>NC_092710.1:75575325-75890325 GCF_047496885.1 Scyliorhinus torazame | reverse complement strand
ACAGACAAAAAGAGAGACAGAGAGAGAGACACATGGAGAGACAGAGAGCGACACACAGAGAGGGAGACATCCCGAGACAGAGAGACACACGGAAAGAGAGAGAGACAGACAAAAAGAGAGACAGAGAGAGAGACACATGGAGAGACAGAGAGCGACACACAGAGAAAGAGACAGAGAGACACACAGAGAGGGAGACATCCCGAGACAGAGAGACACACGGAAAGAGAGACAGACAGACAAAAAGAGAGACAGAGAGAGAGACACATGGAGAATCAGAGAGTGACACACAGAGAAAGAGACAGAGAGACAAACAGAGAGGGAGACATACAGAGGCAGAGAGACACACGGAAAGAGAGACAGACAGACAAAGAGAGAGACAGAGAGAGACACATGGAGAGACAGAGAGCGACACACAGAGAAAGAGACAGAGAGAGACACACACAAAGGAAGAGAGACAGAACGAGACAGAGAGAAACACACACACACATGGAGAGCCAGAGGGCGGAGTGGTGATATGCATCACCATATATACTCAAGGGGTTAATGTAAATACACTACAACTAAGTAAACACCGGGGATGTCATGATATGCAAACATGCAGCTAATGAACACTTAGAATAGGACACAACCAATGAGCAGTCAAGACACCCGGAGGTGGCATTACCACAAGGGGGCATTACACAACCCATATAAAAGGACAGGGCACACATGCTCTGTCTCTTTCCACAGACCCACAGCTAGAGAGTACATCAGGGTTGATCAGAATCATCACACCCAGCACGTGGCTTAGAGCAAGCTGGTAAAGATAGACTGAGTTACTACAGTTAGATTAGCAGGAGAGTCGAACTCATTTAAGAACTGTGTTAATAGTTCAATAAACATATTGAACTCATTTCAAAGTCTGGAGCTTCCTTTGTCAGAGTATACATCAAGGCAGCAGCGTATGCTACACGAAGCAGCAGAACACAGCAACATTCACAGAGAGAAAGGGGCAGGAGACAAGGGGGGATTGAGAGGTGACAAAAAGACAGAAAGAAAGTGGGAGAGAGGCCAAAAAAGAGAGATGCCGAAAGTGGGGGAGGGACAGAGAGATGAAAGAGGCAGAGCGAGTGGGGAGAGGCAGAGAGAGAGAGTGGGGGAGAGAGAGAGAGAGAGAGAGTGGGGAAGTGGCAGAGAGAGTGGGGGAGAGAGTCGGGAGAGAGAGACAGAGAGAGAGACAGTGGGGAGAGGCAGAGAGAGAGAGGGGAGAGAGAGAGAGAGAGAGAGAGAGTGGGAGAGAGAGAGTGGGGGAAGTGGCAGAGAGAGAGTGGGGGAGAGGAGAGAGAGAGTGGAAGAGAGAGGGGAGAGGAGAAGAGAGAGTGGAGAGGAGAGAGAGTGGGGGAGGGAGAGAGAGAGAGAGAGTGGGGAGAGTGAGAGAGAGAGTGGGGGAGGGAGAGAGAGCTGGGGAGAGAGAGAGAGTGGAGGGGGGAGAGAGAGAGAGAGAGAGTGAGAGAGAGAGAGGAGAGAGAGAGGAGAGAGAGGGAGAGGAGAGCCGAGGGGGGGAGAGGCAGAGAGAGAGTGGGGAGAGAGAGGGGAGAGTGGGGAGAGGAGAGGAGAGAGAGTGGGGGAGAGGGAGAGAGAGGGAGTGGCGGGAGAGGCTGAGAGAGAGTGGAGGGAGGCAGAGAGAGAGTGGGGGGGGAGAGGAGAGAGATGGGGAGAGGCAGAGAGAGAGTGGGGAGAGAGATGGGGGGGAGAGAGAGAGTGGGGGAGAGAGAGAGATGGAGTGGGGGAGAGGCTGAGAGAGAGTGGGGGAGAGGGAGCAAGAGTGGGTGGAGGCAGAGAGAGAGTGGGGAGAGGGAGAGAAAGAGTGGGGGAGAGAGAGTAGGGGGAGAGATAGAGTGGAGTAGAGGCAGAGAGAAAGAGTGGGGGAGAGAGAGAGAGTGAGAGTGGAGGAGAGAGAGAGTGAGAGAGAGAGAGAGTGGGGGAGAGAGAGTGGGAGAGAGATAGAGTGGGGGTGAGAGAGAGAGAGTAGGGGAGAGAGAGGGAGAGGCGGGGAGAGAGAGTGAGGGAGAGAGAGTGGGGTGAGAGAGAGTGGGGGAGAGAGTGGAGTAGAGACAGAGAGAGTGTGGGGGAGAGAGAGAGTGAGAGTGGAGGCGAGGGAGAGAGAGAAAGTGGGGAGAGGCAGAGAGAGTGGGGGAGAGAGAGAGTGCGGGATGGAGAGAGAGAGTGGTGGGAGAGAGAGAGAGTGGGGGGAGAGAGAGAGTGGGGAAGTGGCAGAGACAGTGGGGGAGAGGCAGAGAGAGAGAGTGGGGGGAGAGGCAGAGACAGAGAGAGTGGGGGGAGAGAGAGAGTGAGAGTGGGGGAGAGAGAGAGAAAGAGAGTGGGGGAGAGAGAGAGAGTGGGGGAGAGAGATAGAGTGGGGGGGGTGAGAGAGTGGGGGAGAGAGAGAGTGGGGAGAGAGAGATAGAGTGGAGGGGAGAGAGTGGGGGGGGGTGAGCGTGTGGGGGAGAGAGAGTGGGGAGAGAGAGAGAGTGGGAGAGAGAGAGAGAGAGAGTGGGGGAGAGGCAGAGAGAGTGGGGGAGAGAGAGAGAGTGCGGGAGAGAGAGAGAGAGTGGGGGAGAGAGAGAGAGGCGGGGAGAGAGTGGGGGAGACAGAGTGGGGGAGAAAGTGGGGGGGGAGAGAGAGTGGGGGAGAGGCACAGAGAGAGAGTGGGGAGAGAGAGTGGGTGAGAGAGAGAGTGGGGGGAGAGAGAGAGTGAAGTAGAGGCAGAGAGAGCGAGTGGGGGGAGAGAGAGAGTGTGGGGGAGAAGAGAGAGTGGAGTAGAGGCAGAGAGAGAGTGGGAGGAGAGAGAGAATGGGGGGAGAGAGAGAGAGGGTGTGGGGGAGAGGCTGAGAGAGAGTGGGGAGAGGGAGAGAAAGAGTGGGGGGAGAGAGACAGAGTAGAGGCAGAGAGAGAGAGTGGGGGAGAGAGAGGGTGAGGGTGGAGGAGATAAAGGGTGGGAGAGAGAGAGTGGGGTAGAGAGAGAGTGGGAGAGAGTGAGAGAGTGGGTGAGAGAGAGAGTGGGGGGGGAGAGAGGGAGTGGAGTAGAGGCAGAGAGAGAGAGTGGGGGGAGAGAGAGAGAGTGGGGGAGAGAGAGAGTGGGAGAGAGAGAGAGAGAGTGGGGAGAGGCAGAGAGAGTGGGGGAGAGAGAGAGAGTGTGGGAGAGAGAGAGAGAGTGGGGGAGAGAGAGAGAGGAGGGGGAGAGAGAGAGAGGCGGGAGAGAGAGTGGGGGAGAGAGAGTGGGGGAGAGAGTGAGGGGGAGAGAGTGGAGTAGAGGCAGCGAGAGAGTGGGGGAGAGGCAGAGAGAGAGTGGGGAGAGAGAGACGCGGGGAGAGAGAGTGGGGGGGAGAGAGAGAGAGTGGGGGAGAGAGAGAGTGGGAGAGAGAGAGAGTGGGGAAGTGGCAGAGACAGTGGGGGAGAGGCAGAGAGAGAGAGTGGGGGGAGAGGCAGAGACAGAGAGAGAGAGTGGGGGAGAGAGAGAGGGAGTGCGGGAGAGGCTGAGAGAGAGTGGAGTAGAGGCTGAGAGAGAGTGGGGGGGGAGAGAGAGAGAATGGGGGTAGAGGCAGAGAGTGGGGGGGGAGAGAGAGAGTGGGGAGAGAGAGAGAGATGGAGTGGGGGAGAGGCTGAGAGAGAGTGGGGGGAGAGGGAGCAAGAGTGGGTGGAGGCAGAGAGAGAGTGGGGGAGAGGGAGAGAAAGAGTGGGGGAGAGAGAGTAGGGGGAGAGATAGAGTGGAGTAGAGGCAGAGAGAAAGAGTGGGGGAGAGAGAGAGAGTGAGAGTGAGGAGAGAGAGAGTGAGAGAGAGAGAGAGTGGGGGAGAGAGAGTGGGAGAGAGATAGAGTGGGGGTGAGAGAGAGAGAGTAGGGGAGAGAGAGGGAGAGGCGGGGAGAGAGAGTGAGGGAGAGAGAGTGGGGGTGAGAGTGAGTGGGGGGAGAGAGTGGAGTAGAGACAGAGAGAGTGTGGGGGAGAGAGAGAGTGAGAGTGGAGGCGAGGGAGAGAGAGAAAGTGGGGGAGAGGCAGAGAGAGTGGGGGAGAGAGAGAGTGCGGGAGGGAGAGAGAGAGTGGGGGAGAGAGAGAGAGTGGGGGAGAGAGAGAGTGGGGAAGTGGCAGAGACAGTGGGGGAGAGGCAGAGAGAGAGAGTGGGGGGAGAGGCAGAGACAGAGAGAGTGGGGGAGAGAGAGAGAGAGAGTGGGGGAGAGAGAGAGAGGTGGGGGAGAGAGAGAGAAAGAGAGTGGGGGAGAGAGAGAGTGGGGGAGAGAGATAGAGTGGGAAGATGAGAGAGTGGGGGAGAGAGAGAGTGGGGAGAGAGAGATAGAGTGGGGGGAGAGAGTGGGGGGGAGAGCGTGTGGGGAGAGAGAGTGGGGAGAGAGAGAGTGGGAGAGAGAGAGAGAGAGTGGGGGAGAGGCAGAGAGAGTGGGGGAGAGAGAGAGAGTGCGGAGAGAGAGAGAGAGTGGGGGGAGAGAGAGAGGCAGGGAGAGAGTGGGGGAGACAGAGTGGGGGAGAGAAAGTGAAGGGGGGGAGAGAGAGTGGGGGAGAGGCAGAGAGAGAGTGGGGAGAGAGAGTGGGTGAGAGAGAGAGTGGGGGAGAGAGAGAGTGGAGTAGAGGCCGAGAGAGCGAGTGGGGGGAGAGAGAGAGTGTGGGGGAGAGAGAGAATGGGGGGAGAGAGAGAGAGGGTGTGGGGGAGAGGCTGAGAGAGAGTGGGGGAGAGGGAGAGAAAGAGTGGGGGGGAGAGAGACAGAGTAGAGGCAGAGAGAGAGAGTGGGGAGAGAGAGGGTGAGGGTGGAGGAGATAAAGAGTGGGAGAGAGAGAGTGGGGTAGAGAGAGAGTGGGAGAGAGTGAGAGAGTGGGTGAGAGAGAGAGTGGGGGGGGAGAGAGAGAGTGGAGTAGAGGCAGAGAGAGAGAGTGGGGGGAGAGAGAGAGAGTGGGGGAGAGAGAGAGTGGGAGAGAGAGAGAGAGAGTGGGGGAGAGGCAGAGAGAGTGGGGGAGAGAGAGAGAGTGTGGGAGAGAGAGAGAGTGGGGGAGAGAGAGAGAGAGGGGGAGAGAGAGAGAGGCGGGGAGAGAGAGTGGGGGAGAGAGAGTGGGGGAGAGAGTGAGGGGGAGAGAGAGTGGGGGAGAGGCAGCGAGAGAGTGGGGGAGAGAGAGTGGGTGAGAGAGAGAGTGGAGTAGAGGCAGAGAGAGAGTGGGGGAGAGGCAGAGAGAGAGTGGGGAGAGAGAGACGCGGGGAGAGAGAGTGGGGGGGAGAGAGAGAGAGTGGGGGAGAGAGAGAGTGGGAGGGAGAGAGAGAGAGTGGGGGAGAGGCAGAGAGAGTGGGGGAGAGAGAGAGAGAGCGGGGAGAGAGAGAGAGAGTGGGGGGGAGAGAGAGAGGGGGAGAGAGAGACAGGCGGGGAGTGAGAGTGGGGGAGAGGCAGAGAGAGAGTGGAGGAGAGAGAGAGTGGGTGAGAGAGAGAGTGGAGTAGAGTCAGAGAGAGAGTGGGGGAGAGGCAGAGAGAGTGGGGAGAGAGAGAGGCGGGGAGAGAGAGTGGGGAGAGAGGGTGGGGGAGAGAGTGGGGGGGAGAGAGAGTGGGGGAGAGGCAGAGAGAGAGTGGGGGAGAGAGAATGGGTGAGAGAGAGAGAGTGGAGTAGAGTCAGAGAGAGAGTGGGGGAGAGGCAGAGAGAGCGTGGGAGAGAGAGAGTGAGTGAGAGAGAGAGAGTGGAGTAGAGGCAGAGAGAGAGTGGGGGAGAGGCAGAGAGAGAGTGGGGGGAGAGAGAGGCGGGAGAGAGAGTGGGGGAGAGAGTGGGGGGGGTGAGAGAGAGTGGAGTAGAGGCAGAGAGAGAGTGGGGGGAGAGAGAGAGAGTGGAGAGAGAGAGAGAGAGGGAGTGGGGGAGAGGCTGAGAGAGAGTGGGGGAGAGGGAGCAAGAGTGGGTGGAGGCAGAGAGAGAGTGGGGGAGAGGAGAGAAAGAGTGGGGGAGAGAGAGTAGGGGGAGACAGAGAGTGTAGTAGAGGCAGAGAGAAAGAGTGGGGGAGAGAGAGTGAGAGTGGAGGAGAGAGAGTGAGAGAGAGAGAGAGTGGGGGAGAGAGAGGGTGGGAGAGAGAGAGATAGAGAGTGGGGGTGAGAGAGAGAGAGTAGGGGAGAGAGAGGGAGAGGCGGGGAGAGAGAGTGAGGGAGAGAGTGGGGGTGAGAGAGAGTGGGGGAGAGAGTGGAGTAGAGACGAGAGAGTGTGGGGGAGAGAGAGAGTGAGAGTGAGAGTGGAGGCGAGAGTGGGGAGAGAGAGAGAGAGTGGGGGAGAGACAGAGAGAGTGGGGGAGAGAGAGAGAGTGCGGGAGGGAGAGAGAGAGTGGGGAGAGAGGGAGAGTGGGGGAGGGAGAGAGTGGGGAAGTGGCAGAGACAGTGGGGGAGAGGCAGAGTGAGTGGGGAGAGAGAGAGAGGTGGGGGAGAGAGAGAGAAAGAGAGTGGGGGAGAGAGAGAGAGTGGGGGAGAGGGAGAGAGTGGGGGGGGAGAGAGAGTGGGGGGAGAGAGAGTGGGGGAGAGAGAGAGAGTGGGGAGAGAGAGATAGAGTGGGGGGGGAGAGAGAGTGGGGGAGAGAGAGTGGGGGAGAGAGAGACAGTGCGAGTGAGGGAGAGAGAGAGTGGGAGAGAGAGAGATAGAGTGGGGGAGAGAGAGTGGGAGAGAGAGAGTGGGGGAGAGAGAGAGGGGGAGAGAGTGAGAGTGGGGGAGAGGCAGAGAGAGTGGAGTAGAGGCAGAGAGATAGAGTGGGGAAGAGAGGGAGTGAGAGTGGGTGGAGGCAGAGAGAAAGTGGGGGAGGGAGAGTGGGGGAGAGAGAGAGTGCGGGAGAGGGAGAGAAAGAGTGGGGGTGAGAGAGTGGGGGAGAAGAGACACAGGGCTAGAGGCAGAGAGAGAGAGTGGGGGAGAGAGAGAGTGAGAGTGGAGGAGAGAGAGAGTGGGAGAGAGAGAGAGTGGGGTAGGGAGAGAGTGGGGTAGAGAGAGAGTGGGAGAGAGTGAGAGAGTGGGAGAGAGAGAGTGGGGAGAGAGAGAGTGGGGGGGAGAGGCAGAGAGAGTGGAGGAGAGAGAGAGTGGGAGAGAGAGAGAGAGTGGGGGAGGAGAGAGAGAGTGGAGAGAGAGTGAGAGTGGGGGAGAGGCAGAGAGAGTGGAGTAGAGGCAGAAAGAGAGAGTGGGGGGGGAGAGAGAGAGAGAGTAGGGGAGAGAGAGGGAGAGGCGGGGAGAGAGAGTGGGGGTGAGAGAGAGTGGGGGGAGAGAAAGAGTGGAGTAGAGACAGAGAGAGAGTGTGGGGGAGAGAGAGAGTGAGAGTGGAGGCGAGAGTGGGAGAGAGAGAGAGAGAGAGAGTGGTGGAGAGGCAGAGAGAGTGGGGGAGAGAGAGAGAGTGCGGGAGGGAGAGAGAGAATGGGGGGAGAGAGAGAGAGTGGGGGAGAGGAGAGAGTGGGGAAGTGGCAGAGACAGAGGGGGAGAGGCAGAAAGAGAGAGTGGAGGGAGAGGCAGAGACAGAGAGAGTGGGGGAGAGAGAGAGAGAGAGTGGGGGGAGAGAGAGAGAGGTGGGGGAGAGAGAGAGAAAGAGAGTGGGGAGAGAGAGAGAGTGGGGGAGAGAGATAGAGTGGGGGGGAGAGAGAGTGGGGGAGAGAGAGTGGGGGAGAGAGAGAGTGGGGAGAGAGTGATAGAGTGGGGGGGAGAGCGTGTGGGGGAGAGAAAGTGGGGGAGAGAGAGAGTGGGAGAGAGAGAGTGGGGGAGAGGCAGAGAGAGTGGGGGAGAGAGAGAGAGTGCGGGAGAGAGAGAGAGTGGGGGGAGAGAGAGAGAGGCGGGGAGAGAGAGTGGGGGAGAGAGAGTGGGGGAGAGAGTGGGGGGGAGAGAGAGTGGGGGAGAGGCAGAGAGAGAGTGGGGAGAGAGAGTGGGTGAGAGAGAGAGAGTGGGGGGAGAGAGAGCGGAGTAGAGGCAGAGAGAGTGAGTGGGGGGAGAGAGAGAGAGTGGGGGAGAGAGTGGAGTAGAGGCAAAGAGAGAGTGGGGTAGAGAGAGTGGGGGGGAGAGAGAGTGGGGGAGAGGCAGAGAGAGAGTGGGGGAGAAGAGAGTGGGTGAGAGAGAGTGGAGTAGAGGCAGAGAGAGAGTGGGGGAGAGGCAGAGAGAGAGTGCGGGAGAGAGAGAGAGTGGGGGGAGAGAGAGAGAGAGGGGGAGAGAGAGAGATGCGGGAGAGAGAGAGTGGGGGGAGAGAGAGTGGGGGGGAGAGAGAGTGGGGGAGAGAGAGAGAGAGGGGAGAGAGAGAGAGGCGGGGAGAGAGAGTGGGGGAGAGAGAGTGGGGGGGAGAGAGAGTGGAGTAGAGCAGAGAGAGAGGGGGAGAGACGGAGAGAGAGTGGGTGAGAGAGAGAGAGTGGAGTAGAGGCAGAGAGAGAGTGGGGGAGAGGCAGAGAGAGAGTGGGGGAGAGAGGGTGGGGAAGAGAGTGGGGGGGAGAGAGAGTGGGGTAGAGGCAGAGAGAGAGTGGGGGAGAGGCGGAGAGAGAGAGTGGGTGAGAGAGAGAGAGTGGAGTAGAGGCAGAGAGAGAGTGGGGGACAGGCAGAGAGAGAGTGGGGAGAGAGAGAGGCGGGAGAGAGAGTGGGTGAGAGAGGGTGGGGGAGAGAGTGGGGGGGGAGAGAGAGTGGGTAGAGGCAGAGAGAGAGTGGGTGAGAGAGAGAGAGTGGAGTAGAGGCAGAGAGAGGGTGGGGTAGAGGCAGAGAGAGAGTGGGGGAGAGAGAGTGGGAGTAGAGAGAGAGAGTGGAGTAGAGGCAGAGAGAGAGTGGTGGAGAGGCAGAGAGAGAGTGGGGAGAGAGAGAGGCGGGGAGAGAGAGAGAGGCGGGGAGAAGAGAGAGAGAGTGGGGGAGAGAGAGAGAGTGGGGGAGGAGAGGGTGGGGAGAGAGGGTGGGGGAGAGAGTGGGGGGGAGAGAGAGTGGGGAGAGAGAGAGGCGGGGAGAGAGAGTGGGGGAGAGAGGGTGGGGGAGAGAGTGGGGGGGGAGAGAGAGTGGGGGAGAGTCAGAGAGAGAGTGGGGGAGAGAGAGAGTGGGTGAGAGAGAGAGAGTGGAGTAGAGGCAGAGAGAGAGTGGGGGAGAGGCAGAGAGAGAGTGGGGAAAGAGAGAGGCGGGGAGAGAGAGTGGGTGAGAGAGAGTGGGGGAGAGAGTGGGGGGGGAGAGAGAGTGGGGGAGAGGCAGAGAGAGAGTGGGGGAGAGAGAGTGGGTGAGAGAGAGAGAGTGGAGTAGAGGCAGAGAGAGAGTGGGGGAGAGAGAGTGGGTGAGAGAGAGAGAGTGGAGTAGAGGCAGAGAGAGAGTGGGGAGAGAGAGTGGGGGAGAGAGAGAGAGTGGAGTAGAGGCAGAGAGAGAGTGGAGGAGAGGCAGAGAGAGAGTGGGGGAGAGGCAGAGAGAGAGTGGGGGAGAGAGAGTGGGGGAGAGAGAGAGGCTGAGAGAGAGTGGGGTAGAGGCAGAGAGAGAATGGGGAGAGAGAGAGGCTGAGAGAGAGTGGGGTAGAGGCAGAGAGAGAATGGGGGAGAGAGAGAGAGTGGAGTAGGGCAGAGAGAGAGTGGGGAGAGGCACAGAGAGAGTGGGGGAGGGAGAGTGGGGGAGAGAGAGAGAGAGTGGAGTAGAGGCAGAGAGAGAGTGGAGGAGAGAGAGTGAGAATGGGGGAGAGAGAGAGGCGGGGAGAGAGAGTGGGGGAGAGTGAGTGGGGGAGAGAGAGAGAGTGTGGAGTAGAGGCAGAGAGAGAGTGGAGGAGAGGCAGAGAGAGAGTGGGGGAGAGGCAGAGAGAGAGTGGGGGAGAGAGAGTGGGGGAGAGAGAGACAGAGTGGAGTAGAGGCAGAGAGAGAGTGGAGGAGAGGCAGAGAGAGAATGGGGAGAGAGAGAGAGGCTAGGGAGAGAGAGTGGTGGAGGGAGAGTGGGGAGAGAGAGAGAGTGGAGTAGAGGCAGAGAGAGAGTGGGGTAGAGGCAGAGAGAGAGTGGGGGAGAGAGAGTGGGTGAGAGATAGAGAGTGGAGTAGAGGCAGAGAGTGTGGGGAGAGAGAGAGGCGGGGAGAGAGGAGAGAGTGGGGGGGAGAGAGAGAGAGTGGGGGAGAGAGAGAGAGAGGGGGAGCGAGAGAGAGTGGAGTAGAGGCAGAATGAGAATGGGCTAGAGGCAGAGAGAGAGTGGGGGAGAGAGAGTGGGTGAGAGATAGAGAGTGGAGTAGAGGCAGAGAGAGAGTGGGGTGAGAGAGTGGGGGAGAGAGAGTGGGGGAGAGAGATAGAGTGGAGTAGAGAGGCAGAGAGAGTGTGGGGAGAGAGAGAGGCGGGGGAGAGAGAGAGTGGGGGGGAGAGAGAGAGAGTGGGGGAGAGAGAGAGAGTGAGTAGAGGCAGAGTGAGAATGGGGTAGAGGCAGAGTGAGAGTGGGGGAGAGAGATGGGTGAGAGATAGAGAATGGAGTAGAGGCAGAGAGAGAGTGGGTGAGAGAGAGAGAGTGGAGTAGAGGCAGAGAGAGTGTGGGGGAGAGGCAGAGAGAGAGTGGGGAGAGAGAGAGGCGGGGAGAGAGAGGAGTGGGGGGGAGAGAGAGAGAGTGGGGGAGAGAGAGAGAGTGGGGGAGAGAGAGAGAGTGGGAGTAGAGGCAGAGTGAGAATGGGGTAGAGGCACAGAGAGAGTGCGGGAGAGAGAGAGAGTGGGGGAGAGAGAGAGAGTGGGGGAGAGAGAGTGGGTGAGAGATAGAGAGTGGAGTAGAGGCAGAGAGAGAGTGGGGGAGAGAGAGTGGGGGAGAGAGAGAGAGTGGAGTAGAGGCAGAGAGAGTGTGGGGGAGAGGCAGATAGAGAGTGGGGAGAGAGAGTGGCGGGAAGACAGAGAGAGTGGGGGGGGAGAGAGAGAGAGTGGGGGAGAGAGAGAGAGTGGAGTAGAGGCAGAGAGAGTGGGGTAGAGAGAGAGAGTGGAGAAGAGGCAGAGAGAGAGTGGGGTAGAGGCAGAGAGTGTGGGGGAGAGAGAGTGGGTGAGAGAGAGAGAGTGGAGTAGAGGCAGAGAGAGAGTGGGGTAGAGGCAGAGAGAGAGTGGGTGAGAGAGAGAGAGTGGAGTAGAGGCAGAGAGAGAGTGGGGGAGAGGCAGAGAGAGAGTGGGGCGAGAGAGAGGCGGGGAGAGAGAGTGGGGGAGAGAGGGTGGAGGAGAGAGTGGGGGGCGAGAGAGAGTGGGGTAGAGGCAGAGAGAGAGTGGGGGAGAGAGAGAGAGTGGAGTAGAGGCAGAGAGAGAGGGGTCGAGGCAGAGAAAGAGTGGGGGAGAGAGAGAGAGTGGGGTAGAGGCAGAGAAAGAGTGGGGGAGAGAGAGTGGGTGAGAGAGAGAGAGTGGGGTAGAATCCAGAGAGAGAGACAGAGGAGCGGAAGGTGGGGTTGAGAGAAAAGTCGAGAGGTAGACGCTCAGAGAGAGCAGCACAGTGGTAGAGGCACAGAGAGAAGACAGAGAGGGGTGCAGTGAGGCAGATGGAGAGACAGAGCAAGGCACTGAGAGAGCGGGAGAGGAACAGGGTCAGCCAAGATCAAATACTTGTTGCTCTCATACTCAGGTTGTGTTGATCTGCGCACATCTTGATAGGTCCTGTTACACAATGAGAGAGAGCGAGGGAGAGAAACTGGAATGTCATTTAATATGGCCAGGGTTCCCAATTATCGATTGTTGGGCAGTTATCCAAAGATAGAGAAAGGGAGGGAGAGAGAGAGCCTGATGGAGAGCACGAGAGAGAGAGAGAGAG
This sequence comes from Scyliorhinus torazame, assembly GCF_047496885.1. NCBI lineage: Eukaryota > Metazoa > Chordata > Chondrichthyes > Carcharhiniformes > Scyliorhinidae > Scyliorhinus > Scyliorhinus torazame. Next base: position 75,878,614 of record NC_092710.1, on the reverse strand, counting down.
AGAGAGTGATAAAGTGTGAGCCTCACCCCCACCGCCCCCAAACTGTGGAACTCCTCACCCCACCCCACCTCATTGTAACACTGCACTTTTTTGCCATTATGCTCTATTCAGACTTACTGGAAATTTTGCGAGCAGCTATTCAAAGTTTGGAAACCATATCAACAAGTGCAGAGTCGGGCAGGCAGATTCCTGTGTATGATTAGGAGATATCCAGTTTCTTTCCAAATCAGCTCTAATCCTGAAATTTTGGATGGAGCGACAGAACAACTAAAAGCCTTTATACAGAACATCTCGTCCCCGAGGCAGTGAACTATAAAGAGGGATTAACCTTCTCATTCACGTCCCTCCTCTTATACACACCATGCAGCCTGTTCCCCTATCGGAGGGGGATTAACCCCCTCACCCACCTCTCTCCATTTACACACACTGGGCAGCCTGTTCCCCTATCGGAGGGGGATTAACCCCCTCACCCACCTCTCCCCATTTACACACACTGGGCAGCCTGTTCCCCTATTGGAGGGGGATTAACCCCTTCACCCACCTCTCCCCATTTACACACACTGGGCAGCCTGTTCCCCTATCGGAGGGGGATTAACCCCCTCACCCACCTCTCCCCATTTACACACACTGGACAGCCTGTTCCCCTATCGGAGGCGGATTAACCCCCTCACCCACCTCTCCCCATTTACACACACTGGGCAGCCTGTTCCCCTATCGGAGGGGGATTAACCCCCTCACCCACCTCTCACCATTTACACACACTGGGCAGCCTGTTCCCCTATCGGAGGGGGATTAACCCCCTCACCCACCTCTCTCCATTTACACACACTGGGCAGCCTGTTCCCCTATCGGAGGAGGATTAACCCCCTCACCCACCTCTCCCCATTTACACACACTGGGTAGCCTGTTCCCCTATCGGAGGGGGATTAACCCCCTCACCCACCCCATTTACACACACTGGGCAGCTTGTTCCCCTATCGGAGGGGGATTAACCCCCTCACCCACCTCTCTCCATTTACACACACTGGGCAGCCTGTTCCCCTATCGGAGGGGGTTAACCCCCTCACCCACCTCTCTCCATGTACACACACTGGGCAGCCTGTTCCCCTATCGGAGGGGGATTAACCCCCTCACCCACCTCTCCCCATTTACACACACTGGGCAGCCTGTTCGCCTATCGGAGGGGGATTAACCCCATCACCCACCTCTCCCCATTTACACACACTGGGTAGCCTGTTCCCCTATCGGAGGGGGATTAACCCCCTCACCCACACCATTTACACACACTGGGCAGCTTGTTCCCCTATCGGAGGGGGATTAACCCCCTCACCCACCTCTCCTCATTTACACACACTGGACAGCCTGTTCCCCTATCGGAGGGGGTTAACCCCCTCACCCACCTCTCCCCATTTACACACACTGGGCAGCCTGTTCTTCTATCGGAGGGGGAATAACCCCCTCACCCACCTCTCCCCATTTACACACACTGGGCAGCCTGTTCGCCTATCGGAGGGGGATTAACCCCCTCACCCACCTCTCCCCATTTACACACACTGGGCAGCCTGTTCGCCTATCGGAGGGGGATTAACCCCCTCACCCACCTCTCCCCATTTACACACACTGAGCAACCTGTTCCCCTATCGGAGGGGGATTAACCCCCTCACCCACCTCTCCCCATTTACACACACTGGGCAGCCTGTTCCCCTATCGGAGGGGGATTAACCCCCTCACCCACCTCTCCCCATTTACACACACTGGGCAGCCTGTTCCCCTATCGGAGGGGATTAACCCCCTCACCCACCTCTCCCCATTTACACACACTGGGCAGCCTGTTCCCCTATCGGAGGGGGATTAACCCCCTCACCCACCTCTCCCCATTTACACACACTGGGCAGCCTGTTCACCTATCGGAGGGGGATTAACCCCCTCACCCACCCCATTTACACACACTGGGCAGCTTGTTCCCCTATCGGAGGGGGATTAACCCTCTAACCCACCTCTCCCCATTTACACACACTGGACAGCCTGTTCCCCTATCGGAGGGGGATTAACCCCCTCACCCACCTCTCCCCATTTACACACACTGAGCAGCCTGTTCCCCTATCGGAGGGGGATTAACCCTCTAACCCACCTCTCCCCATTTACACACACTGAGCAGCCTGTTCCCCTATCGGAGGGGGGTTAACCCCCTCACCCACCTCTCCCCATTTACACACACTGGACAGCCTGTTCCCCTATCGGAGGGGGATTAACCCCCTCACCCACCTCTCCCCATTTACACACACTGAGCAGCCTGTTCCCCTATCGGAGGGGGATTAACCCCCTCACCCACCTCTCCTCATTTACACACACTGGACAGCCTGTTCCCCTATCGGAGGGGGATTAACCCCCTCACCCACCTCTCCCCATTTACACACACTGGACAGACTGTTCTTCTATCGGAGGGGGAATAACCCCCTCACCCACCCCATTTACACCCACTGGGCAGCTTGTTCCCCTATCGGAGGGGGATTAACCCCCTCACCCACCTCTCCTCATTTACACACACTGGACAGCCTGTTCCCCTATCGGAGGGGGATTAACCCCCTCACCCACCTCTCCCCATTTACACACACTGGACAGACTGTTCTTCTATCGGAGGGGGAATAACCCCCTCACCCACCTCTCCCCATTTACACACACTGGGCAGCCTGTTCGCCTATCGGAGGGGGATTAACCCCCTCACACACCTCTCCCCATTTACACACACTGGGCAGCCTGTTCCCCTATCGGAGGGAGATTAACCCTCTCACCCACCCTCTCCCCATTTACACACACTGGGCAGCCTGTTCGCCTATCGGAGGGGGATTAACCCCCTCACCCACCTCTCCCCATTTACACACACTGGGCAGCCTGTTCCCCTATCGGAGGGGGATTAACCCCCTCACCCGCCTCTCCCCATTTACACACACTGGGCAGCCTGTTCCCCTATCGGAGGGGGATTAACCCCCTCACCCGCCTCTCCCCATTCACACACACTGGGCAGCCTGTTCCACTATCGGAGGGGGATTAACCCCCTCACCCACCTCTCCCCATTTACACACACTGGGCAGCCTGTTCCCCTATCGGAGGGGGATTAACCCCCTCACCCACCTCTCCCCATTTACACACACTGGGCAGCCTGTTCCCCTATCGGAGGGGGATTAACCCCCTAACCCACCTCTCCCCATTTACACACACTGGGCAGCCTGTTCCCCTATCGGAGGGGGATTAACCCCCTCACCCACCTCTCCCCATTTACACACACTGGGCAGCCTGTTCGCCTATCGGAGGGGGATTAACCCCCTCACCCACCACTCCCCATTTACACACACTGGACAGCCTGTTCCCCTATCGGAGGGGGATTAAGCCCCTCACCCACCTCTCCCCATTTACACACACTGGGCAGCCTGTTCCCCTATCGGAGGGGGATTAACCCCCTCACCCACTACTCCCCATTTACACACACTGGGCAGCCTGTTCCCCTATCGGAGGGGGATTAGCCCCCTCACCCACCTATCCCCATTTACACACACTGGGCAGCCTGTTCCCCTATCGGAGGGGGATTAGCCCCCTCACCCACCTCTCCCCATTTACACACACTGGGCAGCTTGTTCCCCTATCGGAGGGGGATTAGCCCCCTCACCCACCTCTCCCCATTTACACACTCTGGGCAGCCTGTTCCACTATCGGAGGGGGATTAACCCCCTCACCCACCTCTCCCCATTTACACAGACTGGGCAGCCTGTTCCCCTATCGGAGGGGGATTAACCCCCTCACCCACCTCTCCCCATTTACACACACTGGGCAGCCTGTTCCCCTATCGGAGGGGGATTAACCCCCTCACCCACCTCTCCCCATTTACACACACTGGGTAGCCTGTTCCCCTATCGGAGGGGGATTAACCCCCTCCCCCCATTTACACACACTGGGCAGCCTGTTCCCCTATCGGAGGGGGATTAACCCCCTCCCCCACCTCTCCCCATTTACACACACTGGGCAGCCTGTTCCCCTATCGGAGGGGGATTAACCCCCTCCCCCCATTTACACACACTGGGCAGCCTGTTCCCCTATCGGAGGGGGATTAACCCCCTCACCCACCTCTCCCCATTTACACACACTGGGCAGCCTGTTCCCCTCTCGGAGGGGGATTAACCCCCTCACCCACCTCTCCCCATTTACACACACTGGGCAGCCTGTTCCCCTCTCGGAGGGGGATTAACCCCCTCACCCACCTCTCCCCATTTACACACACTGGGCAGCCTGTTCCCCTCTCGGAGGGGGATTAACCTCCTCACCCACCCCTCCCCATTTACACACAATGGGCAGCCTGTTCCCCTATCGGAGGGGGATTATCCCCCTCACCCACCTCTCCCCATTTACACACACTGGGCAGCCTGTTCCCCTATCGGAGGGGGATTAACCCTCTCACCCACCTCTCCCCATTTACACACACTGGGCAGCCTGTTCCCCTATCGGAGGGGGATGAACCCCCTCCCCCACCTTTCCCCATTTACACACACTGTGCAGCCTGTTCCCCTATCGGAGGGGGATGAACCCCCTCCCCCACCTCTCCCCATTTACACACACTGGGCAGTCTGTTCCCCTATCGGAGGGGGATTAGCCCCCTCACCCACCTCTCCCCATTTACACACTCTGGGCAGCCTGTTCCACTATCGGAGGGGGATTAACCCCCTCACCCACCTCTCCCCATTTACACAGACTGGGCAGCCTGTTCCCCTATCGGAGGGGGATTAACCCCCTCACCCACCTCTCCCCATTTACACACACTGGGCAGCCTGTTCCCCTATCGGAGGGGGATTAACCCCCTCACCCACCTCTCCCCATTTACACACACTGGGTAGCCTGTTCCCCTATCGGAGGGGGATTAACCCCCTCCCCCCATTTACACACACTGGGCAGCCTGTTCCCCTATCGGAGGGGGATTAACCCCCTCCCCCACCTCTCCCCATTTACACACACTGGGCAGCCTGTTCCCCTATCGGAGGGGGATTAACCCCCTCCCCCCATTTACACACACTGGGCAGCCTGTTCCCCTATCGGAGGGGGATTAACCCCCTCACCCACCTCTCCCCATTTACACACACTGGGCAGCCTGTTCCCCTCTCGGAGGGGGATTAACCCCCTCACCCACCTCTCCCCATTTACACACACTGGGCAGCCTGTTCCCCTCTCGGAGGGGGATTAACCCCCTCACCCACCTCTCCCCATTTACACACACTGGGCAGCCTGTTCCCCTCTCGGAGGGGGATTAACCTCCTCACCCACCCCTCCCCATTTACACACAATGGGCAGCCTGTTCCCCTATCGGAGGGGGATTATCCCCCTCACCCACCTCTCCCCATTTACACACACTGGGCAGCCTGTTCCCCTATCGGAGGGGGATTAACCCTCTCACCCACCTCTCCCCATTTACACACACTGGGCAGCCTGTTCCCCTATCGGAGGGGGATGAACCCCCTCCCCCACCTTTCCCCATTTACACACACTGTGCAGCCTGTTCCCCTATCGGAGGGGGATGAACCCCCTCCCCCACCTCTCTCCATTTACACACACTGGGCAGTCTGTTCCCCTATCGGAGGGGGATCAACCCCCTCACCCACCTCTCCCCATTTACACACACTGGGCAGTCTGTTCCCCTATCGGAGGGGGATTAACCCCCTCACCCACCTCTCCCCATTTACACACACTGGGCAGCCTGTTCCCCTATCGGAGGGGGATTAACCCTCTCACCCACCTCTCCCCATTTACACACACTGAGCAGCCTGTTCCCCTATCGGAGGGGGATGAACCCCCTCCCCCACCTTTCCCCATTTACACACACTGGGCAGCCTGTTCCCCTATCGGAGGGGGATGAACCCCCTCCCCCACCTCTCCCCATTTACACACACTGGGCAGTCTGTTCCCCTATCGGAGGGGGATCAACCCCCTCACCCACCTCTCCCCATTTACACACACTGGGCAGTCTGTTCCCCTATCGGAGGGGGATTAACCCCCTCACCCACCTCTCCCCATTTACACACACTGGGCAGCCTGTTCCCCTATCGGAGGGGGATTAACCCTCTCACCCACCTCTCCCCATTTACACACACTGAGCAGCCTGTTCCCCTATCGGAGGGGGATTAACCCCCTCACCCACCTCTCCCCATTTACACACACTGGGCAGCCTGTTCCCCTATCGGAGGGGGATGAACCCTCTCACCCACCTCTCCCCATTTACACACACTGGGCAGCCTGTTCCCCTATCGGAGGGGGATTAACCCTCTCACCCACCTCTCCCCATTTACACACACTGGGCAGTCTGTACCCCTATCGGAGGGGGATTAACCCCCTCACCCACCTCTCCCCATTTACACACACTGGGTAGCCTGTTCCCCTATCGGAGGGGGATTAACCCCCTCCCCCCATTTACACACACTGGGCAGCCTGTTCCCCTATCGGAGGGGGATTAACCCCCTCACCCACCCCTCCCCATTTACACACAATGGGCAGCCTGTTCCCCTATCGGAGGGGGATGAACCCCCTCCCCCACCTCTCCCCATTTACACACACTGGGCAGACTGTTCCCCTATCGCAGGGGGATTAACCCTCTCACCCACCTCTCCCCATTTACACACACTGGGCAGTCTGTTCCCCTATCGGAGAGGGATTAACCCCCTCACCCACCTCTCCCCATTTACACACACTGGGCAGCATGTTCCCCTATCGGAGGGGGATTAACCCCCTCACCCACCTCTCCCCATTTACACACACTGGGCAGTCTGTTCCCCTATCGGAGGGGGATTAACCCCCTCACCCACCTCTCCCCATTTACACACACTGGGCAGCCTGTTCCCCGATCGGAGGGGGATTAACCCCCTCACCCACCTCTCCCCATTTACACACACTGGGCAGTCTGTTCCCCTATCGGAGGGGGATGAACCCCCTCCCCCACCTCTCCCCATTTACACACACTGGGCAGTCTGTTCCCCTATCGGAGGGGGATTAACCCCCTCACCCACCTCTCCCCATTTACACACACTGGGCAGCCTGTTCCCCGATCGGAGGGGGATTAACCCCCTCACCCACCTCTCCCCATTTACACACACTGGGCAGACTGTTCCCCTATCGGAGGGGGATGAACCCTCTCACCCACCTCTCCCCATTTACACACACTGGGCAGCCCGTTCCCCTATCGGAGGGGGATTAACGCTCTCACCCACCTCTCCCCATTTACACACACTGAGCAGCCTGTTCCCCTATCGGAGAGGGATTAACCCCCTCACCCACCTCTCCCCATTTACACACACTGGGCAGCCTGTTCCCCTATCGGAGGGGGATGAACCCCCTCACCCACCTCTGCCCATTTACACACACTGGGCAGCCTGTTCCCCTATCAGAGGGGGATTAACCCCCTCACCCACCTCTGCCCATTTACACACACTGGGCAGTCTGTTCCCCTATCGGAGGGGGATGAGCCCCCTCACCCACCTCTGCCCATTTACACACACTGGGCAGCCTGTTCCCCTATCAGAGGGGGATTAACCCCCTCACCCACCTCTCCCCATTTACACACACTGGGCAGCCTGTTACCCTATCAGAGGGGGATTAACCCCCTCACCCACCTCTCCCCATTTACACACACTGGGCAGCCTGTTCCCCTATCGGAGGGGGATTAACCCCCTCACCCACCTCTCCCCATTTACACACACTGGGCAGTCTGTTCCCCTATCGGAGTGGATTAACCCCCTCACCCACCTCTCCCCATTTACACACACTGGGCAGCCTGTTCCCCTATCGGAGGGGGATTAACCCCCTCACCCACCTCTGCCCATTTACACACACTGGGCAGCCTGTTCCCCTATCAGAGGGGGATTAACCCCCTCACCCACCTATCCCCATTTACACACACTGAGCAGCCTGTTCCCCTATCGGAGGGGGATTAACCCTCTCACCCACCTCTCCCCATTTACACACACTGGGCAGCCTGTTCCCATATCGGAGGAGGATTAACCCCCTCACCCACCTCTCCCCATTTACACACACTGGGCAGCCTGTTCCCCTATCGGAGGGGGATTAACCCCCTCACCCACCACCCCCCATTTACACACACTGGGCAGTCTGTTCCCCTATCGGAGGGGGATGAACCCCCTCACCCACCTCTGCCCATTTACACACACTGGGCAGCCTGTTCCCCTATCAGAGGGGGATTAACCCCCTCACCCACCTCTGCCCATTTACACACACTGGGCAGCCTGTTCCCCTATCAGAGGGGGATTAACCCCCTCACCCACCTCTCCCCATTTACACACACTGGGCAGCCTGTTCCCCTATCGGAGGGGGATTAACCCTCTCACCCACCTCTCCCCATTTACACACACTGGGCAGTCTGTTCCCCTATCAGAGGGGGATTAACCCCCTCACCCACCTCTCCCCATTTACACACACTGAGCAGCCTGTTCCCCTATCGGAGGGGGATTAACCCCCTCACCCACCTCTCCCCATTTACACCCACTGGGCAGCCTGTTCCCCTATCGGAGTGGATTAACCCCCTCACCCGCCCCTCCCCATTTACACACACTGGGCAGTCTGTTCCCCTATCGGAGTGGATTAACCCCCTCACCCACCTCTCCCCATTTACACACACTGGGCAGCCTGTTCCCCTATCGGAGGGGGATTAACCCCCTCACCCACCTCTCCCCATTTACACACACTGGGCAGTCTGTTCCCCTATCGGAGTGGATTAACCCCCTCACCCACCTCTCCCCATTTTCACACACTGGGCAGCCTGTTCCCCTATCGGAGGGGGATTAATCCTCTCACCCACCTCTGCCCATTTACACACACTGGGCAGCCTGTTCCCCTATCAGAGGGGGATTAACCCCCTCACCCACCTCTCCCCATTAACACACACTGGGCAGCCTGTTCCCCTATCGGAGGGGGATTAACCCTCTCACCCACATCTCCCCATTTACACACACTGGGCAGCCTGTTCCCCTATCAGAGGGGGATTAACCCCCTCACCCACCTCTCCCCATTTACACACACTGAGCAGCCTGTTCCCCTATCGGAGGGGGATTAACCCTCTCACCCACATCTCCCCATTTACACACACTGGGCAGCCTGTTCCCATATCGGAGGAGGATTAACCCCCTCACCCACCTCTCCCCATTTACACACACTGGGCAGTCTGTTCCCCTATCGGAGGGGGATTAACCCCCTCACCCACCACCCCCCATTTACACACACTGGGCAGCCTGTCATTTTTAAATAAAATACCAACGAGCTGCTCTGTATTCAGAAATATTTGTTTTATTCGGTATTTTGGTGTAAGGTGTTAATGGGACACTGCTCTCCAGGTTGTGCCCATGATTCGGGCTGGAAGCTGCCTCCCTTGGCTGAGCAGCCGGCTGCAGCCTTCAGTCCTCCAAATTGCGGAACGCGTTTTGCATCTCGTCATGGAGCTGCGCATAGTCCGCTCTTATCTTCGCTTCGCCGTCCTTGACCGGATCCTGAAGGAGAAGGAGGGAGAGAGAACGAGAAAATGAGGCAGAGAGAGGGAGAGCAATTGGTGAAGACAAATGTAGGTCCCTTACAGTCAGAAACAGGGGAATGTATAATAGGGGACAAAGAAATGGCTGGGCAACTAAACACTTACTTTGGTTCTGTCTTCACAAATCAGATACCAGACATGTTGGGGAAAGCAGGGTTTAGTGGGAGGGAGGAACTGAAGGTGATCATTATTAGTAGAGAAACGGTGTTGGGGAAACTGATGGGATTGTAGATTGATAAATCACCAGGACCTGATAATCTACATCCCAGAGTATATAAGGAAGCGGCTCTAGAAATAGAGGGTGTATTGGTGGCCATCTTCCGGGATTTTATAAACTCTGGAACAGTTCCTGCACACTTTGTTTTCTTTTTTTCCCGTTCATTTACGGGATGTGGGCGTCGCTGGTCGGGCCAGTGTTTGTCGCCCATCACTGTTCACCCTTCAGAAGGTGGTGGTGAGTTGCCTTCTTGAACCGCTGCAGTTCCTGAGGTGTAGGTACACCCAGTGTGCTGTTAGGAAGGGAGTTCCAGGAGACAGTGAAGGAGCGGCGATATATTTCCAAGTCAGGGGTGGTGAGTGACTTGGAGGGGAACCTCCAGGTGGTGGGGTTCCCAGGCATCTGCTGCTCTTGTCCTTCTAGATGCTAGTGGTCATGGGTTTGGAAGGTGCTGCCCAAGGAACCTCGGCGAGTTCCTGCAGTGCATCTTGTAGATGGTACACACGGCTGAAGGAGAAGGAGGGAGAGAGAATGAAGCAGAGGGAGCGCAATAGGTGAAGAGAAATGTAGGTCCCTTACAGTCAGAAAATGAAATGAAAATCGCTTATTGTCACAAGTAGGCTTCAAATGAATTTACTGTGAAAAGCCCCTAGTCGCCATATTCCCGCGCCTGTTTGGGGAGGCTGTTACGGGAATTGAACCGTGCTGCTGGCCTGCCTTGGTCTGCTTTCAAAGCCAGCGATTTAGCCCTGTGCTAAAACAGGGGAATTTATAATGGGGGTAAAGGAATGGCTGTTCATTGGTGGTGAAGGGTTTGAATGTTTTTTTTGTTGTTATATATTTAGAGTGCCCAATTCATTTTTCCAATCAAGGAGCAATTTAGTGTGGCCAGCCCACATAGCCTGCAAATCTTTGGGTTGTGGGGGCGAAACCCACGCAAACACGGGGAGAATGTGCAAACTCCACACGGACACTGACCCAGAGCCGGGATCGAACCTGGGACCTCGGCGCCGTGAGGCAACAATGCTAACCACTGTGCCACCGTGCTGCCCAAAGGGGCTGAATGTCTGTGGAAGGAGGAGCAATCAAGGGGGCTGCTTTGTCCTGGATGGTGTTGAGCTTCTTGAGTGTTGTAGGAGCTGCACTTATCCAGGCAAGTGGAGAGTACTCCTGACTTGTGCCTTGTAGATGGTGGATAGGGTTTGGGGAGTCAGGAGGTGAGTTACCTGCCATAGAAGTTCTAGCCTTTGACCTGCCCTGGTAGCCACTGTATTAATGTGGTTACTCCAATTCAGTTTCTGATCAATGGATGTTGATTGTGGAGGATTCAGCGATGGTAATGCAATTGAATGTCAAGGGGCGATGGCTAGATCCTCTCTTGTAGGAGACGGTCATTGCCTGGCACTTGTGTGGCGTGAATGTAACTTGCCACTTGTCAGCCCGAGCCTGGATACTGTCCAGGTCTTGCTGCATTTGGACATGGACTGCTTCAGTATCGGAGGAGTCGCAAATGGTGCTGAACATTGTGCAGTCATCCGCAAACATCCCCACTTCTGACCTTATCATGGAAGGGACGCCATTGATGAAGCAGCTGAAGATGGTTGGGCCGAGGACACTACCCTGAGGAACTCCTGCAGTGATGTCCTGGAGTTGAGATGATTGACCTCCAACCATCACAACCATCTTCCTTTGTGTCAGGTATGACTCCAACCAGCGGAGTTTCCCCTGATTCCCATTGACTCGAGTTTAGCTCCGGCTCCTTGATGCCACACTCGGTCAAATGCTGCCTTGATGTCAAGGGCAGTCACTCGCACCTCACCTCTGGCATTCAGCTCTTTTCTCCATGTTTGAACCAAGGCTGTAATGAGGTCAGGAGCTGAGTGACCCTGCGGAACCCAAGCTGAGCGTCCGTGAGTAGGTTATTGCTGAGTGAGTGCTCCTCGATGGCACTGTTGATGACTCCTTCCATCATTTTGCTGAGGATGGTGAGTAGACTGATAGGGCAGTAATTGACTGGATTGGATTGGTTCTGCTTTCTGTGTCCAGGACATACCTGGGCAATTTTCCACGTTGCTGGGTAGATGCCAGTGTTGCAGTTGTACTGGAAGAGCTTCCACCAGAGATCCATGTTCAATTCCAACCTTGGGTCACTGTGTGGCGTTTGCACATCCTCCCCGTGTGTGCGTGGGTTTTCTCCGGGTGCTCCGGTTTCCTCCCACAGTCCAAAATGTGTGGGTTAGGTGGATTGGCCAGAGGGCAGCACGGTGGCGGCACTACTGCCTCAAGGCACCGAGGTCCCGGGTTCGATCCCAGCCCCGGGTCACTGTCCGGATGGAGTTTGCACATTCTCCCCGCGTTTGCAAAAAATGTGCTGGTGAGGTCAAATGGCCACGCTAAATTACACCTTAATTGGAAAAAAATAATTGGGTACTCTAAATTTATTTTTTAAAAAGGTGAATTGGCCATGCGAAATTGCCCCTTTGTGCCCAAAAGGGTAGGTGGGGTTGCGGGAATGGGGCGAAAAGGGCCCAGGTGGGGTGTTCTTTTGTAGGTTGGGTGCAGACTCGATGGACTGAATGACCTCCTTATGCACTGTAGGGACACTAGAAACAGTAGGAATTAAGGGGTCTTTTTCCAAATGAGCAGACATTAACCAGTGGGGTACCGCGGGTATCGCTGCTGGGGCCCCAGCTATTCACAATATATATTCATGATTTAGATGAGGGAACAAAATGTAATATCTACAAATTTGAAGTTGACACCAGGGTGAGCTGTGAGGAGGATACAGAGACCCTTCAGTGTGATTTGGACAAGTTCAGTGAGTGGGCAAATGCAGTGTAATTTGGATAAAGGTGAGGGCATCCACTGGTAGCAAAAACGGGAAGCCAGACTATTACCTGAATGGCCAGGAATTAGGAGAAGAGGGCGGCACGGTGGCGCAGTGGTTAGCACTGCTGCCTCACGGCGCCGAGGTCCCAGGTTCAATCCCGGCTCCGGGTCACTGTCCGTGTGGAGTTTGCACATTCTCCCCGTGTTTGCGTGGGTCTCACCCCCACAACCCAAAGGTGCGCAGGCTAGGTGGATTGGCCTCGCTAAATCCCCTTAATTGGAAGAAATGAATTGGGTACTCTAAATTTAATAAATAAATAAATCCGGAGAAGGGAATGCGCAATAAGACCTGGATGTCCTCATACATCAGTCGCTGAAAGTAAGTGTGCAGGTACTGCAGGCAGTGGAAAAGGCTAATGGTATGTTGGCCTTCATTGCGAGAAGTTTCGAGTACAGAAGCAGGGATGTGTTGCTGCAATTGTACAGGGCCTTGGTGAGGCCACACTTGGAATATTGTGCGCAGTTTTGGTCTCCTTCTCTGAGGAAGGATGTTCTTGCTCTAGAGGGAGTGCAGCGAAGGTTCACCAGACTGATTCTGGGAATAACAGGACTGACGTACGAGGAGAGATTGAATCGGTTAGGATTGTACCAGCTGGGGTTCAGAAGAATGAGAGGGGATCTCTTATAAAATTCCAACAGGACTGGACAGGGTCGATGCAGGAAGGATGTTCCCGATGGCGGGTGTGCCCTGAACCAGGGGTCACAGTCTGAGGATACAGGGTCGACCATTGAGGACCGATGAGACATTGCTTCACCCAGAGAGTGGGCGGCCTGTGGAATTCATTACTCCAGGAAGCAGTTGAGGTCAAAACATAGAACAGTACAGCACAGACCAGGCCCTTCGGCCCTCGATGTTGTGCCGAGCATTGTCCGAAACCAAGATCAAGCTATCCCACTCCCTGTCATTCTGGTGTGCTCCATGTGCCTATCCAATAACCGCTTGAAAGTTCCTAAAGTGTCCGACTCCACTATCACAGCAGGCAGTCCATTCCACACCCTAACCGCTCTCTAAGAACCTACCTCGGACATCCCTCCTATATCTCCCACCCTGCATCTTATAGTTATGCCCCCTTGTAACAGCTACATCCACCCAAGGAAATAGTCTCTGAGCGTCCACTCCATCTATCCCCCTCATCATCTTATAAACCTCTGTTAAGTCGCCTCTCATCCTCCTCCGCTCCAATGAGAAAAGCCCTCGCTCCCTCAACCTTTCCTCATAAGACCTGCCCTCCAATCCAGGCAGCATCCTGGTAAATCTCCTTTGCACCCTTTCCAATGCTTCCACATCCTTCATATAATGATGTGACCAGAACTGCACAAAATACTCCAAATGTGGTCTCACCAGGGTCCTGTACAGTTGCAGCTTAAACAATGTATGTTTTCAAGAAGTAGTTAGATACAGCACTTAGGGCGAAGGGGATCAAAAATATGGAGGGAAAGCGGGATTAGGCGGTTGTGTTGGATGGTCAGCAGCGATCATAATGAATGGCGGAGCAGGCTCGAAGGGCCGAATGGCCTCCTGCTGCTCCTGTTTGCTATGTTTGTGTGCAATAGAACCAGTGGAGCAGGGGTAGGCTATGCAGTCCTTCAAGCCTGCTCCGCCATCCAATCAGATTAAGGTTGATCTGGCTGATGATCATGGCTCCACTTTCCAGCCTGTCCCCCCACTCGCCCTGAATGTCGTCAACGGCCCACAGCCTCCAATACTCCCTGGACAAGAGAATTCCACACACCAAACACCCTCTGGGAGAACAAAAGTCGACACTTCTGTCTTCAAAGGGAGACCTCTTAAAGTATGTCCCCCGGTTCTATTCTCATAAAACCATAAGACATAGGAGCAGAATTAGGCCACTCGGCCCATCGAGTCTGCTCCCCCATTCAATCATGGCTGATATTTTCTCATCCCCATTCTCCTGCTTTCTCCCCATAACCGCTGATCCCCTATTAATCAAGAACCTATCTACCTCTGTCTTAAAGACACTCAGTGATTTGGCCTCCACAGCCTTCTGCGGCAAAGAGTTCCACAGATTCACCACCCTCTGGCTGAAGAAATTCCTCCTCATCTCTGTTTTAAAGGATCGTCCCTTCAGTCTGAGATTGTCCCCTCTGGTTCTAGTTTTTCCTACAAGGGGAAACATCCTCTCCACGTCCACTCTATCCAGGCCTCGCAGTATCCTGTAAGTTTCAATAAGATCCCCCCTCATCCTTCTAAACTCCAACGAGTACAGACCCAGAGTCCTCAACCATTCCTCATACAACAAGTTCTTCATTCCAGGGATCATTCTTGTGAACCTCCTCTGGACCCTTTCCAAGGCCAGCACATCCTTCCTTAGATACGGGGCCAAAACTGCTCACAATACTCCAAATGGGATCTGACCAGAGCCTTATACAGCCTCAGAAGTACATCCCTGGTCCTGTATTCTAGCCCTCTCGACAAGAATGCATTTGCCTTCCTAACTGCCGACTGAACCTGCACGTTAACCTTAAGAGAATTGTGAACAGGAATCCCAAGTCCCTTTGTGCTTCTGGGGCGAAATTCTCCCGAAACGGCGCGATGTCCGCCGACTGGCGCCCAAAGCGGTGCCAATCAGACGGGCATCGCGCCACCCCAAAGGTGCGGAATGCTCCGCATCTTTGGGGGCCGAGCCCCAACATTGCGGGGCTAGGCCGACGCCGGAGGAATTTCCGCCCCGCCAGCTGGCGGAAACGGCCTTTGTTGCCCCGCCAGCTGGCGCGGAAATGACATCTCCGGGCGGCGCATGCGCGGGAGCGTCAGCGGCCGCTGAAAGTTTCCCGCACATGCGCAGTGGAGGGAGTCTCTTCCGCCTCCGCCATGGTGGAGACCGTGGCGGAGGCGGAAGGGAAAGAGTGCCCCCACGGCACAGGCCCGCCCGCGGATCGGTGGGCCCCGATCGCGGGCCAGGCCACCGTGGGGGCACCCCCCGGGGTCAGATCGCCTCGCCAGGACCCCGGAGCCCGCCCACGCCGCCTTGCCCCGCCGTTCAAAAGGTGGTTTAATCCAAGCCGGCGGGACAGGCAATTTATCAGCGGGACTTCGGCCCATCCGGGCCAGAGAATCCAGCGGGGGGGCCTGCCAACCAGCGCGGCCCGATTCCCGCCCCCGCCGAATATCGGTACCGGAGAGTTCGGGAACCGGCGGGGGCGGGATTCACGGCGGCCAACGGCCATTCTCCGACCCGGCGGGGGGTCGGAGAATGGCGCCCCTGATTTCGAAACCTTTCCCCATTTCGAAAATAGTCTATTCTTCCTACTTAAGTGCACAATCCTGTCAAGCTCTACCCCTAGAAAGGTCCCAATTAAATCACCCTTCATTCTTCTAACCTCCAATGAGCATGGGCTCAACCTGTTCAATCAGGGGCTGGTTTAGCACAGTGGGCTAAACAGCTGGCTTGTAATGCAGAACAAGGCCAGCAGCATCGGTTCAATTCCCGTACCGGCCTCCCCGAACAGGCGCCGGAATGTGGCGACTAGGGGCTTTTCACAGTAACTTCATTGAAGCCTACGCGTGACAATAAACAATTATTATTATTGTCTTTCCTGATAGAACAAAACCCCTTCACCCCAGGGTTCAGGCCAGTGAACCTTCTCCGAACTGCTTCCAAAGCTATTCCGGATGGATTCTCCGGTCCCCCAGCTGCTTGTTCATGGAAACGCGCCATTGACTGGCGGTGGGATTCTATCCTCCACCGCTTGTCAATGGGATTTCCCATTGAAGCCCCCCCCCCCCCACATTGCTGGGAAACCTGCAGGCGGGGGTGCAGTGTCGACGGGAACAGAGATTCACAACAGACGGAGAATTCCGGCCTATATCTTCTTTTAAAATTAGGAGACCAAATTGAGCCTCAACTCTGGTGGCAATTAGGAGCAATGACCGGGTGCTGGGACAGTGTGTGCCATTTTGCCATGTTTCCATGGCTTTATCCTGTTTCTGCTTCTTCTCTGGTGGGGTTTTTCGATGTATCAACGCGAGTAACTCGCCTCCTGACCCCCCCCCCCCCCCCCAGTCTGTCCACCGTCTACAAGGCACAAGTCAGGAGTGTGATGGAATACTCCCCACCTGCCTGGATGAATGCAGCTCCAACAACACTCAGGAAGCTCAACACCATCCAGGACAAAGCAGCCCCGCTTGATTGCTCCCCCTCCCACAAACATTCACTCCCTCCACCACCGACGCACAGCAGCAGCCGTGTGCACCATCTACAAGATGCACTGCGGCACCTGCCAAACCCACGGCCACCACCATCTAGAAGGACAAGAGCAGCAGATACCTGGGGCGGGATTCTCCAATCCCGCGACAGAGTGTCCACGCTGTCGTAACACGACGGCGTGAACGGGCCGCTCCCACGTCTAATTCTGGCCCCCCACGGCGCTGGAGCGGTTCCCGCTGCTCCAGCTGCAGCTCCCGGTGCGAACTGTGCACCGCGGGATCCACGCATGTGCAGTTGCACCGGCGCCAACGAGGACGTGCGCAGTGGCCTCCTCCAACGTGCCGGCCCCGACGCAACATGGCGCAGGGCTACAGGGGCTGGCGCGTAGGAAAGGAGGCCCCCAGCCAGAGAGGCCCCGATTGTGGACCAGGCCGCATCGGAGGCCCCCCCCTGGGTTCGGAGCCCCCCCCCACAGGCGGCCCCCCCGGCCCTGCGCACAGAGTACCCGCCGGCTGCGACCAGGTGTGGACGGTGCCGGCGGGACACTGCCTTTTTAGAGCGGCCGCTCGGCCCATCCGGGCCGGAGAATCGGCGGCCCGTCCACGTAGAGCGGCCCGCGACCGGCACCGCGGCAACCGCGCCAGCGCCAATGGCACCGATTCTCCACTCCGCGGAGATTGGCGTCGGGGCGGCGCGGCGCGGTTGTGGGGATTCTCCGGCCCGGCGCGGGGCTGGGAGAACCCCGCCCTCAGTAACGCCACCACCTGGAGGCTCCCCTCCAAGTCACTCACCACCCTGGCGTGGAAATACATCGCCGCTCCGTCACTGTCGCTGGGGCAACATCCTGGGCCTCCCTCCCTAACAGCACAGTGGGTGTACCTACACCTCAGGGACTGCAGCGGTTCAAGAAGGCAGCTCACCCCCACTTTCTAAATGGCAACTAGAGATGGACAATAAATGCCGGCCCAGCCAGCGACGCCCACACACCACAAATGAATATTTTAAAAAATCTAATGATTGTATTGACCCAGTGTTACTGCCCGTCTCCTGGTCCTCCTGTGTACTCACGCATGTTTTTTTAAAATAATTTTTATTGAGGTTTTCACAAAATATCAACAACAAAATGAAAAAGGAACCCAATAGAATTAAATACAAAACAAAATAAAACAACCCCGTGCCCCCCTATATATAAATAATAAATTAACACACCGAATTAACACAAAGCAAACATAACAAATATATACATCCCCTCAGATCCCCTAGTGTAAACAAACAAAAATAAAATAGAACCTCCCACCCCCCCCCGGGTTGCTGCTGCTGACCAATGTCTATCGTTCTGCCAGGAAGTCCAAGAACGGTTGCCACCGCCTGAAGAACCCTTGTACCGATCCCCTTAAGGCGAATTTCACCCTCTCCAATTTAATAAACCCCGCCATATCGCTGATCCAGGATTCCACGCTTGGGGCCTCGCATCCTTCCACTGAAGAAGAATCCTTCGCCGTGCTACCAGGGACGCGAAGGCCAGAATTCCGGCCTCTTTCGCCTCCTGCACTCCCGGCTCCCCTGGAACCCCAAATATTGTGAGCCCCCAGCCCGGTCTGACCCTGGATCCTACCACCCTCGACACCGTCCTCGCTACGCCCTTCAAAATTCCTCCAGCGCTGGGCATGCCCAGAACATATGGGTGTGATTTCCTGGGCTCATTGAGCACCTAACACACCTGTCCTCACCCCCAAAGAACTGGCTCATCCTTGTCCCGGTCATGTGTGCCCTGTGCAGCACCTTAAACTGTATGAGGCTGAGCCTCGTGCACGAAGAGGAAGAGTTCACCCTCCCTAGGGCATCTGCCCACGTCCCCTCTTCGATCTCCTCCCAAATCCTCCTCCCACTTACCTTTCAACTCCACCACCGAGGTCTCCTCCTCCTCCGGCATCACCTGGTAAGTTTCTGAGATCTTCCCCACTCCAACCCACCCCCCCCCAATAGCACCCTGTCCTGTACTGTGTGTGGCAGTAGCCATGGGAATTCCACCACTTGCCGCCTGGGAAACGCCCTGACCTGTAAGTACCTGAAGGTGTTTCCCGGGGGGAGCCCGTACTTCTCCTCCAGCTCACCCAGGCTCGCGAACTTCCCGTCCACAAACAGGCCCCTCAACCTTCTTATCCCTGCCCTGTGCCACCCCGAAAACCCTCCATCTATTCTCCCTGGGACAAACCGGTGGTTCCCCCGTATCGGGGTCCACACCGAGGCTCCCACTTCCCCCCTGTGCCGCCTCCACTGCCCCCTGATTTTGAGGGTAGCCGCCACTACCGGGCCCGTGGTATACCTCATTGGAGGGAGCGGCAGCGGTGCCGTTGCCAGCGCCTCCAGATTCGTACCCTCACAAGACGCCGTCTCCAGCCTCTTCCGTGCTGTCCCCTCCCCCTCCATCACCCACTTGCGCACCATCGCCACATTGGTGGCCCAGTAGTACCCACAGAGGTTGGGCAGCGCCAGTCCCCCCACATCCCTACCCCGCTCCAGGAAAACCCTTCTCACCCTCGGAGTCCCTCGTGCCCACACAAACCCCGTTATGCTCCTGTTGACCCGCCTAAAGAAGGCCTTCGGATAAGAATGGGGAGGCACCGGAACAGGAACAAAAACCTTGGAGCACCGTCATCTTAACTGACTGCACCCTACCCGCCAGGGACAGCGGCAACGCGTCCCACCTCTTGAACTCCTCCTCCATTTGCTCCACTAGCCTCGTGAAATTAAGCCTATGCAGGGCCCCCCAGCTCCTGGCCACCTGGACCCCCAAATACCTGAAGCTCCTCTCCGCCCTTTTTAGTGGGAGCTCGCCAATCCCCCTCTCCTGGTCCCCTGGGTGAACCACAAACAACTCGCTCTCCCCCATGTTGAGCTTTTCCCCTGAGAAATCCCCGAACTCCCTGAGGATTCTCATTACCTCTGCCATTCCTCCCACCGGGTCCGCCACATATAGCAGTAAGTCGTCCGTATAGAGCGGCACCCTATGCTCCTCCCCACCCCGCACCAACCCCCCCCAGTTCCTCGACTCCCTCAGTGCCATAGCCAGGGGTTCAATCGCCAGTGCAAAGAGCAGGGGGGTCAGGGGACACCCCTGTCTCGTCCCTCGGTGCAACCGAAAGTACTCAGACCTCCTCTTGTTCGTGGCCACACTCGCCATCGGGACCTCGTACAACAGCCTAACCCACCTGACGAACCCCTCCCCAAACCCGAACCTCTTCAGCACCTCCCACAGGTACCCCCACTCTACCCTATCGAAGGCCTTCTCAGCGTCCATCGCCACCACTATATCCGCCTCCCCCTCCCTTGCCGGTATCATAATAACGTTCAGGAGCCTCCGCATATTCGCGTTCAACTGTCTCCCCTTCACAAACCCCGTCTGGTCTTCGTGGATGATCTGCGGCACACAATCCTCAATCCTCGTGGCTAAGACCTTCGCCAGCACCTTGGCATCTGTGTTTAACAACAAAATCGGCCTGTAAGACCCACACTGCAGCGGATCCTTGTCCCGCTTCAGAATCCAGGAGATCAGTGACTGGGACATCGTCGGGGGCAAAGCCACCCCCCCCCCCCCCCCCACCCCACCCCAACCTCCCTTGCCTCATTGAAGTTCCTAACTAGCAACGGGCCCAACAGGTCCACATATTTTTTGTAGAATTCGACCGGGAAACCATCCGGCCCCGGTGCCTTCCCCGCCTGCATGCTCCCTATCCCTTTGGCCAGCTCCTCCAGCCCAATCGGGGCCCCTAATCCCGCCACCAGTCCCTCCTCCACCTTCGGGAACTTCAGTTGGTCCAGAAAGCGGCCCATCCCTCCCTCCTCCAGTGGGGGCTCGGACCGATACAGTTCCTCATAAAAGTCCCCATTGAACCAACCCCACTCCGCACCACGCGCCCTCCCCTATCCTTAACTCCCCCGATCTCCCTAGCTGCGTCCCGCTTCCGAAGCTGATGTGCCAGCATCCGACTTGCCTTTTCCCCACACTCATAAATCGCCCCCTGGGCCTTCCTCCACTGTGCCTTCGCCTTCCTGGTGGTCACCAGGTCGAATTCGGCCTGGAGGTTCCGCCTCTCCCTCAACAGCCCCTCCTCCGGCACCTCCGCATACCTCCTGTCTACCCTCACCATCTCCCCCACCAGCCTCTCCCTCTCTCTCTGCTCTCTCCTCTCCTTGTGGGCCCTAATGGAGATCAGCTCTCCCCTAACCACCGCCTTCAGCGCCTCCCGGACCATCCCCACTCGGACCTCCCCGTTATCGTTGGACTCCAGGTATCCCTCTATGCTTCTTCGGACCCGCTCGCTCACCTCCTCAACCGCCAACAGCCCCACCTCCAAACGCCACAATGGGCGCTGGTCCCTCTCCTCCCCCAGCTCTAGGTCTACCCAATGCGGGGCGTGATCCGAAATGGCTATCGCCGAGTACTCGGTATCCTCAACTCTCGCAATCAACGCCCTGCTCATAATAAAAAAGTTGATTCGGGAATAAGCCTTATGAACGTGTGAGAAGAATGAAAATTCCCTAGCCCCCGGCCTTGCAAACCTCCAAGGGTCCACCCCTCCCATCTGGTCCATAAACCCCCTCAGCACTTTAGCCGCCATCGGCCCCCTACCCGTCCTAGACCTGGAACGGTCCAGTGCCGGATCCAACACCGTGTTAAAGTCCCCCCCCCCCCCCCCCCCAATTATCAGGCCCCCCACTTCCAAGTCCGGGATCCGACCCAACATGCGCCACATAAAACCCGCATCGTCCCAGTTCGGGGCGTACACGTTGACGAGCACCACCCTCTCCCCTTGCAGCTTACCACTTACCATTACGTACCTGCCGCCATTGTCTGTCACAATGCTCGACGCCTCGAACGACACCCTCTTTCCCACCAAGATCGCCACCCCCTGATTTTTGGCATCCAGCCCCGAATGAAACACCTGACCTACCCACCCCTTCCTCAATCTTACCTGGTCTACCACCTTCAGGTGTGCCTCCTGGAGCATGACCACATCCGCCTTCAGCCCCTTCAGGTGTGCGAACACCCGGGCCCGCTCAACCGGCCCGTTCAGCCCCCTTACATTCCAGGTTATCAGCCGGATCAGGGGGCTACCCGCGCCCCTCCCCCGCCGACGAGCCATAACCGCTCCTCGGCCAGCCACGCGCCCATGCCCAGCCCGTTCCCCGCGGCGGCAGACCCCGTCCCAACGCCCTCTACTCGCTCCAGCTCCCCCTTGACCATACCAGCAACAACCCGTTTCCCCCCACCCCCCCACAGCTAGGACCCCTCCGAGCTGCACTGCTCCCCCCATTGCACTCCCGCAAGTCAGCTGACTCCTGCTGACCCCGGCCGCTCCCGCCTCTCCTTCGACTCCTCCCATTGTGGGACTTCCCCTCCCCCTCCATTACCCATCAGCAGGCTCTCCGCCTCCCCCTTCCACCCCAAGCGCGGGAAAAAACCCGCGCTTCCCCGCCCAGGCCCTGCCCCCTCCAGCCTTCAGCGCGGGAAAAAGCCCGCGCTTTCCACCTGCCCGGCCCCGCCACCTCTGACGCAGCTCCTCTTACAGGCCTAGTCCCCTCACCCCCGACTCGGGCCTCCCCCTCACCACGGGGCACCATCCCCCCTACCGGCCATCCACCCCCTACTCCGTTTACTTACACCCCTCCAAGAGCCCATCCGTCAGACCCAACCAGAACAGTGCCCAACTCACCCTAACCACCCACACCGAACCAAAACTAAACAAGAACAAAGAACCCCCCCCCCCCCTCAAAATGTAACCAACAGCAATCCCCGACCACCCATCCCGACCCTCAGTTTGTGTCCAGCTTCTCGGCCTGAACAAAGGCCCATGCCTCCTCCGGGGACTCAAAATAATGGTGCCGGTCCTTGTAGGTAACCCACAATCGCGCCGGCTGCAACATGCCAAACTTCACCCCCTTCCTGTGCACCACCGCCTTCGCTCGATTGTACCCGGCCCTCCTCTTCGCCACCTCAGTGCTCCAGTCCTGATATATCCGAACCTCCGCGTTCTCCCACCTGCTGCTCCTCTCCTTCTTGGCCCACCTGAGCACACACTCCCGATCGACGAACCGATGGAACCGCACCAGCACCGCCCGCGGAGGCTCGTTAGCCTTGGGCCTCCTCGCCAACACTCTATGGGCCTCTTCCAGCTCCAGGGGCCCCTGGAAGGACCCCGCTCCCATCAGCGAGTTTAACATGGTGACCACATAGGCCCCCACGTCCGGCCCCTCCAGCCCCTCCGGGAGACCCAGAATCCGCAAATTCTTTCACCTCGACCGATTCTCCATCTCCTCGAACCGCTCCTGCCATTTCTTGTGGAGCGCCTCGTGCGCCTCCACCTTTACCGCCAGGCCTAAGATCTCGTCTTCGTTGTCGGAGATCTTTTGTCGGACCTCGCGGATCGCCACCCCCTGGGCCGTCTGTGGCTCCAGCAGGTCCGCTTTGATCTCCCTGAAGCAGCGCTGGATAACCTCCTGCTGCTCCTGCGCCCACTGCATCCACGCTGCCTGGTCCCCGCCCGCCGCCATCTTGCTCTTCTTCCCTCGCACTTTCTTTGGGTTCACCACCACTTTTTTAGTCGCCCCGCTCCTGGCCCAAACCATACACTGTCGGGGGAATATTGCAGTCTTCTTCCCACACCGGGAAATGTTGAAAAAATGCCGTTGGGGGCCCTGAAAAGAGCCCAAAAGTCCGTTCCAAGCGGGAGTTGCCGAACATGCTGACCCAGTGGTACTGCCCGTCTCCTGGTCCTCCTGCGTATTCATGTATGTTGAGCCTGTACTTTTTCTTGAGGGGCTGTGCCATTGTTGTGGTTTAATTGCGTTATTTGTTCAAATGTAAAACCTTAATGAGTATAATTTGTGTTCAAACGGGGAGGCCAAAACTGTGCAGAGTGCTCCAGATGTGGTCTGAATGATCTACAGTAAAACTTCGAATAGATAGTCATAGAATTTACAGTGCAGAAGGAGGCCATTAGGCCCATCGGGTCTGCACCGACACTCTGAAAGAGCACCCCACCCAAGCTCACTCCCCCAACCTCTCCCAATAAACCCCTTAGCCTAACCTACACATCTTTTTTTGGAGACTAAGCGGCAATATATCATGGCCAATCCACCTAACCTGCACATCTTTGGACTGTGGGAGAGAGAGAGAGACCCCAGACTCTCTGGGCCCACACACCTTGACCCTCGTCCCCCCCCCCCCGCCCCATCCCTACATCTCCAGGGGGAGCAGTGAATCATAGAATAGAATTTACAGTGCTGAAGGAGGCCATTCGACCCATCGAGTCTACACCGGCCCCTGAAAGGGCACCCTATCTCAGTCCACACCTCTACCCTATCCCCATAGCCCAGTAACCCAACCTAACATTTGGACACTCAGGGCAATTTATCATGGCCAATCCACCTAACCTGCGCATCTTTGGACTGTGGGAGGAAACCGGAGCACCCGGAGGAAACCCACGCACACACGGGGAGGATGTGCAGACTCCGCACAGACAGTGACCCAAGCCGGGAATCGAACCTGGGACCCTGGAGCTGTGAAGCAACAGCTCTTAATTAAAAAAAAAATTTAGAGTACCCAATTCATGTTTTCCAATTAAGGGGCAATTTAGCGTGTTCAATCCGCCTACCCTGCACATCTTTGGGTTGTGGGGGCGAAACCCACGCAAACACGGGGAGAATGTGCAAACTCCACACGGACACTGACCCAGAGCCGGGATCGAACCTGGGACCTCGGCACCGTGAGGCAGCAGTGCTAACCACTGCTCCACCGTGCTGCCCTGAAGCAACAGTGCTAACTAGTGATCTTGCCCAAAGCTCTGAGCTGGCTGAGGAAGGTGGATTGGGCGAAAGGATTACCCGGCACTGACCTTGAACTTCATGGAGCTGAGCTTGTACAGAATGTCTCCCAGATTCTCCCGGATGTTCGCCCAGGTGATGCGGCACTCGGAGTGCACCGTGGTCTCCACCGCATGCCGGGCCAGCTCGTAGAAACCGATGATGTTCTGCAGGATCCCCACCGTCTTATAGAAGGGGCAAAACCTGTAACGAGAGAGAGAGGGGTGGGGGGGGGGTTGTGAGGGTGAGGTTACATGCGTGTACTGGACACGGAGAGGAGACCACACCGTGTTGGGCATCCCCCAAACTATCCCCCACTTCAGGAGGCCCCGCTGCCCATCCTCTGCACAGCAGGAATTCAGCCGGAACCGCCCCCCCCCCACCCTCCAGGACAACCAGCCTTTGAGTTCCCCCACCACCCACACCGGATGTCTGGAGTTGGGGGGGGGGGGGGGGGGGGTGAATGGGTGGATCCTGGTTGGACGTAGAGGCGGTCACTCAGATTCGCAGTCACCTTCGTGGATGGAGATGAGCGATGCCTCCCCGTGTCGAACAGATCGGCCACCTCACGGGAGGAGCGAGGGGGGACGCTCGCCAGGTCAATCTCCCAGTCCACGTTGGATTGTCCGTGAGGGGCATCACGTTGACCAGGGATGGTCACCCACTCTCGCTTCCATGCTCTACCTTCACCCCCCCCCCCGCACTGACCTGTCACAGGGGGAATATTCATTCTGCCCCCCCCCACTGACCTGTCATAGGGGGAATGTCCATCCTGGCCCCCCCACTGACCTGTCATAGGGGGAATGTCCATTCTGCACCCCCCCCACTGACCTGTCATTGGGGGAATGTCCATCCTGGCCCCCCCACTGACCTGTCAAGGGGGAATGTCCATTCTGCCCCCCTCCACTGACCTGTCATCGGGGGAATGTCCATTCTGCCCCCCAACCACTGACCTGTCATAGGGGGAATATCCATTCTGCCCCCCCCCCACTGTCCTGTCATAGGGGGAATGTCCATTCTGCCCCCCCCCACTGTCCTGTCATAGGGGGAATGTCCATTCTGCCCCCCCCCCACTGTCCTGTCATAGGGGGAATGTCCATTCTGCCCCCCCCCCACTGTCCTGTCATAGGGGGAATGTCCATTCTGCCCCCCCCCCGACTGACCTGTCATCGGGGGAATGTCCACTCTGCCCCCCCCCCACTGACCTGTCACAGGGGGAATGTCCATTCTGCCCCCCCACTGACCCGTCATAGGGGGAATGTCCACTCTGCCCCCACCACTGACCTGTCATAGGGGGAATGTCCATTCTGCCCCCCCCCCCAATGACCTGTCACGGGGGAATGTCCATTCTGCCCCCCCCCCACTGGCCTGTCATAGGGGGAATGGCCACTCTGCCCCCCCCACTGACCTGTCATAGGGGGAATGTCCACTCTGCCCCCCCCCCACTGACCTGTCATAGGGGGAATGTCCATTCTGCCCCCCCCCCCCCACTGACCTGTCATAGGGGGAATGTCCACTCTGCCCCCCCCCACTGACCTGTCATAGGTGGAATGTCCACTCTGCCCCCCCCCACTGACCTGTCATAGGGGGAATGTCCACTCTGCCCCCCCCCACTGACCTGTCATAGGGGGAATGTCCACTCTGCCCCCCCCACTGACCTGTCAGAGGGGGAATGTCCACTCTGCCCCCCCCCACTGACCTGTCATAGGGGGAATGTCCATTCTGCCCCCCCCCCACTCACCTGTCATCGGGGGAATGTCCATTCTGCCCCCCCCCCCCACTGACCTGTCATAGGGGGAATGTTCATTCTGCCCCCCCCCCCACTGACCTGTCATAGGGGGAATGTCCATTCTGCCCCCCCCACTGACCTGTCATAGGGGGAATGTCCACTCTGCCCCCCCCCCCACTGACCTGTCATAGGGGGAATGTCCATTCTGCCCCCCCCCACTCACCTGTCATAGGGGGAATGTCCATTCTGCCCCCCCCCCACTGACCTGTCATAGGGGGAATGTCCATTCTGCCCCCCCCACTGACCCGCCATTGGGGGAATGTCCATTCTACCCCCCCTCCCCCACTGACCTGTCATAGGGGGAATGTCCATTCTGCCCCCCCCACTGACCTGTCATAGGGGGAATGTCCATTCTGCCCCCCCCCCCCCCCCACTGACCTGTCATAGGGGGAATGTCCATTCTGCCCCCCCCCCCACTGACATGTCATAGGGGGAATGTACATTCTACCCCCCCCACTGACCTGTCATAGGGGGAATGTCCATCCTGCCCCCCCCACTGACCTGTCATCGGGGGAATGTCCACTCTGCCCCCCCCCCCCACTGACCTGTCATAGGGGGAATGTCCACTCTGCCCCCCCCCACTGACCTGTCATTGGGGGAATGTCAATTCTGCCCCCCCCACTGACCTGTCATAGGGAGAATGTCCATTCTGCCCCCCCCCACTGACCTGTCATAGGGGGAATGTCCATTCTGCCCCCCCCCACTGGCCTGTCATAGGGGGAATGTCCATTCTGCCCCCCCCCACTGACCTGTCATTGGGAGAATGTCAATTCTGCCCCCCCCACTGACCTGTCATAGGGAGAATGTCCATTCTGCCCCCCCCCCACTGACCTGTCATAGGGGGAATGTCCACTCTGCCCCCCCCCCCACTGACCTGTCATTGGGGGAATGTCCATTCTGCCCCCCCCCCACTGGCCTGTCATAGGGGGAATGTCCATTCTGCCCCCCCACTGGCCTGTCATAGGGGGAATGTCCTTTCTGCCCCCCCCCCACCCACTGACCTGTCTTAAGGGGAATGTCCATTCTGCCCCCCCCCCCCCACCACTGACCTGTCATAGGGGGAATGTCCATTCTGCCCCCCCCCACTGACCTGTCATCGGGGGAATGTCCATTCTGCCCCCCCCCACTGACCTGTCATAGATGGAATGTCGTTTCTGCCCCCCCCCCACTGACCTGTCATAGGGAGAATGTCCATTCTGCCCCCCCCCACTGACCTGTCATAGGGAGAATGTCCATTCTGCCCCCCCCCCACTGACCTGTCATAGGGGGAATGTCCATTCTGCCCCCCCCAATGACCTGTCACAGGGGGAATGTCCACTCTGCCCCCCCCACTGACCTGTCATAGGGGGAATGTCCATTCTGCCCCCCCCCACTGACCTGTCATAGGGGGAATGTCCATTCTGCCCCCCCCCACTGACCTGTCATAGGGGGAATGTCCATTCTGCCCCCACCCCACTGACCTGTCATAGGGGGAATGTCCATTCTGCCCCCCCCCACTGACCTGTCATAGGGGGAATGTCCATTCTGCCCCCACCCCACTGACCTGTCATAGGGGGAATGTCCATTCTGCCCCCCCCCCACTGACCTGTCATAGGGGGAATGTCCATTCTGCCCCCCCCCCCACTGACCTGTCATAGGGGGAATGTCCACTCTGCCCCCCCCACTGACCTGTCATAGGGGGAATGTCCATTCTGCCGCCCCCCCCACTGTCCTGTCATCGGGGGAATGTCCATTCTGCCCCCCCCCGACTGACCTGTCATCGGGGGAATGTCCACTCTGCCCCCCCCCACTGACCTGTCATAGGGGGAATGCCCATTCTGCCCCCCCCACCACTGACCCGTCGAAGGGGGAATGTCCATTCTGCCCCCCCCCACTGACCTGTCATAGGGGGATTGTCCACTCTGCCCCCCCCCACTGACCTGTCATAGGGGGAATGTCCATTCTGCCCCCCCCACACTGACCTGTCATAGGGGGAATGTCAATTCTGCCCCCCCCCCCACTGACCCGTCATAGGGGGAATGTCCATTCTGCCCCCCCCCCACTGACCTGTCATAGGGGGAATGCCCATTCTGCTCCCCCCCCCACTGACCCGTCATAGGGGGAATGTCCATTCTGCCCCCCCCCACTGACCTGTCATAGGGGGATTGTCCACTCTGCCCCCCCCCACTGACCTGTCATAGGGGGAATGTCCATTCTGCCCCCCCCCCACTGACCTGTCATAGGGGGAATGTCAATTCTGCCCCCCCCCACTGACCTGTCATAGGGGGAATGTCCACTCTGCCCCCCCCACTGACCTGTCATTGGGGGAATGTCAATTCTGCCCCCCCCACTGACCTGTCATAGGGGGAATGTCCATTCTGCCCCCCCCCACTGGCCTGTCATAGGGGGAATGTCCATTCTGCCCCCCCCCACTGACCTGTCATAGGGGGAATGTCCATTCTGCCCCCCCCCCACTGGCCTGTCATAGGGGGAATGTCCATTCTGCCCCCCCCCACTGACCTGTCATAGGGGGAATGTCCATTCTGCCCCCCCCACTGACCTGTCATAGGGGGAATGTCCATTCTGCCCCCCCCCGCCATCCACTGACCTGTCATAAGGGGAATGTCCATTCTGCCCCCCCCCCACTGACCTGTCATAGGGGGAATGTCCATTCTGCCCCCCCCCGCCATCCACTGACCTGTCATAGGGGGAATGTCCATTCTGCCCCCCCCCCACTGACCTGTCATAGGGGGAATGTCCATTCTGCCCCCCCCCCCCACTGGCCTGTCATAGGGGGAATGTCCATTCTGCCCCCCCCCACTGACCTGTCATAGGGGGAATGTCCATTCTGCCCCCCCCCCACTGACCTGTCATAGGGGGAATGTCCATTCTGCCCCCCCCCCACTGACCTGTCATCGGGGGAATGTCCATTCTGCCCCCCCCACTGACCTGTCATAGGGGGAATGTCCATTCTGCCCCCCCCCCAGACCTGTCATAGGGGGAATGTCCATTCTGCCCCCCCCCACTGGCCTGTCATAGGGGGAATGTCCATTCTGCCCCCCCCCTCACCTGTCATAGGGGGAATGTCCATTCTGCCCCCCCCTCACCTGTCATAGGGGGAATGTCCATTCTGCCCCCCCCCCCCCACTGACCTGTCATAGGGGGAATGTCCATTCTGCCCTCCCCACTGACCTGTCATAGGGGGAATGTCCATTCTGCCCCCCCCCCCCCACTGACCTGTCATAGGGGGAATGTCCATTCTGACCCCCCCCCCTCACCTGTCATAGGGGGAATGTCCATTCTGCCGCCCCCCACTGACCTGTCATAGGGGGAATGTCCACTCTGCCCCCCCCCCACTGACCTGTCATAGGGGGAATGTCCATTCTGCCCCCCCCCACTGACCAGTCATAGGGGGGATGTCCATTCTGCCCCCCCCCCCCCACTGACCTGTCATAGGGGGAATGTCCACTCTGCCCCCCCCCCACTGACCTGTCATAGGGAGAATGTGAATTCTGCCCCCCCCACTGACCTGTCATAGGGGGAATGTCCACTCTGCCCCCCCCCCCCACTGACCTGTCATAGGGGGAATGTCCATTCTGCCCCCCCCCACTGACCTGTCATAGGGAGAATGTCCATTCTGCCCCCCCCCCCACTCACCTGTCATAGGGGGAATGTCCATTCTGCCCCCCCCCACTGACCTGTCATACGGGGAATGTCCATTCTGCCCCCCCCACTGACCTGTCATAGGGAGAATGTCCATTCTGCCCCCCCCCACTGACCTGTCATAGGGGGAATGTCCATTCTGCCCCCCCCACTGACCTGTCATAGGGAGAATGTCCATTCTGCCCCCCCCCCACTCACCTGTCATAGGGGGAATGTCCATTCTGCCCCCCCCCCCACTGACCTGTCATAGGGAGAATGTCCATTCTGCCCCCCCCCCACTGACCTGTCACAGGGGGAATGTCCATTCTGCCCCCCAACCACTGACCTGTCATAGAGGGAATGTCCATTCTGCCCCCCCCCCAATGACCTGTCATAGGGGGAATGTCCACTCTGCCCCCCCCCCCACTGACCTGTCATAGGGGGAATGTCCATTCTGCCCCCCCCCACTGGCCTGTCATAGGGGGAATGTCCATTCTGCCCCCCCCCCACTGGCCTGTCATAGGGGGAATGTCCATTCTGCCCCCCCCCACTGGCCTGTCACAGGGGGAATGTCCATTCTGCCCCCCCCACTGACCTGTCATAGGGGGAATGTCCATTCTGCCCCCCCCCCACTGGCCTGTCATAGGGGGAATGTCCATTCTGCCCCCCCCCCCCCCCCCCACTGGCCTGTCATAGGGGGAATGTCCATTCTGCCCCCCCCCTCACCTGTCATAGGGGGAATGTCCATTCTGCCCCCCCCCACTGACCTGTCATAGGGGGAATGTCCACTCTGCCCCCCCCCCACTGACCTGTCATAGGGGGAATGTCCACTCTGCCCCCCCCACTGACCTGTCATAGGGGGAATGTCCATTCTGCCCCCCCCCCCCCACTGACCTGTCATAGGGGGAATGTCCATTCTGCCCCCCCCCGACTGACCTGTCATCGGGGGAATGTCCACTCTGCCCCCCCCCACTGACCTGTCATAGGGGGAATGTCCATTCTGCCCCCCCCACTGACCTGTCATAGGGGGAATGTCCATTCTGCCCCCCCCCCGACTGACCTGTCATCGGGGGAATGTCCACTCTGCCCCCCCCCACTGACCTGTCATAGGGGGAATGTCCATTCTGCCCCCACCACTGACCTGTCATAGGGGGAATGTCCATTCTGCCCCCCCCCCACTGACCTGTCATAGGGGGAATGTCCATTCTGCCCCCCCCCACTGGCCTGTCATAGGGAGAATGTCCATTCTGCCCCCCCCCCCACCCACTGACCTGTCATAAGGGGAATGTCCATTCTGCCCCCCCCCCCCCCACTGACCTGTCATAGGGGGAATGTCCATTCTGCCCCCCCCCCCACTGACCTGTCATCGGGGGAATGTCCATTCTGCCCCCCCCAGACCTGTCATAGGGGGAATGTCCATTCTGCCCCCCCCCACTGAACTGTCACAGGGGGAATGTCCATTCTGCCCCCCCCCACTGGCCTGTCATAGGGGGAATGTCCATTCTGCCCCCCCCCCCCACTGACCTGTCATAGGGGGAATGTCCATTCTGCCCCCCCCACTGACCTGTCATAGGGGGAATGTCCACTCTGCCCCCCCCCCACTGACCTGTCATAGGGGGAATGTCCACTCTGCCCCCCCCCCACTGACCTGTCATAGGGGGAATGTCCATTCTGCCCCCCCCCCACTGACCTGTCATAGGGGGAATGTCCATTCTGCCCCCCCCCCACTGACCTGTCATAGGGGGAATGTCCATTCTGCCCCCCCCCCACTGACCTGTCATAGGGGGAATGTCCACTCTGCCCCCCCCCCACTGACCTGTCATAGGGGGAATGTCCACTCTGCCCCCCCCCCACTGACCTGTCATAGGGGGAATGTCCATTCTGCCCCCCCCCCCACTCACCTGTCATAGGGGGAATGTCCACTCTGCCCCCCCACTGACCCGTCATAGGGGGGATGTCCATTCTGCCCCCCCCCACTGACCTGTCATAGGGGGAATGTCCATTCTGCCCCCCCCCACTGACCTGTCATAGGGGGAATGTCCATTCTGCCCCCCCCCACTGACCTGTCATCGGGGGAATGTCCACTCTGCCCCCCCCCACTGACCTGTCATAGGGGGAATGTCCATTCTGCCCCCACCACTGACCTGTCATAGGGGGAATGTCCATTCTGCCCCCCCCCACTGACCTGTCATAGGGGGAATGTCCATTCTGCCCCCCCCCCACTGGCCTGTCATAGGGAGAATGTCCATTCTGCCCCCCCCCACCCACTGACCTGTCATAAGGGGAATGTCCATTCTGCCCCCCCCCCCCCACTGACCTGTCATAGGGGGAATGTCCATTCTGCCCCCCCCCCTCACCTGTCATAGGGGGAATGTCCATTCTGCCCCCCCCCACTGACCTGTCATAGGGGGAATGTCCACTCTGCCCCCCCCCCACTGACCTGTCATAGGGGGAATGTCCACTCTGCCCCCCCCACTGACCTGTCATAGGGGGAATGTCCATTCTGCCCCCCCCCACTGACCTGTCATAGGGGGAATGTCCATTCTGCCCCCCCCCCACTGACCTGTCATCGGGGGAATGTCCATTCTGCCCCCCCCTGACCTGTCGTAGGGGGAATGTCCATTCTCGCCCCCCCCACCCCACTGACCTGTCATAGGGGGAATGTCCATTCTGCCCCCCCCCACTGACCTGTCATAGGGGGAATGTCCACTCTGCCCCCCCCCACTGACCTGTCATAGGGGGAATGTCCATTCTGCTGCAGAAAATCATCCTTCAGGAGCTTCGCTACTTCCAGAGTGATCTTATCTGTCTCAGCCAAGGATGCCTGCGGGAGAGGGGAAGTTTCAAAAAAATATACATTACACACAGAGCTGGAGAGAGAGAGAGACGGAGAGAGTGGGATAGAGAGAGAGAGAGTGGGATAGAGACCGAGAGAGTGGGATAGAGAGAGAGAGAGAGAGAGTGGGATAGAGGCCGAGAGAGTGTGGGATAGAGAGAGAGAGAAGCTAGGGAGGAGATTGCTGAGCCTTTGGCTTTGATCTTTAAGTCATCTTTGTCTACAGGAATAGTGCCAGAAGACTGGAGGATAGCAAATGTTGTCCCCTTGTTCAAGAAGGGGAGTAGAGACAACCCCAGTAACTATAGACCAGTGAGCCTTACTTCTGTTGTGGGCAAAATCTTGGAAAGGTTTTAAGAGATAGGATGTATAATCATCTGGAAAGGAATAATTTGATTAGACATAGTCAACACGGTTTTGTGAAGTGTAGGTCGTGCCTCACAAACCTTATTGAGTTCTTTGAGAAGGTGACTGAACAGGTAGACGAGGGTAGAGCAGTTGATGTGGTGTATATGGATTTCTGCAAAGCGTTTGATAAAGTTCCCCACGGTAGGCTATTGCAGAAAATACGGAGGCTGGGGATTGAGGGTGATTTCGCAGTTTGGATGCACACACACACACACAAATACTCACACACAGTTCCACAAGCACACGCATGTACACAAATACTCTCTGAAATACACAGCACCCCACACACAGTCCCACCAACACACATGCAGAACGCACACAGACTTCCAGACAGAGAAATAGAAACACAGAAACACAGGGCGGGATTCTCTCAGCCCGGGGCCGGGCCGGACAAGCCCCGCTTCCGGTGCGGATCGCGCCACGCCACCCCGACTCCGGCACGCGGGGGGGGCCTCCTTTCTTCCGCGCCGGCCCCTGTAGCCTCACGCCACGTTGCGTCGGGGCCGGCGCGTTGAAGGGAGCCACTGCGCATGCGCGGACCCCGTGGCGCCCAGTTGACGCCGGGATCAGCAGCTGTGCGGCGTGAACCTCTCCAGTGCCGTGCTGGCCCCCTGTAGGGGGCAGAATTGCCGATCCCGAGCCCGTGTTGACGCCGTCGAGAAACGTGACGCTGTTTCCGACGGCGTCAACACTTAGCCTCAGGATCACAGAACCCCGCCCATAGTCTCAGCACACACGCGTGGCTTCAGTCCCCGAAACGCAGCTCGTCCTTCCTCCGAACAGGCCTCACCTTTCCCACCAGCTGGACAATCTCAGCCAGATCCTCCTCTTCCTGAAGAATCTCTTTGGCCTTGGTGCGAAGCGGGACAAACTCGGAGAAATGCTTCTCGTAGTACTCGTCCAGAGACCGGGTGTACTTACTGTAGCTAATCAGCCAGTTAACAGAGGGGAAATGCTTCTGCTGGGCCAGCTTCTTATCAAGGCCCCAAAATACCTGCAACAGAAGATGGAGAGAACATCTAAACTCTGCCTCCAACAACATGAAGCAGGAAGGGTTGGGCCGAATGTGGCTCAGGGAGCTTTTTATCAGACACGATGGGCGTCATTCTCCGCCGGCGGGAGTCTCCGTTTTGCCAGCGCTCCGGGGGTTTCCCCACGGCGTGCGGCTCCCCACAATGGGAAACCCCATTGACCAGCCGGTGTTACGGAGACTCCCGCCGGCCGGTCGGAGCAGAAATATGGCGGGGCGGGTAGGAGAATTTCGCCCATTTAGTGATGCAGAACTCAGTACTGACCCTCTGACAGTGCAGCACTCCCTCAGTACTGACCCTCTGACAGTGCAGCGCTCCGTCAGTACTGACCCTCTGACAGTGCAGCGCTCCCTCAGTACTGACCCTCTGACAGTGCAGCACGCCCTCAGTACTGACCCTCTGACAGTGCAGCACCCCCTCAGTACTGACCCTCTGACAGTGCAGCACTCCCTCAGTACTGACCCTCTGACAGTGCAGCGCTCCCTCAGTACTGACCCTCTGACAGTGCAGCGCTCCCTCAGTACTGACCCTCTGACAGTGCAGCACCCCCTCAGTACTGACCCTCTGACAGTGCAGCACCCCCTCAGTACTGACCCTCTGACAGTGCAGCACCCCCTCAGTACTGACCCTCTGACAGTGCAGCACTCCCTCAGTACTGACCCTCTGACAGTGCAGCACTCCCTCAGTACTGACCCTCTGACACTGCAGCGCTCCCTCAGTACTGACCCTCTGACAGTGCAGCGCTCCCTCAGTACTGACCCTCTGACAGTGCAGCACTCCCTCAGTACTGACCATCTGACAGTGCAGCACTCCCTCAGCACTGACCCGCTGACAGTGCAGCACTCCCTCAGCACTGACCCGCTGACAGTGCAGCGCTCCCTCAGCTCTGCTGCCTGCATCATTCTAGATTTTAGTGGTCAACTCTCAGCTCTGGATATGAATGCACAACCTACTGAACTGGTGGCGCGAGAGTGACAAGGCCCACTCTGCCAGGGCTGGATAGACAGGATGCAGGGTGCTGTTTCCTCTGGTTAGAGGGTGCAGGGGTTGGTGGGGGGGTTGGGGGGGGGCGGCGGTGATCTGGAACAAGGGGCCACAGCCTCAGGATGAGGGCTGGACCATTTAGGACTGAGATGGAGAAATGTCTTCACTCGGAGGGTGGGGAACCTATGGAAATCCCTCCTGCAAAAGACTGTGGAGGCCAAGGCACCGTCTTCTTCTAGGGAGGGTTGTAGGGGCTGGAGGAGGTTACAGAGATAGGGAGGGTTGTAGGGGCTGGGGGACGTTACAGGGATAGGGAGGATTGTAGGGGCTGGAGGAGGTTACAGAGATAGGGAGAGTTGTAGGGGCTGGAGGAGGTTACAGAGATAGGGAGGGTTGTAGGGGCTGGGGGAGGTTACAGAGATAGGGAGGGTTGTAGAGGCTGGAGGGGTTTACGGAGATAGGGAGAGTTGTAGGGGCTGGAGGAGGTTATAGAGATAGGGAGGGTTGTAGGGGCTGGGGGAGGTTACAGAGATAGGGAGGGTTGTAGGGGCTGGAGGAGGTTACAGAGATAGGGAGGGTTGTCTGGACTGGGGGAGGTTACAGGGATAAGGAGGGTTGTTGAGTCTGGAGGAGGTTACAGAGATAGGGAGGGTTGTAGGGACAGGGGGAGGTTATAGGGATAAGGAGGGCTGGTGAGTGTGGAGGAGGTTACAGAGATAGGGAGGATTGTAAGGGCTGGAGGAGGTTACAGAGATAGGGAGGGTTGTAGGGGCTGGGGGAGGTTATCGGGATAGGGAGGGTTGTAGAGGCTGGTGGAGGTTACAGAGATAGGGAGGGTTGTAGGGGCTGGGGGAGGTTACAGGGATAGGGAGGATTGTAGGGGCTGGAGGAGGTTACAGAGATAGGGAGAGTTGTAGGGGCTGGAGGAGGTTACAGAGATAGGGAGGGTTGTAGGGGCTGGGGGAGGTTACAGAGATAGGGAGGGTTGTAGAGGCTGGAGGGGTTTATGGAGATAGGGAGAGTTGTAGGGGCTGGAGGAGGTTACAGAGATAGGGAGGGTTGTAGGGGCTGGGGGAGGTTACAGAGATAGGGAGGGTTGTAGGGGCTGGAGGAGGTTACAGAGATAGGGAGGGTTGTCTGGACTGGGGGAGGTTACAGGGATAAGGAGGGTTGTTGAGTCTGGAGGAGGTTACAGAGATAGGGAGGGTTGTAGGGACAGGGGGAGGTTATAGGGATAAGGAGGGCTGGTGAGTGTGGAGGAGGTTACAGAGATAGGGAGGATTGTAAGGGCTGGAGGAGGTTACAGAGATAGGGAGGGTTGTAGGGGCTGGGGGAGGTTATCGGGATAGGGAGGGTTGTAGAGGCTGGTGGAGGTTACAGAGATAGGGAGAGTTGCAGGGGCTGGAGGAGGTTACAGAGATAGGGAGAGTTGTAGGGGCTGGAGGAGGTTATAGAGATAGGGAGGGTTGTAGGGACTGGAGGAGGTTACAGAGGTAGAGAGAGTTGTATGAGCTGGTGGAGGTTACAGAGATTGGGACGGTTGTAGGGTCTGGAGGATGTTACAGAGATAGGGAGGGTTGTAGTGGCTGTTGGAGGTTACAGGGATAGGGTGGTAGGGGCTGGAGGAGGTTACAGGGTTGGGGAGGATTGTAGGGACTGGAGTAGGTTTCAGAGTTAGGGAGGGTTGTAGGGGCTGGAGGAGGTTACAGAGATAGGGAGGATTGTAGGGTCATGAGGAGGTTACAGAGATAGGGAGGGTTGTAGGGGCTGGAGGAGGTTACAGAGATAGGGAGGATTGTAGGGGATGGAGGAGGTTACAGAGTTAGGGAGGATTGTAGGGACTGGAGTAGGTTACAGAGTTAGGGAGGGTTGTAGGGGCTGGAGGAGGTTACAGAGATAGGGAGGATTGTAGGGTCTGGAGGAGGTTACAGAGATAGGGAGGATTGTAGGGGCTGGAGTAGGTTACAGAGATAGGGAGGGTTGTAGGGACTGGAGTAGGTTACCGAGATAGGGAGGGTTGTAGAGGCTGGAGGAGGTTACAGAAATAGGGAGGGTTGTAGGGGCTGGAGGATGTTACAGAGATAGGGAGGGTTGTAGGGGCTGGAGGAGGTTACAGAGATAGGGAGGGTTGTAGGGGCTGGAGGATGTTACAGAGATAGGGAGGGTTGTAGGGGCTGGAGGAGGTTACAGAGATAGGGAGGGTTGTAGGGTCTGGAGGAGGTTACAGAGTTAGGGAGGGTTGTAGTGGCTGGAGGAGGTTACAGAGATAGGGAGGGTTTAAGGGGCTGGCAGAGGTTACAGAGATAGGGAGAGTTGTAGGGACTGGAGGAGGTTACAGAGATAGGGAGGGTTGTAGGGTCTGGAGGAGGTTACAGAGTAAGGGAGTGTTGTAAGGGCTGGAGGAGTTTACAGAGGTAGGGAGGGTTTTAGGGGCTGGATGAGGTTACAGAGATAGGGAGGGTTGTAGGGACTGGAGGAGGTTACAGAGATAAGGGAGGGTTGTAGGAGCTGGAGGAGGTTACAGAGATAGGGAGGGTTGTAGGGACTGGAGGAGGTTACAGAGATAAGGGAGGGTTGTAGGGACTGGAGGAGGTTACAGAGATAAGGGAGGGTTGTAGGAGCTGGATGAGGTTACAGAGATAGGGAGGGTTGTAGGGACTGGAGGAGGTTACAGAGATAAGGGAGGGTTGTAGGAGCTGGAGGAGGTTACAGAGATAGGGAGGGTTGTAGGGACTGGAGGAGGTTACAGAGATAAGGGAGGGTTGTCGGAGCTGGAGGAGGTTACAGAGATAGGGAGGATTGTCGGGGCTGGAGGAGGTTACAGAGATAGGGAGGGTTGTAGGGGCTGGAGGAGATCCAGAGATAGGGAGAGCTTTAGGGGCTGGAGTAGTTTACAGAGATAGGGAGGGTTGTAGAGGCTGGTGGAGGTTACAGAGATAGGGAGAGTTCCAGGGGCTGGAGGAGGTTACAGAGATAGGGAGAGTTGTAGGGGCTGGAGTAGTTTACAGAGATAGGGAGGGATGTAGAGGCTGGTGGAGGTTACAGAGATAGGAGAGTTGTCGGGGCTGGAGGAGGTTACAGAGATAGGGAGGGTTGTAGGGGCTGGAGGAGGTTCCAGAGATAGGGAAGGTTGTAGGGGCCTGAGGAGTTTCCAGAGATAGGGAAGGTTGTCGGGGCTGGAAGAGGTGACAGAGTTAAGGAGGGTTGTAGGGGCTGGAAGAGGTTACAGAGTTAAGGAGGGTTGTAGGGGATGGAGGAGGATACAGAGTTAGGGAAGGTTGTAGGGGCTGGAGGAGGTTACAGAGATAGGGAGGGTTGTAGGGGCTGGAGGAGGTTACAGAGATAGGGAGGATTGTCGGGGCTGGAGGAGGTTACAGAGATAGGGAGGGTTGTAGGGGCTGGAGGAGGTTCCAGAGATAGGGAAGGTTGTAGGGGCCTGAGGAGGTTCCAGAGATAGGGAAGGTTGTCGGGGCTGGAAGAGGTTACAGAGTTAAGGAGGGTTGTAGGGGCTGGAGGAGGTTCCAGAGATAGGGAGAGTTGTAGGGGCTGGAGTCGTTTACAGAGATAGGGAGGGTTGTAGAGGCTGGTGGAGGTTACAGAGATAGGGAGAGTTCCAGGGGCTGGAGGAGGTTACAGAGATAGGGAGAGTTGTAGGGGCTGGAGTAGTTTACAGAGATAGGGAGGGTTGTAGAGGCTGGTGGAGGTTACAGAGATAGGAGAGTTGTCGGGGCTGGAGGAGGTTACAGAGATAGGGAGGGTTGTAGGGGCTGAAGGAGGTTCCAGAGATAGGGAAGGTTGTAGGGGCCTGAGGAGGTTCCAGAGATAGGGAAGGTTGTCGGGGCTGGAAGAGGTTACAGAGTTAAGGAGGGTTGTAGGGGCTGGAAGAGGTTACAGAGTTAAGGAGGGTTGTAGGGGATGGAGGAGGATACAGAGTTAGGGAAGGTTGTAGGGGCTGGAGGAGGATACAGAGATAGGGAGGGTTGTAGGGGCTGGAGGAGGTTACAGAGATAGGGAGGATTGTCGGGGCTGGAGGAGGTTACAGAGATAGGGAGGGTTGTAGGGGCTGGAGGAGGTTCCAGAGATAGGGAAGATTGTAGGGGCCTGAGGAGGTTCCAGAGATAGGAAAGGTTGTAGGGGCTGGAAGAGGTTACAGAGTTAAGGAGGGTTGTAGGGGCTGGAAGAGGTTACAGAGTTATGGAGGGTTGTAGGGGATGGAGGAGGATACAGAGTTAGGGAAGGTTGTAGGGGCTGGAGGAGGTTACAGAGATAGGGAGGATTGTCGGAGCTGGAGGAGGTTACAGAGATAGGGAGGGTTGTCGGGGCTGGAGGAGGTTACAGAGATAGGGAGAGTTGTAGGGGCTGGAGGAGGTTACAGAGATAGGGAGGGTTGTAGGGGCTGGGGGAGGTTACAGGGATAGGGAGAGTTGTCTGGAATGGGGGAGGTTACAGGGATAAGGAGGGTTGTTGAGTCTGGAGGAGGTTACAGAGATAGGGAGGGTTGTAGGGGCTGGGGGAGGTTATCGGGATAGGGAGGGTTGTAGAGGCTGGTGGAGGTTACAGAGATAGGGAGAGTTGCAGGGGCTGGAGGAGGTTACAGAGATAGGGAGAGTTGCAGGGGCTGGAGGAGGTTACAGAGATAGGGAGAGTTGCAGGGGCTGGAGGAGGTTACAGAGATAGGGAGAGTTCCAGGGGCTGGAGGAGGTTACAGAGATAGGGAGAGTTGCAGGGGCTGGAGGAGGTTACAGAGATAGGGAGAGTTGAAGGGGCTGGTGTAGTTTACAGAGATAGGGAGGGTTGTAGAGGCTGGTGGAGGTTACAGAGATAGGGAGAGTTGAAGGGGCTGGTGTAGTTTACAGAGATAGGGAGGGTTGTAGGGGCTGGAGGAGGTTACAGAGGTAGAGAGAGTTGTATGAGCTGGTGGAGGTTACAGAGATAGGGGGGGGGGGTTGTAGGGGCTGGAGGAGATTACAGAGATAGGGTTGTAGGGGCTGGAGGAGGTTACAGAGTTGGGGAGGATTGTAGGGACTGGAGTAGGTTTCAGAGTTAGGGAGGGTTGTAGGGGCTGGAGGAGGTTACAGAGATAGGGAGGGTTGTAGGGACTGGAGTAGGTTACCGAGATAGGGAGGGTTGTAGAGGCTGGAAGAGGTTACAGAGATAGGGAGTGTTGTAGGGACTGGAGGAGGTTACAGAGATAGGGAGGGTTGTAGGGGCTGGAGGATGTTACAGAGATAGGGAGGGTTGTAGGGGCTGGAGGAGGTTACAGAGATAGGGAGGGTTGTAGGGTCTGGAGGAGGTTACAGAGTTAGGGGGGGCTGTAGTGGCTGGAGGAGGTTACAGAGATAGGGAGGGTTGTAGGGGCTGGAGGATGTTACAGAGATAGGGAGGGTTGTAAGGGCTGGAGGAGTTTACAGAGGTATGGAGGGTTTTAGGGGCTGGATGAGGTTACAGAGATAGGGAGGGTTGTAGGGACTGGAGGAGGTTACAGAGATAAGGGTGGGTTGTAGGAGCTGGAGGACGTTACAGAGATAGGGAGGGTTGTAGGGACTGGAGGAGGTTACAGAGATAAGGGAGGGTTGTCGGAGCTGGAGGAGGTTACAGAGATAGGGAGGATTGTCGGGGCTGGAGGAGGTTACAGAGATAGGGAGGGTTGTAGGGGCTGGAGGAGGTTCCAGAGATAGGGGGAGTTGTAGGGGCTGGAGTAGTTTACAGAGATAGGGAGGGTTGTAGAGGCTGTTGGAGGGTACAGAGATAGGGAGAGTTCCAGGGGCTGGAGGAGGTTACAGAGATAGGGAGAGTTGTAGGGGCTGGAGTAGTTTACAGAGATAGGGAGGGATGTAGAGGCTGGTGGAGGTTACAGAGATAGGAGAGTTGTCGGGGCTGGAGGAGGTTACAGAGATAGGGAGAGTTGTAGGGGCTGGAGGAGGTTCCAGAGATAGGGAAGGTTGTAGGGGCCTGAGGAGGTTCCAGAGATAGGCAAGGTTGTCGGGGCTGGAAGAGGTTACAGAGTTAAGGAGGGCTTTAGGGGCTGGAAGAGGTTACAGAGTTAAGGAGGGTTGTAGGGGATGGAGGAGGATACAGAGTTAGGGAAGGTTGTAGGGGCTGGAGGAGGTTACAGAGATAGGGAGGATTGTCGGGGCTGGAGGAGGTTACAGAGATAGGGAGGGTTGTAGGGGCTGGAGGAGGTTCCAGAGATAGGGAAGGTTGTAGGGGCCTGAGGAGGTTCCAGAGATAGGGAAGGTTGTCGGGGCTGGAAGAGGTTACAGAGTTAAGGAGGGTTGTAGGGGCTGGAGGAGGTTCCAGAGATAGGGAGAGTTGTAGGGGCTGGAGTAGTTTACAGAGATAGGGAGGGTTGTAGAGGCTCGTGGAGGTTACAGAGATAGGGAGAGTTCCAGGGGCTGGAGGAGGTTACAGAGATAGGGAGAGTTGTAGGGGCTGGAGTAGTTTACAGTGATAGGAAGTGTTGTAGAGGCTGGTGGAGGTTACAGAGATAGGAGAGTTGTCGGGGCTGGAGGAGGTTACAGAGATAGGGAGGTTTGTAGGGGCTGAAGGAGGTTCCAGAGATAGGGAAGGTTGTAGGGGCCTGAGGAGGTTCCAGAGATAGGGAAGGTTGTCGGGGCTGGAAGAGGTTACAGAGTTAAGGAGGGTTGTAGGGGCTGGAAGAGGTTACAGAGTTAAGGAGGGTTGTAGGGGATGGAGGAGGATACAGAGTTAGGGAAGGTTGTAGGGGCTGGAGGAGGATACAGAGATAGGGTGGGTTGTAGGGGCTGGAGGAGGTTACAGAAATAGGGAGGATTGTCGGGGCTGGAGGAGGTTACAGAGATAGGGAGGGTTGTAGGGGCTGGAGGAGGTTCCAGAGATAGGGAAGGTTGTAGGGGCCTGAGGAGGTTCCAGAGATAGGAAAGGTTGTAGGGGCTGGAAGAGGTTACAGAGTTAAGGAGGGTTGTAGGGGCTGGAAGAGGTTACAGAGTTATGGAGAGTTGTAGGGGATGGAGGAGGATACAGAGTTAGGGAAGGTTGTAGGGGCTGGAGGAGGATACAGAGTTATGGAGGGTTGTAGGGGATGGAGGAGGATACAGAGTTAGGGAAGGTTGTAGGGGCTGGAGGAGGTTACAGAGATAGGGAGGATTGTCGGAGCTCGAGGAGGTTACAGAGATAGGGAGAGTTGTAGGGGCTGGAGGAGGTTACAGAGATAGGGAGGGTTGTAGGGGCTGGGGGAGGTTACAGGGATAGGGAGAGTTGTCTGGAATGGGGGAGGTTACAGGGATAAGGAGGGTTGTTGAGTCTGGAGGAGGTTACAGAGATAGGGAGGGTTGTAGGGGCTGGTGGAGGTTACAGAGATAGGGAGAGTTGCAGGGGCTGGAGGAGGTTACAGAGATAGGGAGAGTTGCAGGGGCTGGAGGAGGTTACAGAGATAGGGAGAGTTGCAGGGGCTGGAGGAGGTTACAGAGATAGGGAGAGTTCTAGGGGCTGGAGGAGGTTACAGAGATAGGGAGAGTTGCAGGGGCTGGAGGAGGTTACAGAGATAGGGAGAGTTGAAGGGGCTGGTGTAGTTTACAGAGATAGGGAGGGTTGTAGAGGCTGGTGGAGGTTACAGAGATAGGGAGAGTTCTAGGGGCTGGAGGAGGTTACAGAGGTAGAGAGAGTTGTATGAGCTGGTGGAGGTTACAGAGATAGGGGGGGGGTTGTAGGGGCTGGAGGAGGTTACAGAGTTAGGGAGGGTTGTAGTGGCTGTTGGAGGTTACAGAGATAGTGTTGTAGGATCTGGAGGAGGTTACAGAGTTGGGGAGGATTGTAGGGACTGGAGTAGGTTTCAGAGTTAGGGAGGGTTGTAGGGGCTGGAGGAGGTTACAGAGATAGGGAGGATTGTAGGGTCATGAGGAGGTTACAGAGATAGGGAGGGTTGTAGGGGCTGGAGGAGGTTACAGAGATAGGGAGGGTTTCGAGGCTGGAGGAGGTTACAGAGTTAGGGAGGGTTGTAGGGGCTGGAGGAGGTTACAGAGATAGGGAGGGTTGTAGGGGCTGGAGGAGGTTACAGAGATAGGGAGGATTGTAGGGTCTGGAGGAGGTTACAGAGATAGGGAGGGTTGTTGGGGCTAGAGGAGGTTACAGAGATAGGGAGGATTGTAGGGACTGGAGTAGGTTACCGAGATAGGGAGGGTTGTAGAGGCTGGAAGAGGT
This sequence comes from Scyliorhinus torazame, assembly GCF_047496885.1. NCBI lineage: Eukaryota > Metazoa > Chordata > Chondrichthyes > Carcharhiniformes > Scyliorhinidae > Scyliorhinus > Scyliorhinus torazame. The sequence goes on along the minus strand of NC_092710.1, from coordinate 75,835,055 downwards.
TACAGAGATAGGGAGTGTTGTAGGGACTGGAGGAGGTTACAGAGGTAGAGAGAGTTGTATGAGCTGGTGGAGGTTACAGAGATAGGGACGGTTGTAGGGGCTGGAGGATGTTACAGAGATAGGGAGGGTTGTAGGGGCTGGAGGAGGTTACAGAGATAGGGAGGGTTTTAGGGGCTGGAGGAGGTTACAGAGATAGGGAGGGTTGTAGGGACTGGAGGAGTTTACAGAGGTATGGAGGGTTTTAGGGGCTGGATGAGGTTACAGAGATAGGGAGGGTTGTAGGGACTGGAGGAGGTTACAGAGATAAGGGTGGGTTGTAGGAGCTGGAGGACGTTACAGAGATAGGGAGGGTTGTAGGGACTGGAGGAGGTTACAGAGGTAAGGGAGGGTTGTCGGAGCTGGAGGAGGTTACAGAGATAGGGAGGATTGTCGGGGCTGGAGTAGTTTACAGAGATAGGGAGGGTTGTAGAGGCTGTTGGAGGTTACAGAGATAGGGAGAGTTCCAGGGGCTGGAGGAGGTTACAGAGATAGGGAGAGTTGTAGGGGCTGGAGTAGTTTACAGAGATAGGGAGGGATGTAGAGGCTGGTGGAGGTTACAGAGATAGGAGAGTTGTCGGGGCTGGAGGAGGTTACAGAGATAGGGAGGGTTGTAGGGGCTGGAGGAGGTTCCAGAGATAGGGAAGGTTGTAGGGGCCTGAGGAGGTTCCAGAGATAGGCAAGGTTGTCGGGGCTGGAAGAGGTTACAGAGTTAAGGAGGGCTTTAGGGGCTGGAAGAGGTTACAGAGTTAAGGAGGGTTGTAGGGGATGGAGGAGGATACAGAGTTAGGGAAGGTTGTAGGGGCTGGAGGAGGTTACAGAGATAGGGAGGATTGTCGGGGCTGGAGGAGGTTACAGAGATAGGGAAGGTTGTAGGGGCCTGAGGAGGTTACAGAGATAGGGAAGGTTGTCGGGGCTGGAAGAGGTTACAGAGTTAAGGAGGGTTGTAGGGGCTGGAGGAGGTTCCAGAGATAGGGAGAGTTGTAGGGGCTGGAGTAGTTTACAGAGATAGGGAGGGTTGTAGAGGCTGGTGGAGGTTACAGAGATAGGGAGAGTTCCAGGGGCTGGAGGAGGTTACAGAGATAGGGAGAGTTGTAGGGGCTGGAGTAGTTTACAGTGATAGGAAGTGTTGTAGAGGCTGGTGGAGGTTACAGAGATAGGAGAGTTGTCGGGGCTGGAGGAGGTTACAGAGATAGGGAGGTTTGTAGGGGCTGAAGGAGGTTCCAGAGATAGGGAAGGTTGTAGGGGCCTGAGGAGGTTCCAGAGATAGGGAAGGTTGTCGGGGCTGGAAGAGGTTACAGAGTTAAGGAGGGTTGTAGGGGCTGGAAGAGGTTACAGAGTTAAGGAGGGTTGTAGGGGATGGAGGAGGATACAGAGTTAGGGAAGGTTGTAGGGGCTGGAGGAGGATACAGAGATAGGGAGGGTTGTAGGGGCTGGAGGAGGTTACAGAGATAGGGAGGATTGTCGGGGCTGGAGGAGGTTACAGAGATAGGGAGGGTTGTAGGGGCTGGAGGAGGTTCCAGAGATAGGGAAGGTTGTAGGGGCCTGAGGAGGTTCCAGAGATAGGAAAGGTTGCAGGGGCTGGAAGAGGTTACAGAGTTAAGGAGGGTTGTAGGGGCTGGAAGAGGTTACAGAGTTATGGAGAGTTGTAGGGGATGGAGGAGGATACAGAGTTAGGGAAGGTTGTAGGGGCTGGAGGAGGTTACAGAGATAGGGAGGATTGTCGGAGCTGGAGGAGGTTACAGAGATAGGGAGGGTTGTAGGGGCTGGAGGAGGTTACAGAGTTGGGGAGGATTGTAGGGACTGGAGTAGGTTACAGAGTTAGGGAGGGTTGTAGGGGCTGGAGGAGGTTACAGAGATAGGGAGGATTGTAGGGTCTGGAGGAGGTTACAGAGATAGGGAGGATTGTAGGGACTGGAGTAGGTTACAGAGGTAGAGAGAGTTGTATGAGCTGGTGGAGGTTACAGAGATAGGGAGGGTTGTAGGGTCTGGAGGAGGTTACAGAGGTAGAGAGAGTTGTATGAGCTGGTGGAGGTTACAGAGATAGGGAGGGTTGTAGGGACTGGAGGAGGTTACAGAGGTAGAGAGAGTTGTATGAGCTGGTGGAGGTTACAGAGATAGGGAGGGTTGTAGGGTCTGGAGGAGGTTACAGAGTTAGGGGGGGCTGTAGTGGCTGGAGGAGGTTACAGAGGTAGGGAGGGTTTTAGGGGCTGGATGAGGTTACAGAGATAGGGAGGGTTGTAGGGACTGGAGGAGGTTACAGAGATAAGGGAGGGTTGTAGGAGCTGGAGGAGGTTACAGAGATAAGGGAGGGTTGTCGGAGCTGGAGGAGGTTACAGAGATAGGGAGGATTGTCGGGGCTGGAGGAGGTTACAGAGATAGGGAGGGTTGTAGGGGCTGGAGGAGGTTCTAGAGATAGGGAGAGTTGTAGGGGCTGGAGTAGTTTACAGAGATAGGGAGGGTTGTAGAGGCTGGTGGAGGTTACAGAGATAGGGAGAGTTCCAGGGGCTGGAGGAGGTTACAGAGATAGGGAGAGTTGTAGGGGCTGGAGTAGTTTACAGAGATAGGGAGGGTTGTAGAGGCTGGTGGAGGTTACAGAGATAGGAGAGTTGTCGGGGCTGGAGGAGGTTACAGAGATAGGGAGGGTTGTAGGGGCTGGAGGAGGTTCCAGAGATAGGGAGGATTGTCGGGGCTGGAGGAGGTTACAGAGATAGGGAGGGTTGTAGGGGCTGGAGGAGATTCCAGAGATAGGGAAGGTTGTAGGGGCCTGAGGAGGTTCCAGAGATAGGAAAGGTTGTAGGGGCTGGAAGAGGTTACAGAGTTATGGAGGGTTGTAGGGGATGGAGGAGGATACAGAGTTAGGGAAGGTTGTCGGGGCTGGAGGCGGATACAGAGATAGGGAAGGTTGTAGGGGCTGGAGGACGTTACAGAGATAGGGAGGATTGTCGGAGCTGGAGGAGGTTACAGAGATAGGGAGAGTTGTAGGGGCTGGAGGAGGTTACAGGGATAGGGAGGGTTGTAGGGGCTGGAGGAGGTTACAGAGATAGGGAGAGTTGTAGGGGCTGGAGGAGGTTACAGGGATAGGGAGGGTTGTAGGGGCTGGAGGAGGTTACAGAGATACGGAGGGTTGTAGAGGCTGGAGGAGGTTACAGAGAGAGGGAGGGTTGTAGCGGCTGGAGGAGGTTACAGGGATAGGGAGTGTTGTAGGGGTTGGAGGAGGTTTCAGAGATTGGGTGGGTTGTAGGGGCTGGAGGAGGTTGCAGAGATAGGGAGGGTTGTAGGGGCTGGAGGAGGTTACAGAGATAGGGAGGGTTGTCTGGAATGGGGGAGGTTACAGGGATAAGGAGGGTTGTTAAGTCTGGAGGAGGTTACAGAGATAGGGAGGGTTGTAGGGGCTGGGGGAGGTTATCGGGATAGGGAGGGTTGTAGAGGCTGGTGGAGGTTACAGAGATAGGGAGAGTTGCAGGGGCTGGAGGAGGTTACAGAGATAGGGAGAGTTGAAGGGGCTGGAGTAGTTTACAGAGATAGGGAGGGTTGTAGGGGCTGGTGGAGGTTACAGAGATAGGGAGGGTTGTAGGTGCTGGAGGAGGTTACAGAGATAGGGAGGATTGTTGGGGCTGGAGGAGGTTACAGAGATAGGGAGGGTTGTAGGGGCTGGAGGAGGTTACAGAGATAGGGAGGGTTGTCTGGAATGGGGGAGGTTACAGGGATAAGGAGGGTTGTTGAGTCTGGAGGAGGTTACAGAGATAGGGAGGGTTGTAGGGGCTGGGGGAGGTTATCGGGATAGGGAGGGTTGTAGAGGCTGGTGGAGGTTACAGAGATAGGGGGGGTTGTAGGGGCTGGAGTAGTTTACAGAGATAGGGAGGGTTGTAGAGGCTGGTGGAGGTTACAGAGATAGGGAGAGTTCTAGGGGCTGGAGGAGGTTAGGGAGATAGGGAGGGTTGTAGGGACTGGAGGAGGTTACAGAGGTAGAGAGATTTGTATGAGCTGGTGGAGGTTACAGAGATAGGGACGGTTGTAGGGGCTGGAGGATGTTACAGGGATCGGGAGGGCTGTAGGGGCTGGAGGAGGTTTCAGAGATAGGGAGGGTTGTCTGGAATGGGAGAGGTTACAGGGATAAGGAGGGTTGTTGAGTCTGGAGGAGGTTACAGAGATAGGGAGGGTTGTCGGGGCTGGGGGAGGTTATCGGGATAGGGAGGGTTGTAGAGGCTGGTGGAGGTTACAGAGATAGGGAGAGTTGCAGGGGCTGGAGGAGGTTACAGAGATAGGGAGGGTTGTAGAGGCTGGTGGAGGTTACAGAGATGGGGAGAGTTCTAGGGGCTGGAGGAGGTTACAGAGATAGGGAGGGTTGTAGGGACTGGAGGAGGTTACAGAGGTAGAGAGATTTGTATGAGCTGGTGGAGGTTACAGAGATAGGGAGAGTTGCAGGGGCTGGAGGAGGTTACAGGGATAGGGAGGATTGTAGGGTCTGGAGGAGGTTACAGAGATAGGGAGGATTGTAGGGACTGGAGTAGGTTACCGAGATAGGGAGTGTTATAACCTGCCTACTTACGATTGGCTGGGGACTAATGACTATCCCACAATCCTATGGGAGTATGAACTTCCCCAATGAGGGGGGCGGAGAAACTCCTAGTATAAATAAGCTGTCCAGTTCCATAACCAGCAGGAAGGAGAATGTAGCAAGGGAAGTTACTGCTACTGTTATGTATATATGTTATAGTAAATAAACATTATTATTTTGTATCCTTAAAACTCGTGCTGGATTCTTCGTGGCCCTCACAAAACTGGCGACGAAGGTTACAGTGAATAGCTGTCTACACTGCTGAAGCCACCTCCCTGGATTTTTGTTGGATCCAGGTTGGAAGTTGTTTTCTATTATACCATGCCTCTGTACGGACGTTTGGATGTTTTTGATGCTGCGCTGGGAAGCTGGAACCAGTACACACAACGGATGCGTTACTATTTCCGGGCGAACAGTATCACCGAAAACGAGGGCCAGGTGGTCATATTGCTCACCGCCTGCGGCCCGCATACCTTTGGGGTGATTAGGAGCCTTACGTACCCAGCTGCGCCGGACACCAAAACGTTTGACAAACTTGTGAATATAGTGGGGTAACACTTTAACCCAACCCCGTCCACGATAGTCCAGCGTTACCGGTTTAATACCGCTGAGAGGACCCCTGGAGAATCCCTTGCCGATTTTCTATCCAGGCTACACAGGATTGCGGAGTACTGTGACTATGGTGAGACCTTGTCAGAAATGTTACGCGACCGTTTGGTTTGCGGTAATAACAATGCGGCCACCCAGAGAAAGTTGTTAGCGGAGCCAACATTGACTTTTCAACAGGCAATACAAATAGTCTTGTCCCGAGAGAGCGCAGAGCGAGGAGTACAGGAGCTACAGGGAATGGAAGTGCATGCCTTGGGGCGCAACCCTTTCCGCCCAAAAACGTCCCCCCGCACTCCTCCGGTACCTTGGGCGAGGCAACGACCGGACCGGCGCCAGTGGCCATCGGACATTCCTCCCCGAAGGGAGCCTTCTCCAGAGCCAATGGATGAGGAGCCATGTCTGTGTCAGACTTGTAGGCGCCGACCCCGTCGCGGACGGCGGTCCTGGGGACGCCAGAGGCACCGTCGTTCCGACCGAAACTGGGACCAGCCCAGGGGCCGTAACTGGGACCAGCCCAGGGGCCGTACCTTCCATGTGGATGAACCTGCGGCGACTACTACTGAGGACGTGGAGACGGAGGACGACTTCCTGCAGTTGCATTGTGTGGCAGCTCCCCATGTGGCCCCCATTAAGGTGACAGTACGGGTCAATGGCCACCCGCTGGAGATGGAGTTGGATACTGGCGCAGCGGTCTCCGTGATCGCCCAGAGGACATTCGACCGCATCAAGCAGGGTATACAGACCCTTACACTAACTGACTCACAGGCCAGGTTGGCCACCTACACGGGGGAACCACTGGACATTGCAGGAACTACAATGACCCCTGTTGTCTATGGACGCCAGGAGGGGCGTTTCCCACTTATCGTAGTGCGTGGCCATGGGCCCAGCCTGTTGGGTAGGGACTGGTTACGCCATTTGCGGTTGCAATGGCAGCACATCCTCCAAACAGTTTCTGGAGGGTTGACTGAGGTTCTAGGACGATACCCAGAGGTATTCCAGCCTGGTTTGGGGAAAATAAAAGGGGCCGTAGCCCGTATCCAAGTTGAACCAGGAGCCACGTCGCGCTATTTCCGGGTGCGCCCAGTGCCTTACGCTTTGCTCGAGAAGGTAGAAGGGGAGCTCACTCGTTTGGAGAGTTTGGGTATTATCAGGCCCGTCCGTTTTGCTGACTGGGCAGCACCAATTGTACCAGTAATGAAGCCAGATGCCACAGTTCGCTTGTGTGGCGACTATAAACTTACAGTGAATACAGTTTCCCGACTCGACCGATACCCAATGCCTCGCATAGAGGATCTCTACGCGAAACATGCAGGTGGACTCTCATTCACAAAATTAGATATGAGTCACGCCTACCTGCAGTTGGAGCTGGACCCTGCCTCCCGACCATATGTAACAATTAATACACACCGGGGCCTGTATGAATATACACGGTTGCCTTTTGGAGTATCCTCTGCCTGCGCAATTTTTCAACGTGTTATGGAGGGCATTTTGAGAGGTTGAGCACCTGTGGCTGTCTACCTAGATGACGTGTTGATTCCAGGGACGTCGGAGCAAGAGCATTTGGAAAATCTGGAGGCTGTCCTTAAACGCCTTTTCGGAGGCTGGAGTCCGTTTACGTCACACAAAGTGCGTATTTCAGGCAAAAGAAGTAGTCTACCTAGGTTATCGGGTGGACCGCGAGGGTCTGCACCCCGTCGCAGAGAAGGTGCGTGCAATTCAACATGCCCCCACCCCGACTGACACTTCGCATCTTCGTTCTTTTCTCGGTCTCGTAAACTATTACGGGAAGTTCCTCCCCAATCTGGCAACTACGCTGGCCCCTTTGCACCTGCTGCTAAAGAAAAATCACACCTGGGTTTGGGGTCAGCCGCAAGAAACCGCTTTCCGGCGGGTAAAGCAACAATTGTCGTCGTCTGGGTTACTAACCCACTATGATCCGGGAAAGCCTTTGCTCGTCACATGTGATGCATCCCCGTATGGTATTGGGGCCGTCCTGTCCCACAAGATGGAGAACGGGGCCGAGCGACCGATAGCTTTCGCCTCCCGCACATTGACTGCAGCGGAGAAAAAGTACGCGCAGATCGAGAAGGAGGGCCTGGCAGTGGTTTTTGCGGTGAAACGCTTCCACCAGTATGTGTACGGCCACCATTTCACTATCGTGACTGATCATCAGCCCCTGCTGGGACTTTTCAGAGAGGATAAGCCAATACCGCCCATTGCTTCCACACGGATCCAGCGCTGGGCTTTGTTGCTTGCTGCATACGAGTATTCTCTGGAGCACAAACCAGGTACGCAGATAGCAAATGCCGACGCACTGAGCCGTTTGCCTTTATCGACCGGCCCCATGTCGACCCCCACGACCGGTGAGGTGCTTGCAACCCTAAATTTTATGGACACCTTGCCTGTCACGGCATCACAGATCCATGAGTGGACCCAGACGGAGCCAGTCCTGTCAAAGGTTCGGCACGTAGTCCTGTATGGTGGGCAGCATAGACAGCTCCCAGGCGAGTTGCGGGCATTTTCCTCCAAGCTGTCAGAGTTCAGCGTGGAAGACGGCATCCTCTTGTGGGGGACGCGTGTGATTGTCCCGGAAAAAGGCCAGGAGCTGATATTATCAGACTTGCACAATGGGCATCCAGGCATGACCAAAATGAAAATGTTGGCCCGGAGTTATGTCTGGTGGCCAGGCCTCGACACCGACATTGAGAAGGTGGCCCAAAACTGCTCCATTTGCCAGGAGCATCAGAAGCTTCCGCCGGCCGCGCCCCTACATCACTGGGAATGGCCAGGGCGGCCTTGGGCACGCTTACATGCAGATTTCGCAGGCCCTTTTCAGGGATCCATGTTCCTTCTACTAATTGACGCCCAGTCCAAATGGCTAGAGGTGCATAAAATGCAGGGGACAACGTCCTGCGCAACAATTGAAAAGATGCGTTTATCGTTTAGTACGCATGGCCTCCCCGAGGTGCTGGTCACGGATAACGGCACTCCATTCACGAGTGAGGAGTTTGCTAGGTTTACAAAGATGAACGGCATCCGCCATATCCGCACTGCCCCTTACCACCCGGCTTCAAATGGGTTGGCAGAGCGCGCAGTGCAAACATTCAAAAGAGGCCTAAAGAAGCAGTCTTCCGGATCAATGGACACGAGACTGGCTCGCTTTTTGTTTTCGTATAGGACCACCCCCCATGCGGTGACTGGGGTAGCTCCTAATGGGCCAGAGACTTCGCACCCGCCTTAGTATGGTCTTCCCGGACATTGGCGCAAAAGTATGCCGCACACAAGAACAGCAGGGACAGGGATTTTCTCGGCATCGTCCGATTCGGCAGTTTGCGCCCGGTGACCCAGTATTCGTGCGTAATTTTGCTGGTGGTGCCCAGTGGGTTCCTGGTGTAATCTTTCACCAAACGGGCCCTATATCTTGCCCAGGGTCGCCTCCAGCGCAAACATGTAGACCACATCCGGTCCAGAAGATCATCCCCTCAAAAGATTCCCTGTCCCCGGAGCTCATTTCAACAGCCGCAGAGACCAGAGACAAGGGAAGGTAGTCCTCACAATCTTCCACTGGTGCCTCACTCGAAGCCTGCGCAGGTCGTTACAGAACCGAATGGAGATAGAGACGCTGACATGGCGGAGGCAGCAGACTCTGACTCCGAGATGGAGACACGGGATGCATCAGAGGGGGAATCCTCGGGTCCATGGGCCGTGGATGTACAACCGCGCCGTTCATCACGGAAGCGCCGGTCTCCATCTCGTTACACGCCGCCTGATCCAGCGCCGCGTGCAAATGGCGTCCGGCCTGCGGCAAAACGAGTTTGACGCCCTCCTTCGCCAAGGTCTTCGGTGGATTCCTTGGACTTTGGGGGGGAGGAATGTTATAACCTGCCTGCTTACCATTGGCTGGGGACTAATGACTATCCCCCAATCCTATGGGAGTATGAACTTCCCCAATGAGGGGGGCGGGGAAACTCCTAGTATAAATAAGCTGGCCAGTTCAGGAACCAGCAGGAAGGAGAAGGTAGCAAGGGAAGTTACTGCTACTGTTATGTATATATTGTTATAGTAAATAAACATTATTATTTTTATCCTTAAAACTTGTGCTGGATTCTTCGTGGCCCTTACAAAAGGAGGATTGTAGGGTCTGGAGGAGGTTACAGAGATAGGGAGGATTGTAGGGGCTGGAGGAGGTTACAGAGATAGGGAGGGTTGTCGAGGGTGGAGGAGGTTACAGAGATAGGGAGGGTTGTAGGGGCTGGAGGAGGTTACAGAGATAGGGAGGATTGTAGGGTCTGGAGGAGGTTACAGAGATAGGGAGGATTGTAGGGTCTGGAGGAGGTTACAGAGATAGGGAGGGTTGTAGGGGCTGGAGGAGGTTACAGAGATAGGGAGGGTTGTAGGGGCTGGAGGAGGATACAGAGATAGGGAGGATTGTAGGGTCTGGAGGAGGTTACAGAGATAGGGAGGATTGTAGGGGCTGGAGGAGGTTACAGAGATAGGGAGGATTATAGGGACTGGAGTAGGTTACCGAGATAGGGAGGGTTGTCGAGGCTGGAGGAGGTTACAGAGATAGGGAGGGTTGTAGGGACTGGAGGATGTTACAGAGATAGGGAGGGTTGTAGGGGCTGGTGGAGGTTACAGAGATAGGGAGGGTTGTAGGGGCTGGAGGATGTTACAGAGATAGGGAGGGTTGTAGGGGCTGGTGGAGGTTACAGAGATAGGGAGGGTTGTAGGGGCTGGAGGATGTTACAGAGATAGGGAGGATTGTAGGGGCTGGAGGAGGTTACAGAGATAGGGAGGGTTGTAGGGTCTGGAGGAGGTTACAGAGTTAGGGAGGGTTGTAGGGGCTGGAGGAGTTTACAGAGATAGGGAGGGTTGTCGGGGCTGGAGGAGGTTACAGTGGTAGGGAGGGTTGTAGGGACTGGGGGTGGTTCCAGAGATAGGGAAGGTTGTAGGGGCTGGAAGAGGTTTCAGAATTAAGGAGGGTTGTAGGGGATGGAGGAGGATACAGAGTTAGGGAAGGTTGTAGGGGCTGGAGGAGGTTTCAGAGATGGGGAGGGTTGTAGGAGCTGGAGGAGGTTACAGAGATAGGGAGGGTTGTATGGGCTGGAGGAGGTTACAGAGATAGGGAGGGTTGTCGGGGCTGGGGAGGTTACAGAAATAGGGAGGGTTGTAGGGGATGGAGGAGGTTACAGAGATAGGGAGGGTTGTAGGGAATGGAGGAGGTTACAGAGTTAGGGAAGGTTGTAGGGACTGGAGGAGGTTACAGAGATGGGGAGGGTTGTAGGAGCTAGAGGAGGTTACAGAGATAGGGAGTGTTGTAGGGGCTGGAGGAGGCTACAGAGATAGGGAGGGTTGTCGGGGCTGGGGAGGTTACAGAGATAGGGAGGGTTGTAGGGGCTGGAGGAGGATACAGAGAATGGGAGGGTTGTAGGGGCTGGAGGAGGTTACAGAGATAGGGAGGGTTGTAGGGGCTGGAGGAGGTTACAGAGATAGGGAGGGTTGTCGGCGCTGGGGAGGTTACAGAGAGAGTGAGGGTTGTAGGGGCTGGAAGAGGTGACAGAGTTAAGGATGGTTGTAGGGGATGGAGGAGGATACAGAGATAGGGAAGGTTGTAGGGGCTGGAGGAGGTTACAGAGATAGGGAGGGTTGGAGGGACTGAGGGTAGTTACAGAGATAGGGAGGGTTGTAGGGGCTGGAGGAGGCTACAGAGATAAGGAGGGTTGTAGGGGATGGAGGAGGATACAGAGATAGGGAGGGTTGTCGGGGCTGAAGGAAGTTACAGAGATAGGGTGGGTTGTAGGGGCTGGAGGAGGTTACAGAGATAGGGAAGGTTGTAGGGGCTGGAGAAGGTTACAGAGTTAAGGAGGGTTGTAGGGGATGGAGGAGGATACAGAGATAGGGAGGGTTGTAGGGGCTGGAGGAGGTTACAGAGATAGGGAGGGTTGTAGGGGCTGTAGGAGGTTACAGAGATAGGGAGGGTTGTAGGGGCTGGAGGAGATTACAGAGATCGGGAGGGTTGTGGGTGCTAGAGGTGGTTACAGAGATAGGGAGGGTTGTAGGGGCTGGAGGAGGTTACAGAGATAGAGAGGGTTGTAGGGGCTGGAGGAGGTTACAGAGATAGAGAGGGTTGTAGGGGCTGGAGGACGTTACAGAGATAGGGAGGGCAGTAGGGGCTGGAGGAGGTTACAGAGATAGGGAGGGTTGTAGGGGCTGGAGGAGGTTACAGAGTGAGGGGCGGGATTCTCCCATCCCACGGCATAGTGTCCACGCCGTCGAAAACACCGACTTGTTTGACGGCGGTGTGAACGGGCGTCTCCCAGGAGTAACTCTGGCCCCTACAGGGGGCCCAGCACTGGTCTGGAGAGGTTCGCGCCGCTCCAGCTGCCGATCCTGGCACGAACTGTGCGCCGCGGGACCCGCGCGTGCGCAGTGGTGCGGGAGCCAAGCCGCGCGTGCGCAGTGGTGCGGGAGCCAAGCCGCGCGTGCGCAGTGGTGCGGGAGCCAAGCCGCGCGTGCGCAGTGGTGCGGGAGCCAAGCCGCGCGTGCGCAGTGGTGCGGGAGCCAAGCCGCGCGCGCGCAGTGGTGCGGGAGCCAAGCCGCGCGCGCGCAGTGGTGCGGGAGCCAAGCCGCGCGCGCGCAGTGGTGCGGGAGCCAAGCCGCGCGCGCGCAGTGGTGCGGGAGCCAAGCCGCGCGCGCGCAGTGGTGCGGGAGCCAAGCCGCGCGCGCGCAGTGGTGCGGGAGCCAAGCCGCGCGCGCGCAGTGGTGCGGGAGCCAAGCCGCGCGCGCGCAGTGGTGCGGGAGCCAAGCCGCGCGCGCGCAGTGGTGCGGGAGCCAAGCCGCGCGCGCGCAGTGGTGCGGGAGCCAAGCCGCGCGCGCGCAGTGGTGCGGGAGCCAAGCCGCGCGCGCGCAGTGGTGCGGGAGCCAAGCCGCGCGCGCGCAGTGGTGCGGGAGCCTAGCCGCGCGCGCGCAGTGGTGCGGGAGCCAAGCCGCGCGCGCGCAGTGGTGCGGGAGCCAAGCCGCGCGCGCGCAGTGGTGCGGGAGCCAAGCCGCGCGCGCGCAGTGGTGCGGGAGCCAAGCCGCGCGCGCGCAGTGGTGCGGGAGCCAAGCCGCGCGCGCGCAGTGGTGCGGGTGCCAAGCCGCGCGCGCGCAGTGGTGCGGGTGCCAAGCCGCGCGCGCGCAGTGGTGCGGGAGCCAAGCCGCGCGCGCGCAGTGGTGCGGGAGCCAAGCCGCGCGCGCGCAGTGGTGCGGGAGCCAAGCCGCGCGCGCGCAGTGGTGCGGGAGCCAAGCCGCGCGCGCGCAGTGGTGCGGGAGCCAAGCCGCGCGCGCGCAGTGGTGCGGGAGCCAAGCCGCGCGCGCGCAGTGGTGCGGGAGCCAAGCCGCGCGCGCGCAGTGGTGCGGGAGCCAAGCCGCGCGCGCGCAGTGGTGCGGGAGCCAAGCCGCGCGCGCGCAGTGGTGCGGGAGCCAAGCCGCGCGCGCGCAGTGGTGCGGGAGCCAAGCCGCGCGCGCGCAGTGGTGCGGGAGCCAAGCCGCGCGCGCGCAGTGGTGCGGGAGCCAAGCCGCGCGCGCGCAGTGGTGCGGGAGCCAAGCCGCGCGCGCGCAGCGGTGCGGGAGCCAAGCCGCGCGCGCGCAGCGGTGCGGGAGCCAAGCCGCGCGCGCGCAGCGGTGCGGGAGCCAAGCCGCGCGCGCGCAGCGGTGCGGGAGCCAAGCCGCGCGCGCGCAGCGGTGCGGGAGCCAAGCCGCGCGTGCGCAGCGGTGCGGGAGCCAAGCCGCGCGTGCGCAGCGGTGCGGGAGCCAAGCCGCGCGTGCGCAGCGGTGCGGGAGCCAAGCCGCGCGTGCGCAGCGGTGCGGGAGCCAAGCCGCGCGTGCGCAGCGGTGCGGGAGCCAAGCCGCGCGTGCGCAGCGGTGCGGGAGCCAAGCCGCGCGTGCGCAGCGGTGCGGGAGCCAAGCCGCGCGTGCGCAGCGGTGCGGGAGCCAAGCCGCGCGTGCACAGCGGTGCGAGAGCCAAACCTTTTGTGCGCAGCGGTGCGAGAGCCAAGCCGCGCGTGCGCAGCGGTGCGAGAGCCAACCCGCGCGTGCGCAGCGGTGCGAGAGCCAAACCTTTTGTGCGCAGCGGTGCGGGAGCCAACCCGCGCGTGCGCAGTGGTGCGAGAGCCAAACCTTTCATGCGCAGTGGTGCGGGAGCCAAGCCGCGCGTGCGCAGTGGTGCGAGAGCCAACCCGCGCGTGCGCAGTGGTGCGAGAGCCAAACCTTTCGTGCGCAGCGGTGCGGGAGCCAAGCCGCGCGTGCGCAGCGGTGCGGGAGCCAACCCGCGCGTGCGCAGCGGTTCGGGAGCCAACCCGCGCGTGCGCAGCGGTGCGGGAGCCAAGCCGCGCGTGCGCAGCGGTGCGGGAGCCAAGCCGCGCGTGCGCAGTGGTGCGAGAGCCAAACCTTTCGTGCGCAGTGGTGCGAGAGCCAAACCTTTCGTGCGCAGCGGTGCGGGAGCCAAGCCGCGCGTGCGCAGCGGTGCGGGAGCCAAGCCGCGCGTGCGCAGCGGTGCGGGAGCCAAGCCGCGCGTGCGCAGCGGTGCGGGAGCCAAACCTTTCGTGCGCAGCGGTGCGGGAGCCAACCCGCGCGTGCGCAGTGGCCTCCTTCAACGCGCCGGCCCCGACCCAGCATGGCTCAGGACTGCAGGGCCGGCGCGTAGGAAAGGAGGCCGAGGGACAGAGAGGCCAGCCTGCCGATCGGTGGGCCCGGCCGCATCGGAGGCCCCCTCCTACCCCACAGGCCGCCACCCGACCCTTCGACCTCAAGGTCCCGCCGGCCGTGAGCAGGTGCGGACGGGCGGCGGCGGGACTCAGCATTTTAACTGCGGCCGCTCGGCCCATCCGGGCCAAAGATTCGGCGGGCCGGCTGCATCGAGCGGCCCGTGACCTCCGCCGCGACAATGGCGCCGTTTCTCCGCTCTGCGGAGTATCGCGTGCCGGGGTGGGGGCGGCGTGGCCCGGTCGCGGGGATTCTCCGGCCTGGCCCGGGGGCTGGGAGAATCCCCCCCAGGGAGGGTTGCCGGGGCTTGAAAGCAAGGATTAGAATTTGGAGATTGAGATGTTGCCAGACCAGGAGCCAATCTAGGCCAGCGAGCACAGGGGGCGGAGGGTGGCCTGGTGTTAGGGAGGCGGTGGGGGGGCGGTGGTGACGAGGGAGGGCCGGGGTGGGTGGGGGGGGGGGGGTGCAGCTGAGTTTAGGCTAACCTCGCAACGAGGCAGGTTAGACTGTGAGGGAGCTCTGCAGCCAAGCTCCGAGGTAACCGAGGCAACGCCTGCGCTTGGAGAAAGGCAGTGTGGCCAAAACAGGCAGTCTTATAGACGGCCTGCGTGTCCAGCCAGGGGCCTGCCTCCCGCAAAGGCAACACCAGTTGAAACCGAGAAAAGTTTGGAATCTGCGGGAGGTGCAACGAGACTTGGGATAGAGTTTGGGCGGGGTGGAGCGGGGGTGGATTGATGAGTGGGTGTGGGTGGGGCTGCTCCAGTTGCACAGACTATTAAACAGCCCAGAACAGGTACAGAAGATTACCCAACAGTTTACTGGAATATGTTCCAGTTGGTTAGACCAATCGCTGGCTTTGAAAGCAGACCAAGGCAGGCCAGCAGCACGGTTCGATTCCCGTACCAGCCTCCCCGAACAGGCGCCGGAATGTGGCGACTAGGGGCTTTTCGCAGTAACTTCATTTGAAGCCGACTCGTGACAATAAGCGAGTTTCATTACATAATGAGAATGATAATCTTTATTCACAGTTCTGGCCACCATGCCAGAAGAACACTGTGACCTTGCGAAGGCACCCTGCTGATTTACTGGAATTATAAATTTCCAGGTGAGATTACACAAACTATGCGTTTTTAAAATATATTTAGAGTATCCAATTACTTTTTCCAATCAAGGGGCAATTTAGCGAGGCCAATCCATCTACCCTGCACATCTTTGGGTTGTGGGGGTGAGACCCACACAGACATGGGGAGAATGTGCAAACTCCACACGGCCAGTGACCCAGGGCCAGGATTCGAACCCGGGTCCTCAGAGGTGCAGTCCCAGTGCTAACACTGTGCCATACAGAAACTATGCTTGTATTCAATGGAATTTAGAAGTTTCAGGGGACATTTCATTAAGATTCTTGCAGCTAACAGGCTCGAGAGGGGCTGAATGGGCTCCTCCTGTTCCTGTGTAACAGGCTCAAGAGGGGCTGAATGGGCTCCTCCTGTTCCTGTGTAACAGACTCAAGGTGCTGAATGGGATCCTCCTGTTCCTGTATAACAGACTTGAGAGGGGTTGAACGGGCTCCTCCTGTTCCTGTGTCACAGGCTCGAGAGGGGCTGAATGGGCTCCTCCTGTTCCTGTGTAACAGGCTCGAGAGGGGCTGAATGGGCTCCTCCTGTTCCTGTGTAACAGACTTGAGAGGGGCTGAATGGGCTCCTCCTGTTCCTGTGTAACAGGCTCGAGAGGGGCTGAATGGGCTCCTCCTGTTCCTGTGTAACAGGCTTGAGAGGGGCTGAATGGGCTCCTCCTGTTCCTATGTAACAGGCTTGAAAGGGGCTGAATGGGCTCCTCCTGTTCCTGTGTAACAGGCTTGAGAGGGGCTGAATGGGCTCCTCCTGTTCCTGTGTAACAGGCTTGAGAGGGGCTGAATGGGCTCCTCCTGTTCCTGTGTAACAGGCTTGAGAGGGGCTGAATGGGCTCCTCCTGTTCCTGTGTAACAGGCTTGAGAGGGGCTGAATGGGCTCCTCCTGTTCCTGTGTAACAGGCTCGAGAGGGGCTGAACGGGCTCCTCCTGTTCCTGTGTAACAGGCTCGAGAGGGGCTGAACGGGCTCCTCCTGTTCCTGTGTAACAGGCTCGAGAGGGGCTGAATGGGCTCCTCCTGTTCCTGTGTAACAGGCTTGAGAGGGGCTGAATGGGCTCCTCCTGTTCCTATGTAACAGGCTTGAAAGGGGCTGAATGGGCTCCTCCTGTTCCTGTGTAACAGGCTTGAGAGGGGCTGAATGGGCTCCTCCTGTTCCTGTGTAACAGGCTTGAGAGGGGCTGAATGGGCTCCTCCTGTTCCAGTGTAACAGACTCAAGGTGCTGAATGGGCTCCTCCTGTTCCTGTGTAACAGACTCGAGACGTTGAATGGGCTCCTCCTGTTCCTGTGTAACAGGCTCGAGGGGCTGAATGGGATCCTCCTGTTCCTGTTTAACAGGCTTGAGAGGGGCTGAATGGGATCCTCCTGTTCCTGTATAACAGACTCGAGAGGTTGAATGGGCTCCTCCTGTTCCTGTTTAACAGGCTTGAGAGGGGCTGAATGGGCTCCTCCTGTTCCTATGTAACAGGCTTGAAAGGGGCTGAATGGGCTCCTCCTGTTCCTGTGTAACAGGCTTGAGAGGGGCTGAATGGGCTCCTCCTGTTCCTGTGTAACAGGCTTGAGAGGGGCTGAATGGGCTCCTCCTGTTCCTGTGTAACAGGCTCGAGAGGGGCTGAATGGGCTCCTCCTGTTCCTGTGTAACAGGCTTGAGAGGGGCTGAATGGGCTCCTCCTGTTCCTATGTAACAGGCTTGAGAGGGGCTGAATGGGCTCCTCCTGTTCCTATGTAACAGGCTTGAGAGGGGCTGAATGGGCTCCTCCTGTTCCTGTGTAACAGGCTTGAAAGGGGCTGAATGGGCTCCTCCTGTTCCTGTGTAACAGGCTCGAGAGGGGCTGAATGGGCTCCTCCTGTTCCTGTGTAACAGGCTTGAAAGGGGCTGAATGGGCTCCTCCTGTTCCTGTGTAACAGGCTCGAGAGGGGCTGAATGGGCTCCTCCTGTTCCTGTGTAACAGGCTTGAGAGGGGCTGAATGGGCTCCTCCTGTTCCTGTGTAACAGGCTCGAGAGGGGCTGAATGGGCTCCTCCTGTTCCTGTGTAACAGACTCGAGACGTTGAATGGGCTCCTCCTGTTCCTGTGTAACAGGCTCGAGGGGCTGAATGGGATCCTCCTGTTCCTGTTTAACAGGCTTGAGAGGGGCTGAATGGGATCCTCCTGTTCCTGTATAACAGACTCGAGAGGTTGAATGGGCTCCTCCTGTTCCTGTTTAACAGGCTTGAGAGGGGCTGAATGGGCTCCTCCTGTTCCTATGTAACAGGCTTGAAAGGGGCTGAATGGGCTCCTCCTGTTCCTGTGTAACAGGCTTGAGAGGGGCTGAATGGGCTCCTCCTGTTCCTGTGTAACAGGCTTGAGAGGGGCTGAATGGGCTCCTCCTGTTCCTGTGTAACAGGCTCGAGAGGGGCTGAATGGGCTCCTCCTGTTCCTGTGTAACAGGCTTGAGAGGGGCTGAATGGGCTCCTCCTGTTCCTATGTAACAGGCTTGAGAGGGGCTGAATGGGCTCCTCCTGTTCCTATGTAACAGGCTTGAGAGGGGCTGAATGGGCTCCTCCTGTTCCTGTGTAACAGGCTTGAAAGGGGCTGAATGGGCTCCTCCTGTTCCTGTGTAACAGGCTCGAGAGGGGCTGAATGGGCTCCTCCTGTTCCTGTGTAACAGGCTTGAAAGGGGCTGAATGGGCTCCTCCTGTTCCTGTGTAACAGGCTCGAGAGGGGCTGAATGGGCTCCTCCTGTTCCTGTGTAACAGGCTTGAGAGGGGCTGAATGGGCTCCTCCTGTTCCTGTGTAACAGGCTCGAGAGGGGCTGAATGGGCTCCTCCTGTTCCTGTGTAACAGGCTTGAGAGGGGCTGAATGGGCTCCTCCTGTTCCTATGTAACAGGCTTGAGAGGGGCTGAATGGGCTCCTCCTGTTCCTGTGCAACAGGCTCGAGGGGCTGAATGGGCTCCTCCTGTTCCTGTGTAACAGGCTCGAGGGGCTGAATGGGCTCCTCCTGTTCCTGTGTAACAGGCTTGAAAGGGGCTGAATGGGCTCCTCCTGTTCCTGTGTAACAGGCTCGAGAGGGGCTGAATGGGCTCCTCCTGTTCCTGTGTAACAGGCTCGAGAGGGGCTGAATGGGCTCCTCCTGTTCCTGTGTAACAGGCTCGAGAGGGGCTGAATGGGCTCCTCCTGTTCCTGTGTAACAGGCTTGAGAGGGGCTGAATGGGCTCCTCCTGTTCCTATGTAACAGGCTTGAGAGGGGCTGAATGGGCTCCTCCTGTTCCTGTGCAACAGGCTCGAGGGGCTGAATGGGCTCCTCCTGTTCCTGTGTAACAGGCTCGAGGGGCTGAATGGGCTCCTCCTGTTCCTGTGTAACAGACTTGAGAGGGGTTGAATGGGCTCCTCCTGTTCCTGTGTAACAGGCCTGGAGAGGGGCTGAATGGGCTCCTCCTGTTCCTATGTAACAGGCTTGAAAGGGGCTGAATGGGCTCCTCCTGTTCCTGTGTAACAGGCTCGAGAGGGGCTGAATGGGCTCCTCCTGTTCCTGTGCAACAGGCTTGAGAGGGGCTGAATGGGCTCCTCCTGTTCCTGTGTAACAGACTCGAGAGGGGCTGAATGGGCTCCTCCTGTTCCTATGTAACAGGCTTGAAAGGGGCTGAATGGGCTCCTCCTGTTCCTGTGTAACAGGCTCGAGAGGGGCTGAATGGGCTCCTCCTGTTCCTGTGCAACAGGCTTGAGAGGGGCTGAATGGGCTCCTCCTGTTCCTGTGTAACAGACTCGAGAGGGGCTGAATGGGCTCCTCCTGTTCCTGTGTAACAGGCTTGAAAGGGGCTGAATGGGCTCCTCCTGTTCCTGTGTAACAGGCTCGAGAGGGGCTGAATGGGCTCCTCCTGTTCCTGTGTAACAGGCTTGAAAGGGGCTGAATGGGCTCCTCCTGTTCCTGTGTAACAGGCTCGAGAGGGGCTGAATGGGCTCCTCCTGTTCCTGTGTAACAGGCTCGAGAGGGGCTGAATGGGCTCCTCCTGTTCCTATGTAACAGGCTTGAAAGGGGCTGAATGGGCTCCTCCTGTTCCTGTGTAACAGGCTCGAGAGGGGCTGAATGGGCTCCTCCTGTTCCTGTGTAACAGGCTTGAAAGGGGCTGAATGGGCTCCTCCTGTTCCTGTGTAACAGGCTTGAGAGGGGCTGAATGGGCTCCTCCTGTTCCTGTGTAACAGGCTCGAGAGGGGCTGAATGGGCTCCTCCTGTTCCTGTGTAACAGGCTTGAGAGGGGCTGAATGGGCTCCTCCTGTTCCTATGTAACAGGCTTGAGAGGGGCTGAATGGGCTCCTCCTGTTCCTATGTAACAGGCTTGAGAGGGGCTGAATGGGCTCCTCCTGTTCCTGTGTAACAGGCTTGAAAGGGGCTGAATGGGCTCCTCCTGTTCCTGTGTAACAGGCTCGAGAGGGGCTGAATGGGCTCCTCCTGTTCCTGTGTAACAGGCTTGAAAGGGGCTGAATGGGCTCCTCCTGTTCCTGTGTAACAGGCTCGAGAGGGGCTGAATGGGCTCCTCCTGTTCCTGTGTAACAGGCTTGAGAGGGGCTGAATGGGCTCCTCCTGTTCCTGTGTAACAGGCTTGAGAGGGGCTGAATGGGCTCCTCCTGTTCCTGTGTAACAGGCTCGAGAGGGGCTGAATGGGCTCCTCCTGTTCCTGTGTAACAGGCTCGAGAGGGGCTGAATGGGCTCCTCCTGTTCCTGTGTAACAGGCTTGAGAGGGGCTGAATGGGCTCCTCCTGTTCCTATGTAACAGGCTTGAGAGGGGCTGAATGGGCTCCTCCTGTTCCTGTGCAACAGGCTCGAGGGGCTGAATGGGCTCCTCCTGTTCCTGTGTAACAGGCTCGAGGGGCTGAATGGGCTCCTCCTGTTCCTGTGTAACAGACTTGAGAGGGGTTGAATGGGCTCCTCCTGTTCCTGTGTAACAGGCCTGGAGAGGGGCTGAATGGGCTCCTCCTGTTCCTATGTAACAGGCTTGAAAGGGGCTGAATGGGCTCCTCCTGTTCCTGTGTAACAGGCTCGAGAGGGGCTGAATGGGCTCCTCCTGTTCCTGTGCAACAGGCTTGAGAGGGGCTGAATGGGCTCCTCCTGTTCCTGTGTAACAGACTCGAGAGGGGCTGAATGGGCTCCTCCTGTTCCTATGTAACAGGCTTGAAAGGGGCTGAATGGGCTCCTCCTGTTCCTGTGTAACAGGCTCGAGAGGGGCTGAATGGGCTCCTCCTGTTCCTGTGTAACAGGCTTGAAAGGGGCTGAATGGGCTCCTCCTGTTCCTGTGTAACAGGCTCGAGAGGGGCTGAATGGGCTCCTCCTGTTCCTGTGTAACAGGCTTGAAAGGGGCTGAATGGGCTCCTCCTGTTCCTGTGTAACAGGCTCGAGAGGGGCTGAATGGGCTCCTCCTGTTCCTGTGTAACAGGCTCGAGAGGGGCTGAATGGGCTCCTCCTGTTCCTATGTAACAGGCTTGAAAGGGGCTGAATGGGCTCCTCCTGTTCCTGTGTAACAGGCTCGAGAGGGGCTGAATGGGCTCCTCCTGTTCCTGTGTAACAGGCTTGAAAGGGGCTGAATGGGCTCCTCCTGTTCCTGTGTAACAGGCTCGAGAGGGGCTGAATGGGCTCCTCCTGTTCCTGTGTAACAGGCTTGAGAGGGGCTGAATGGGCTCCTCCTGTTCCTGTGTAACAGACTCGAGAGGGGCTGAATGGGCTCCTCCTGTTCCTGTGTCACAGGCTCGAGAGGTTGAATGGGCTCCTCCTGTTCCTGTTTAACAGGCTTGAGAGGGGCTGAATGGGATCCTCCTGTTCCTGTATAACAGACTCGAGAGGTTGAATGGGCTCCTCCTGTTCCTGTTTAACAGGCTTGAAAGGGGCTGAATGGGCTCCTCCTGTTCCTATGTAACAGGCTTGAGAGGGGCTGAATGGGCTCCTCCTGTTCCTGTGTAACAGGCTTGAGAGGGGCTGAATGGGCTCCTCCTGTTCCTGTGTAACAGACTCGAGAGGGGCTGAATGGGCTCCTCCTGTTCCTGTGTAACAGGCTTGAGAGGGGCTGAATGGGCTCCTCCTGTTCCTATGTAACAGGCTTGAGAGGGGCTGAATGGGCTCCTCCTGTTCCTGTGTAACAGGCTCGAGAGGGGCTGAATGGGCTCCTCCTGTTCCTGTGTAACAGGCTTGAAAGGGGCTGAATGGGCTCCTCCTGTTCCTGTGTAACAGGCTCGAGAGGGGCTGAATGGGCTCCTCCTGTTCCTGTGAAACAGGCTTGAGAGGGGCTGAATGGGCTCCTCCTGTTCCTATGTCACAGGCTTGAAAGGGGCTGAATGGGCTCCTCCTGTTCCTGTGTAACAGGCTCGAGAGGGGCTGAATGGGCTCCTCCTGTTCCTGTGTAACAGGCTTGAGAGGGGCTGAATGGGCTCCTCCTGTTCCTGTGTAACAGGCTTGAGAGGGGCTGAATGGGCACCCCCTGTTCCTGTGAAACAGGCTCGAGAGGGGCTGAATGGTCTCCTCCTGTTAAAGGAGCTCTATGCTTAATCGAACAACGGCATAATGTTGTCTTTTCTCCTGATGTCTGCTGTCACAAACTTCTTGGCAGCTGTGAGCGTGCCCGTGGGACAGAGAGACCTCACCTGAACAATTCCCAGCGTCGCAGACGTGACGGGGTCTGAGAAATCACCACCAGGGGGAGAGACGCTGATGGAAGGAAAGAGAGAGAGAAAATGGTCAGATGTTCAACAGTCATGTCACACAGCGCGGGGAAAGGAGGGGAGCACAAGGGATAGAGGGGAGTGAGGGGGAGGAGGAGCAGGGAGAGGATGGAGTGTGTGATGAACGGTTACTGTGTTACTTTACCCTGATCATCATGTAAGGTGATGTCCCCTTTAAGACTGGGCGTGGAACCCTGGGGGACTCCGCCTCTGGCTCCGCCCAACAGGGAGTCATATGTAAGGGGCCGCTCTGCAGGCGGCACTCAGTAAGCGCCCGTCTCAGCATCAGGCTAGTTCTCAGCTTATTAAAGCCTTCATTACCGTTCAACTATCTTGGGTCGTTATTGAGGGTACTACAGAGTGGCAAAGGGAGGAGAAGGAAGCCCAGCATAGCAGACAAAAAGGGACAATATGGGGGAGGAGAGAGGGAATAGGGGAGGGTAGTAGAGGGAAGGGGAGGGGGTTCAGACTAAGAACCAAACATATTCTCTCGTTGTCATCCCCTCACTCACTGACAATACTGACCCTCACTCCCCCGTCACTGACAATACTGACCCTCACTCCCCCCTCACTCACTGACAATACTGACCCCCACTCCCCCCTCACTCACTGACAATACTGACCCCCACTCCCCCCTCACTGACAATACTGACCCTCACACCCCCTCACTCTCTGACAGTACTGACCCTCACTCCCCCCTCACTGACAATACTGACCCTCACTCCCCCCTCACTCAGTGACAATACTGACCCTCACTCCCCCCTCACTGACAATACTGACCCTCACTCCCCCCTCTCTGACAATACTGACCCTCACTCCCCCCTCTCTGACAATACTGACCCTCACACCCCCCTCACTCAGTGACAATACTGACCCCCACTCCCCCCTCACTCACTGACAATACTGACCCTCACTTCCCCCTCACTCACTGACAATACTGACCCTCACTCCCCCCTCACTGACAATACTGACCCTCACTCCCCCCTCACTGACAATACTGACCCTCACACCCCCTCACTCACTGACAATACTGACCCTCACTCCCCTCTCACTGACAATACTGACCCTCACTCCCCCCTCACTGACAATACTGACCCTCACTCCCCCGTCACTGACAATACTGACCCTCACTCCCCCGTCACTGACAATACTGACCCTCACTCCCCCGTCACTGACAATACTGACCCTCACACCCCCTCACTCACTGACAATACTGACCCTCACTCCCCCGTCACTGACAATACTGACCCTCACTCCCCCCTCACTGACAATACTGACCCTCACTCCCCCGTCACTGACAATACTGACCCTCACTCCCCCCTCACTGACAATACTGACCCTCACTCCCCCTCACTCACTGACAATACTGACCCTCTCTCCCCCCTCACTGACAATACTGACCCTCACTCCCCCGTCACTGACAATACTGACCCTCACTCCCCCCTCACTGACAATACTGACCCTCACTCCCCCGTCACTGACAATACTGACCCTCACTCCCCCCTCACTGACAATACTGACCCTCACTCCCCCCTCACTCAGTGACAATACTGACCCTCACTCCCCCCTCACTCAGTGACAATACTGACCCTCTCTCCCCCTCACTCACTGACAATACTGTCCCTCACTCCCCCTCACTGACAATACTGACCCTCACTCCCCCCTCACTCACTGACAATACTGACCCTCACACCCCCCTCACTGACAATACTGACCCTCACTCCCCCCTCACTCACTGACAATACTGACCCTCACTCCCCCCTCACTCACTGACAATACTGACCCTCACTCCCCCCTCACTGACAATACTGACCCTCACTCCCCCCTCACTGACAATACTGACCCTCACTCCCCCGTCACTGACAATACTGACCCTCACTCCCCCCTCACTGACAATACTGACCCTCACTCCCCCCTCACTCAGTGACAATACTGACCCTCACTCCCCCCTCACTCAGTGACAATACTGACCCTCACTCCCCCCTCACTCACTGACAATACTGACCCTCACACCCCCCTCACTGACAATACTGACCCTCACTCCCCCCTCACTCACTGACAATACTGACCCTCACTCCCCCCTCACTCACTGACAATACTGACCCTCACTCCCCCGTTACTGACAATACTGACCCTCACTCCCCCCTCACTGACAATACTGACCCTCACTCCCCCGTCACTGACAATACTGACCCTCACTCCCCCCTCACTGACAATACTGACCCTCACTCCCCCCTCACTCAGTGACAATACTGACCCTCACTCCCCCCTCACTCACTGACAATACTGACCCTCACTCCCCCCTCACTGACAATAGTGACCCTCACTCCCCCCTCACTCACTGACAATACTGACCCTCACTCCCCCCTCACTGACAATACTGACCCTCACTCCCCCCTCACTCAGTGACAATACTGACCCTCACTCCCCCCTCACTGACAATACTGACACTCACTCCCCCCTCACTCACTGACAATACTGACCCTCACTCCCCCCTCACTGACAATACTGACACTCACTCCCCCCTCACTCACTGACAATACTGACACTCACTCCCCCCTCACTGACAATACTGACCCTCAATCCCCCCTCACTCACTGACAATACTGACCCTCACTCCCCCCCTCACTCACTGACAATACTGACCCTCACTCCCCCCTCACTCAGTGACAATACTGACCCTCACACCCCCTCACTCACTGACAATACTGACCCTCTCTCCCCCCTCACTGACAATACTGACCCTCACTCACTGACAATACTGACCCTCACTCCCCCCTCACTGACAATACTGACCCTCACTCCCCCCTCACTCACTGACAATACTGACCCTCACTCCCACCTCACTGACAATACTGACCCTCACTCCCCCCTCACTCACTGACAATACTGACCCTCACTCACTGACAATACTGACCCTCACTCCCCCCTCACTGACAATACTGACACTCACTCCCCCTCACTCACTGACAATACTGACCCTCACTCCCCCCTCACTCACTGACAATACTGACCCTCACTCCCCCCTCACTCACTGACAATACTGACCCTCACACCCCCCTCACTGACAATACTGACCCTCTCTCCCCCCTCACTGACAATACTGACCCTCACTCCCCCCCTCACTCAGTGACAATACTGACCCTCACACCCCCTCACTCACTGACAATACTGACCCTCTCTCCCCCCTCACTGACAATACTGACCCTCACTCCCCCCTCACTCACTGACAATACTGACCCTCACTCCCCCCTCACTCACTGACAATACTGACCCTCACTCTCCCCTCACTGACAATACTGACCCTCACTCCCCCCTCACTGACAATACTGACCCTCACCCCCCCTCACTGACAATACTGACCCTCACTCCCCCCTCACTGACAATACTGACCCTCACTCCCGCCTCACTCACTGACAATTCTGACCCTCACTCCCCCCTCACTCACTGACAATACTGACCCTCACTCCCCCCTGACTGACAATACTGACACTCACTCCCCCCTCACTGACAATACTGACCCTCACACCCCCCTCACTGACAATACTGACCCTCACTCCCCCCTCACTCACTGACAATACTGACCCTTACTCCCCCCTCACTCACTGACAATACTGACACTCACTCCCCCCTCACTGACAATACTGACCCCCACTCCCCCCTCACTGACAATACTGACCCTCACTCCCCCCTCACTCACTGACAATACTGACCCTCACTTCCCCCTCACTCACTGACAATACTGACACTCACTCCCCCCTCACTGACAATACTGACCCTCACTCCCCCCTCACTCACTGACAATACTGACACTCACTCCCCCTCACTGACAATAGTGACCCTCACTCCGCCCTCACTGACAATACTGACCCTCACTCCCCCCTCACTCACTAACAATACTGACACTCACTCCCCCTCACTGACAATACTGACCCTCACTCCCCCCTCACTCACTAACAATACTGACCCTCACTCACGCCTCACTCACTGACAATACTGACACTCACTCCCCCCTCACTGACAATACTGACCCTCACTCCCCCCTCACTGACAATACTGACCCTCACTCCCCCCTCACTCACTGACAATACTGACCCTCACTCCGCCCTCACTGACAATACTGACCCTCACTCCCCCCTCACTCACTAACAATACTGACCCTCACTCACGCCTCACTCACTGACAATACTGACACTCACTCCCCCCTCACTGACAATACTGACCCTCACTCCCCCCTCACTGACAATACTGACCCTCACTCCCCCCTCACTGACAATACTGACCCTCACACCCCCCTCACTGACAATACTGACCCTCACTCCCCCCTCACTGACAATACTGACCCTCACTCACCCCTCACTCACTGACAATACTGACCCTCACTCCCCCCTCACTGACAATTCTGACCCTCACTCCACCCTCACTCACTGACAATACTGACCCTCACTCCCCCCTCACTGACAATACTGACCCTCACACCCCCCTCACTGACAATACTGACCCTCACTTCCCCCTCACTCACTGACAATACTGACCCTCACTCCCCCCTCACTCACTGACAATACTGACCCTCACTCCCCCCTCACTCACTGACAATGCTGACCCTCACTTCCCCCTCACTCACTGACAATACTGACACTCACTCCCCCCTCACTCACTGACAATACTGACCATCACTCCCCCCTCATTCACTGACAATACTGACCCTTACTTCCCCCTCACTCGCTGACAATACTGACACTCACTCCCCCCTCACTGACAATACTGACCCTCACTCCCCCCTCACTCACTGACAATACTGACACTCACTCCCCCTCACTGACAATACTGACCCTCACTCCGCCCTCACTGACAATACTGACCCTCACTCCCCCCTCACTCACTAACAATACTGACACTCACTCCCCCTCACTGACAATACTGACCCTCACTCCGCCCTCACTGACAATACTGACCCTCACACCCCCTCAATGACAATACTGACCCTCACTCCCCCCTCACTGACAATACTGACCCTCACACCCCCTCAATGACAATACTGACCCTCACTCCCCCCTCACTGACATTACTGACCCTCACACCCCCCTCACTGACAATACTGACCCTCACTCCCCCCTCACTGACAATACTGACCCTCACTCCCCCCTCACTGACAATACTGACCCTCACTCCCCCCTCACTGACATTACTGACCCTCACACCCCCCTCACTGACAATACTGACCCTCACTCCCCCCTCACTGACAATACTGACCCTCACTCACCCCTCACTCACTGACAATACTGACCCTCACTCCCCCCTCACTGACAATACTGACCCGCACTCCCCCCTCACTGACAATACTGACCCTCACTCCCCCCTCACTGACAATACTGACCCCCACTCCCCCCTCACTGACAACACTGACGCCCACTCCCCCCTCACTGACAATACTGACCCTCACTCCCCCGTCACTGACAATACTGACCCTCACACCCCGCTCAATGAAAATACTGACCCTCACTCCCCCGTCACTGACAATACTGACCCTCACCCCCCCCTCACTGACAATAGTGACCCTCACTCCCCCGTCACTGACAATACTGACCCTCACTCCCCCGTCACTGACAATACTGACCCTCACCCCCCCCTCACTGACAATAGTGACCCTCACTCCCCCCTCACTGACAATACTGACCCTCACTCCCCCCTCACTCACTGACAATACTGACCCTCACTCCCCCCTCACTCAGTGACAATACTGACCCTCACTCCCCCCTCACTCAGTGACAATACTGACCCTCACTCCCCCCTCACTGACAATACTGACCCTCACTCCCCCCTCACTGACAATACTGACCCTCACTCCCCCCTCACTCACTGACAATACTGACCCTCACTCCCCCCTCACTGACAATACTGACCCTCACTCCCCCCTCACTGACAATACTGACCCTCACACCCCCCTCACTGACAATACTGACCCTCACTCCCCCCTGACTGACAATACTGACACTCACTCCCCCTCACTCACTGACAATACTGACCCTCACTCCCCCCTCACTCACTGACAATACTGACCCTCACTCCCCCCTCACTCACTGACAATACTGACCCTCACACCCCCCTCACTGACAATACTGACCCTCTCTCCCCCCTCACTGACAATACTGACCCTCACTCCCCCCCTCACTCAGTGACAATACTGACCCTCACACCCCCTCACTCACTGACAATACTGACCCTCTCTCCCCCCTCACTGACAATACTGACCCTCACTCCCCCCTCACTCACTGACAATACTGACCCTCACTCCCCCCTCACTCACTGACAATACTGACCCTCACTCTCCCCTCACTGACAATACTGACCCTCACTCCCCCCTCACTGACAATACTGACCCTCACCCCCCCTCACTGACAATACTGACCCTCACTCCCCCTTCACTGACAATACTGACCCTCACTCCCCCCTCACTCACTGACAATTCTGACCCTCACTCCCCCCTCACTCACTGACAATACTGACCCTCACTCCCCCCTGACTGACAATACTGACACTCACTCCCCCCTCACTGACAATACTGACCCTCACACCCCCCTCACTGACAATACTGAGCCTCACTCCCCCCTCACTCACTGACAATACTGAC
Organism: Scyliorhinus torazame; assembly: GCF_047496885.1. Classification (NCBI taxonomy): domain Eukaryota; kingdom Metazoa; phylum Chordata; class Chondrichthyes; order Carcharhiniformes; family Scyliorhinidae; genus Scyliorhinus; species Scyliorhinus torazame. Next base: position 75,806,663 of record NC_092710.1, on the reverse strand, counting down.
CCTCACTCCCCCCTCACTCACTGACAATACTGACACTCACTCCCCCCTCACTGACAATACTGACCCCCACTCCCCCCTCACTGACAATACTGACCCTCACTCCCCCCTCACTCACTGACAATACTGACCCTCACTTCCCCCTCACTCACTGACAATACTGACACTCACTCCCCCCTCACTGACAATACTGACCCTCACTCCCCCCTCACTCACTGACAATACTGACACTCACTCCCCCTCACTGACAATAGTGACCCTCACTCCGCCCTCACTGACAATACTGACCCTCACTCCCCCCTCACTCACTAACAATACTGACACTCACTCCCCCTCACTGACAATACTGACCCTCACTCCGCCCTCACTGACAATACTGACCCTCACTCACGCCTCACTCACTGACAATACTGACACTCACTCCCCCCTCACTGACAATACTGACCCTCACTCCCCCCTCACTGACAATACTGACCCTCACTCCCCCCTCACTGACAATACTGACCCTCACACCCCCCTCACTGACAATACTGACCCTCACTACCCCCTCACTGACAATACTGACCCTCACTCACCCCTCACTCACTGACAATACTGACCCTCACTCCCCCCTCACTGACAATTCTGACCCTCACTCCACCCTCACTCACTGACAATACTGACCCTCACTGACAATACTGACCCTCACACCCCCCTCACTGACAATACTGACCCTCACTTCCCCCTCACTCACTGACAATACTGACCCTCACTCCCCCCTCACTCACTGACAATACTGACCCTCACTCCCCCCTCACTCACTGACAATGCTGACCCTCACTTCCCCCTCACTCACTGACAATACTGACACTCACTCCCCCCTCACTCACTGACAATACTGACCATCACTCCCCCCTCACTCACTGACAATACTGACCCTTACTTCCCCCTCACTCGCTGACAATACTGACACTCACTCCCCCCTCACTGACAATACTGACCCTCACTCCCCCCTCACTCACTGACAATACTGACACTCACTCCCCCTCACTGACAATACTGACCCTCACTCCGCCCTCACTGACAATACTGACCCTCACTCCCCCCTCACTCACTATCAATACTGACACTCACTCCCCCTCACTGACAATACTGACCCTCACTCCCCCCTCACTCACTAACAATACTGACACTCACTCCCCCTCACTGACAATACTGACCCTCACTCCGCCCTCACTGACAATACTGACCCTCACTCCCCCCTCACTGACAATACTGACCCTCACTCCCCCCTCACTGACAATACTGACCCTCACACCCCCTCAATGACAATACTGACCCTCACTCCCCCCTCACTGACATTACTGACCCTCACTCCCCCCTCACTGACAATACTGACCCTCACTCCCCCCTCACTGACATTACTGACCCTCACACCCCCCTCACTGACAATACTGACCCTCACTCCCCCCTCACTGACAATACTGACCCTCACTCACCCCTCACTCACTGACAATACTGACCCTCACTCGCCCCTCACTGACAATACTGACCCGCACTCCCCCCTCACTCACTGACAATACTGACCCTCACTCCCCCGTCACTGACAATACTGACCCTCAATCCCCCCCTCACTGACAATACTGACCCTCACTCCCCCCTCACTGACAATACTGACCCCAATTCCCCCCTCACTGACAACACTGACGCCCACTCCCCCCTCACTGACAATACTGACCCTCACTCCCCCGTCACTGACAATACTGACCCTCACACCCCGCTCAATGAAAATACTGACCCTCACTCCCCCGTCACTGACAATACTGACCCTCACCCCCCCCTCACTGACAATAGTGACCCTCACTCCCCCGTCACTGACAATACTGACCCTCACTCCCCCCTCACTCTCTGACAATACTGACCCTCACTCCCCCCTCACTCACTGACAGTACTGACCCTCACTCCCCCTCACTCTCTGACAATACTGACCCTCACTCCCCCCTCAATCACTGACAATACTGACCCTCACTCCCCCCTCACTGACAATACTGACCCTCAGTCCCCCCTTCACTGACAATACTGACCCTCACTCCCCCCTCACTGACAATACTGACCCTCACTCCCCCCTCACGCACTGACAATACTGACCCTCACTCCCCCCTCACTGACAATACTGAACCTCACTCCCCCCTCACTGACAATACTGAACCTAACTCCCCCCTCACTGACAATACTGACCCTCACTCCCCCCTCATTCACTGACAATACTGAACCTCACACCCCCCTCACTGACAATACTGACCCTCACTCCCCCCTCACTGACAATACTGACCCTCACTCCCCCCTCACTGACAATACTGACATTCACTCCCCCCTCACTGACAATACTGACCCTCACTCCCCCTCACTGACAATACTGACCCTCACTCCCCCTCACTGACAATACTGACCCTCACTCCCTCCTCACTGACAATACTGACCCTCACTCTCCCCTCACTGACAATACTGACCCTCACTCCCCCCTCACTGACAATACTGACCCTCACACCCCCCTCAATGACAATACTGACCCTCACTCTCCCCTCACTGACAATACTGACCCTCACTCCCCTCTCACTGACAATACTGACACTCACTCCCCCCTCACTGACAATACTGACCCTCACTCCCCCCTCACTCACTGACAATACTGACCCTCACTCACTGACAATACTGACCCTCACTCCCCCCTCACTGACAATACTGACACTCACTCCCCCTCACTCACTGACAATACTGACCCTCACTCCCCCCTCACTCACTGACAATACTGACCCTCACTCCCCCCTCACTCACTGACAATACTGACCCTCACACCCCCCTCACTGACAATACTGACCCTCTCTCCCCCCTCACTGACAATACTGACCCTCACTCCCCCCCTCACTCAGTGACAATACTGACCCTCACACCCCCTCACTCACTGACAATACTGACCCTCTCTCCCCCCTCACTGACAATACTGACCCTCACTCCCCCCTCACTCACTGACAATACTGACCCTCACTCCCCCCTCACTCACTGACAATACTGACCCTCACTCTCCCCTCACTGACAATACTGACCCTCACTCCCCCCTCACTGACAATACTGACCCTCACCCCCCCTCACTGACAATACTGACCCTCACTCCCCCCTCACTGACAATACTGACCCTCACTCCCGCCTCACTCACTGACAATTCTGACCCTCACTCCCCCCTCACTCACTGACAATACTGACCCTCACTCCCCCCTGACTGACAATACTGACACTCACTCCCCCCTCACTGACAATACTGACCCTCACACCCCCCTCACTGACAATACTGACCCTCACTCCCCCCTCACTCACTGACAATACTGACCCTTACTCCCCCCTCACTCACTGACAATACTGACACTCACTCCCCCCTCACTGACAATACTGACCCCCACTCCCCCCTCACTGACAATACTGACCCTCACTCCCCCCTCACTCACTGACAATACTGACCCTCACTTCCCCCTCACTCACTGACAATACTGACACTCACTCCCCCCTCACTGACAATACTGACCCTCACTCCCCCCTCACTCACTGACAATACTGACACTCACTCCCCCTCACTGACAATAGTGACCCTCACTCCGCCCTCACTGACAATACTGACCCTCACTCCCCTCTCACTCACTAACAATACTGACACTCACTCCCCCTCACTGACAATACTGACCCTCACTCCGCCCTCACTGACAATACTGACCCTCACTCCCCCCTCACTCACTAACAATACTGACCCTCACTCCCCCTCACTGACAATACTGACCCTCACTCCGCCCTCACTGACAATACTGACCCTCACTCACGCCTCACTCACTGACAATACTGACACTCACTCCCCCCTCACTGACAATACTGACCCTCACTCCCCCCTCACTGACAATACTGACCCTCACTCCCCCCTCACTGACAATACTGACCCTCACACCCCCCTCACTGACAATACTGACCCTCACTCCCCCCTCACTGACAATACTGACCCTCACTCACCCCTCACTCACTGACAATACTGACCCTCACTCCCCCCTCACTGACAATTCTGACCCTCACTCCACCCTCACTCACTGACAATACTGACCCTCACTCCCCCCTCACTGACAATACTGACCCTCACACCCCCCTCACTGACAATACTGACCCTCACTTCCCCCTCACTCACTGACAATACTGACCCTCACTCCCCCCTCACTCACTGACAATACTGACCCTCACTCCCCCCTCACTCACTGACAATGCTGACCCTCACTTCCCCCTCACTCACTGACAATACTGACACTCACTCCCCCCTCACTCACTGACAATACTGACCATCACTCCCCCCTCATTCACTGACAATACTGACCCTTACTTCCCCCTCACTCGCTGACAATACTGACACTCACTCCCCCCTCACTGACAATACTGACCCTCACTCCCCCCTCACTCACTGACAATACTGACACTCACTCCCCCTCACTGACAATACTGACCCTCACTCCGCCCTCACTGACAATACTGACCCTCACTCCCCCCTCACTCACTAACAATACTGACACTCACTCCCCCTCACTGACAATACTGACCCTCACTCCGCCCTCACTGACAATACTGACCCTCACACCCCCTCAATGACAATACTGACCCTCACTCCCCCCTCACTGACAATACTGACCCTCACACCCCCTCAATGACAATACTGACCCTCACTCCCCCCTCACTGACATTACTGACCCTCACACCCCCCTCACTGACAATACTGACCCTCACTCCCCCCTCACTGACAATACTGACCCTCACTCCCCCCTCACTGACAATACTGACCCTCACTCCCCCCTCACTGACATTACTGACCCTCACACCCCCCTCACTGACAATACTGACCCTCACCCCCCCCTCACTGACAATACTGACCCTCACTCACCCCTCACTCACTGACAATACTGACACTCACTCCCCCCTCACTGACAATACTGACCCCCACTCCCCCCTCACTGACAATACTGACCCTCACACCCCCCTCACTGACAATACTGAGCCTCACTCCCCCCTCACTCACTGACAATACTGACCCTCACTCCCCCCTCACTCACTGACAATACTGACACTCACTCCCCCCTCACTGACAATACTGACCCCCACTCCCCCCTCACTGACAATACTGACCCTCACTCCCCCCTCACTCACTGACAATACTGACCCTCACTTCCCCCTCACTCACTGACAATACTGACACTCACTCCCCCCTCACTGACAATACTGACCCTCACTCCCCCCTCACTCACTGACAATACTGACACTCACTCCCCCTCACTGACAATAGTGACCCTCACTCCGCCCTCACTGACAATACTGACCCTCACTCCCCCCTCACTCACTAACAATACTGACACTCACTCCCCCTCACTGACAATACTGACCCTCACTCCGCCCTCACTGACAATACTGACCCTCACTCACGCCTCACTCACTGACAATACTGACACTCACTCCCCCCTCACTGACAATACTGACCCTCACTCCCCCCTCACTGACAATACTGACCCTCACTCCCCCCTCACTGACAATACTGACCCTCACACCCCCCTCACTGACAATACTGACCCTCACTCCCCCCTCACTGACAATACTGACCCTCACTCACCCCTCACTCACTGACAATACTGACCCTCACTCCCCCCTCACTGACAATTCTGACCCTCACTCCACCCTCACTCACTGACAATACTGACCCTCACTGACAATACTGACCCTCACACCCCCCTCACTGACAATACTGACCCTCACTTCCCCCTCACTCACTGACAATACTGACCCTCACTCCCCCCTCACTCACTGACAATACTGACCCTCACTCCCCCCTCACTCACTGACAATGCTGACCCTCACTTCCCCCTCACTCACTGACAATACTGACACTCACTCCCCCCTCACTCACTGACAATACTGACCATCACTCCCCCCTCACTCACTGACAATACTGACCCTTACTTCCCCCTCACTCGCTGACAATACTGACACTCACTCCCCCCTCACTGACAATACTGACCCTCACTCCCCCCTCACTCACTGACAATACTGACACTCACTCCCCCTCACTGACAATACTGACCCTCACTCCGCCCTCACTGACAATACTGACCCTCACTCCCCCCTCACTCACTATCAATACTGACACTCACTCCCCCTCACTGACAATACTGACCCTCACTCCCCCCTCACTCACTAACAATACTGACACTCACTCCCACTCACTGACAATACTGACCCTCACTCCGCCCTCACTGACAATACTGACCCTCACTCCCCCCTCACTGACAATACTGACCCTCACTCCCCCCTCACTGACAATACTGACCCTCACACCCCCTCAATGACAATACTGACCCTCACTCCCCCCTCACTGACATTACTGACCCTCACTCCCCCCTCACTGACAATACTGACCCTCACTCCCCCCTCACTGACATTACTGACCCTCACACCCCCCTCACTGACAATACTGACCCTCACTCCCCCCTCACTGACAATACTGACCCTCACTCACCCCTCACTCACTGACAATACTGACCCTCACTCGCCCCTCACTGACAATACTGACCCGCACTCCCCCCTCACTCACTGACAATACTGACCCTCACTCCCCCGTCACTGACAATACTGACCCTCAATCCCCCCCTCACTGACAATACTGACCCTCACTCCCCCCTCACTGACAATACTGACCCCAATTCCCCCCTCACTGACAACACTGACGCCCACTCCCCCCTCACTGACAATACTGACCCTCACTCCCCCGTCACTGACAATACTGACCCTCACACCCCGCTCAATGAAAATACTGACCCTCACTCCCCCGTCACTGACAATACTGACCCTCACCCCCCCCTCACTGACAATAGTGACCCTCACTCCCCCGTCACTGACAATACTGACCCTCACTCCCCCCTCACTCTCTGACAATACTGACCCTCACTCCCCCCTCACTCACTGACAGTACTGACCCTCACTCCCCCTCACTCTCTGACAATACTGACCCTCACTCCCCCCTCAATCACTGACAATACTGACCCTCACTCCCCCCTCACTGACAATACTGACCCTCAGTCCCCCCTTCACTGACAATACTGACCCTCACTCCCCCCTCACTGACAATACTGACCCTCACTCCCCCCTCACTCACTGACAATACTGACACTCACTCCCCCCTCACGCACTGACAATACTGACCCTCACTCCCCCCTCACTGACAATACTGAACCTCACTCCCCCCTCACTGACAATACTGAACCTAACTCCCCCCTCACTGACAATACTGACCCTCACTCCCCCCTCATTCACTGACAATACTGAACCTCACACCCCCCTCACTGACAATACTGACCCTCACTCCCCCCTCACTGACAATACTGACCCTCACTCCCCCCTCACTGACAATACTGACATTCACTCCCCCCTCACTGACAATACTGACCCTCACTCCCCCTCACTGACAATACTGACCCTCACTCCCCCTCACTGACAATACTGACCCTCACTCCCTCCTCACTGACAATACTGACCCTCACTCTCCCCTCACTGACAATACTGACCCTCACTCCCCCCTCACTGACAATACTGACCCTCACACCCCCCTCAATGACAATACTGACCCTCACTCTCCCCTCACTGACAATACTGACCCTCACTCCCCTCTCACTGACAATACTGACACTCACTCCCCCCTCACTGACAATACTGACCCTCACTCCCCCCTCACTGACAATACTGACCCTCACTCCCCCTCACTCACTGACAATACTGACCCTCACTCCCCCCTCACTGACAATACTGACACTCACTCCCCCCTCACTGAAAATACTGACCCTCACTCCCCACTCACTGACAATACTGACCCTCACTACCCCCTCACTCACTGATAAGATTGACCCTCACTCCCCCCTCACTGACAATACTGACCCTCACTCCCCCCCTCATTCACTGACAATACAGACAATCAATCCCCCCTCACTCTCTGACAATACTGACCCTCACTCCCCCCTCACTGACAATACTGACCCTCACACCCCCCTCACTGACAATACTGACCCTCACTCCCGCCTCACTCACTGACAATACTGACCCTCACTCCCCCCTCACTGACAATACTGACCCTCACTCCCCCCTCACTGACAATATGGACCCTCACTCCCACCTCACTGACAATACTGACACTCACTCCCCCCTCACTGACAATACTGACCCTCACTGCCCCTCACTGACAATACTGACCCTCACTCCCCCTCACTGACAATACTGACCCTCACTCCCCCTCACTGACAATACTGACCCTCACTCCCCCTCACCCACTGACAATACTGACCCTCACTCACTGACAATACTGACCCTCACTCCCCCTCACTCACTGACAATACTGACCCTCACTCCCCCCTCACTCACTGACAATACTGACCCTCACTCCCCCCCTCACTCACTGACAATACTGACCCTCACTCCCCCCTCACTCTCTGACAATACTGACCCTCACTCCCCCCTCACTGACAATACTGACTCTCACTCCCCCCTCACTGACAATATGGACCCTCCCTCCCCCTCACTGACAATACTGACCCTCATAACCCCTCACCCACTTACAATACTCACTCCCCCCCTCACTCAGTGACAATACTGACCCTCACTCCTCCCTCACTCTCTGACAATACTGACCCTCACTCCCCCTCACTGACAATGCTGACCCTCACTCCCCCTCACTGAAAATACTGACCCTCACTCCCCCCTCACTCACTGACAATACTGACCCTCACTCCCCCAACACTGACAATACTGACCCTCAATCCCCCCTCACTCAGTGACATTACTGACCCTCACTCCCACTTACTCACTGACAATACTGACCCTCACTCCCCCCTCAATGACAATACTGACCCTCACTCCCCACTCACTGACAATATGGACCCTCAATCCCCCTCACTGACAATACTGACCCTCACTCCCCCTCACCCAGTGACAATACTGACCCTCACTCCCCCTCACTGACAATACTGACACTCACTCCCCCCTCACTGACAATACTGACCCTCACTGCCCCTCACTCTCTGACAATACTGACACTCACTCCCCCCTCACTCTCTGACAATACTGACACTCACTCCCCCCTCACTGACAATACTGACCCTCACTCCGCCCTCACTGACAATACTGACCCTCACTCCCCCTCACTCTCTGACAATACTGACACTCACTCCCCCCTCACTCACTGACAATACTGACCCTCACTCCCCCTCACCCAGTGACAATACTGACCCTCACTCCCCCTCACTGACAATACTGACACTCACTCCCCCCTCACTGACAATACTGACCCTCACTGCCCCTCACTCTCTGACAATACTGACACTCACTCCCCCCTCACTCTCTGACAATACTGACCCTCACTCCCCCCTCACTCTCTGACAATACTGACACTCACTCCCCCCTCACTCTCTGACAATACTGACACTCACTCCCCCCTCACTGACAATACTGACCCTCACTCCCCCCTCACTGACAATATGGACCCTCACTCCCCCTCACTGACAATACTGACCCTCACTCCCCCTCACCCACTGACAATACTGACCCTCACTCCCCCCCTCACTCAGTGACAATACGGACCCTGACTCCCCCCTCACTCTCTGACAATACTGACCCTCACTCCCCCTCACTGACATTACTGACCCTCACTCCCCCTCACTGACAATACTGACCCTCACTCCCCCCTCACTCACTGACAATACTGACCCTCACTCCCCCTCACTCACTGACAATACTGACCCTCAATCCCCCCTCACACAGTGACAATACTGACCCTCACTCCCACTCACTCACTGACAATACTGACACTCACTCCCCCCTCACTGACAATACTGACCCTCACTCCCCCCTCACTGACAATATGGACCCTCACTCCCCCTCACTGACAATACTGACCCTCACCCACTGACAATACTGACCCTCACTCCCCCTCACTGACAATACTGACACTCACTCCCCCCTCACTGACAATACTGAGCCTCACTCCCCCCTCACTCAGTGACAATACTGACCCTCACTCCCCCCTCACTCTCTGACAATACTGACCCTCACTCCACCTCACTGACAATACTGACCCTCACTCCCCCCCCACTGACAATACTGACCCTCACTCCCCCTCACTGACAATACTGACCCCCACTCCCCCCTCACTGACAATACTGACCCTCACTCACTGACAATACTGACCCTCACTCCCCCCTCACTCACTGACAATACTGACCCTCACTCCCCCCCTCACTCACTGACAATACTGACCCTCACTCCCCCCTCACTCTCTGACAATACTGACCCTCACTCCCCCCTCACTGACAATACTGACTCTCACTCCCCCTTCACTGACAATATGGACCCTCCCTCCCCCTCACTGACAATACTGACCCTCACTCCCCCTCACCCACTGACAATACTGACCCTCACTCCCCCCCTCACTCAGTGACAATACTGACCCTCACTCCCCCCTCACTCTCTGACAATACTGACCCTCACTCCCCCTCACTGACAATACTGACCCTCACTCCCCCTCACTGAAAATACTGACCCTCACTCCCCCCTCACTCACTGACAATACTGACCCTCACTCCCCCAACACTGACAATACTGACCCTCACTCCCCTCTCACTCAGTGACAATACTGACCCTCACTCCCCCCTCACTCACTGACAATACTGACCCTCACTCCCCCCTCACTCACTGACAATACTGACCCTCAATTCCCCTCTCACTCAGTGACAATACTGACCCTCACTCCCACTTACTCACTGACAATACTGACCCTCACTCCCCCCTCACTGACAATATGGTCCCTCACTCCCCCTCACTGACAATACTGACCCTCACTCCCCCTCACCCAGTGACAATACTGACCCTCACTCCCCCTCACTGACAATACTGACACTCACTACCCCCTCACTGACAATACTGACCCTCACACCCCCTCGCTCTCTGACAATACTGACCCTCACTCCCCCTCACTGACAATACTGACCCTCACTCCCCCCTCACTGACAATATGGACCCTCACTCCCCCTCACTGACAATACTGACCCTCACTCCCCCTCACCCACTGACAATACTGACCCTCACTCCCCCCCTCACTCAGTGACAATACGGACCCTCACTCCCCCCTCACTCTCTGACAATACTGACCCTCACTCCCCCTCACTGACAATACTGACCCTCACTCCCCCTCACTGACAATACTGACCCTCACTCCGCCCTCACTCACTGACAATACTGACCCTCACTCCCCCCTCACTGACAATACTGACCCTCAATCCCCCCTCACTGACAATACTGACCCTCACACCCCCTCACTCACTGACAATACTGACCCTCACTCCCCCCTCACTGACAATATGGACCCTCACTCCCCCTCACTGACAATACTGACCCTCACCCACTGACAATACTGACCCTCACTCCCCCTCACTGACAATACTGACACTCACTCCCCCCTCACTGACAATACTGACCCTCACTCCCCCTCACTGACAATACTGACCCTCACTCCCCCCTCACTCTCTGACAATACTGACCCTCACTCCCCCTCACTGACAATACTGACCCCCACTCCCCCCTCACTGACAATACTGACCCTCAATCCCCCCTCACTCAGTGACAATACTGACCCTCACACCCCCTCACTCACTGACAATACTGACCCTCGCTCCCCCCTCACTGACAATACTGACCCTCACTCCCCCCTCACTGACAATACTGACCCTCACACCCCCTCACTCTCTGACAATTCTGACCCGCACTCCCCCCTCACTGACAATACTGACCCTCACTCCCCCCTCACTCACTGACAATACTGACCCTCACTCCCCCCTCACTGACAATACTGACCCTCACACCCCCTCACTCTCTGACAGTACTGACCCTCACTCCCCCCTCACTGACAATACTGACCCTCACACCCCCTCACTCACTGACAATACTGACCCTCACTCCCCCTCACTGACAATACTGACCCTCACTCCCCCCTCACTCACTGACAATACTGACCCTCACTCCCCCCTCACTGACAATACTGACCCTCACTCCCCCCCTCACTCACTGACAATACTGACCCTCACTCCCACTCACTGACAATACTGACCCTCAATCCCCCCTCACTCATTGACAATACTGACCCTCACTCCCACTCACTCACTGACAATACTGACCCTCACTCCCCCCTCACTGACAATACTGACCCTCACTCCCCCCTCACTGACAATATGGACCCTCACTCCCCCTCACTGACAATACTGACCCTCACCCACTGACAATACTGACCCTCACTCCCCCTCACTGACAATACTGACACTCATTCCCCCCTCACTGACAATACTGACCCTCACTCCCCCTCACTGACAATACTGACCCTCACTCCACCTCACTGACAATACTGACCCTCACTCCCCCCCCACTGACAATACTGACCCTCACTCCCCCTCACTGACAATACTGACCCCCACTCCCCCCTCACTGACAATACTGACCCTCAATCCCCCCTCACTCACTGACAATACTGACCCTCACTCCGACTCACTCACTGACAATACTGACCCTCACTCCCCCTCACTGACAATATTGACCCTCACTCCCCCCTCACTCACTGACAATACTCACCCTCACTCTCCCGTCACTGACAATACTGACACTCACTCCCCCGTCACTGACAATACTGACCCTCACTCCCCCCTCACTGACAATACTGACCCCCACTCCCCCCTCACTGACAATACTGACCCTCACTCCCCCCTCACTTACTGACAATACTGACCCTCACTCCCCCCTCACTGACAATACTGACCCTCACTCCCCCCTCGCTGATAATACTGACCCTTACTCCCCCTCACTGACAATACTGACCCTCTCTCCCCCCTCACTGACAATAGTGACCCTCACTCCCCCTTCACTCACTGACAATACTGACCCTCCCTCTCCCTCACTGACAATACTGACCCTCACACCCCCCTCACTGACAATACTGACCCTCACTCCCCCCTCACTGACAATACTGACCCTCACACCCCCTCACTCACTGACAATACTGACCCTCACTCCCCCCTCACTGACAATACTGACCCTCACTCCCCCCTCACTGACAATACTGACCCTCACTCCCCCCTCACTGACAATACTGACCCTCACACCCCCTCACTCTCTGACAATACTGGCCCTCACTCCCCCCACACTGACAATACTGACCCTCACTCCCCCCTCACTCACTGACAATACTGACCCTCACTCCCCCCTCACTCACTGACAATACTGACCCTCACTCCCCCCTCACTGACAATACTGACCCTCAATCCCCCCTCACTCAGTGACAATACTGACCCTCACTCCCACTCACTCACTGACAATACTGACCCTCACTCCCCCCTCACTGACAATACTGATCCTCACTCCCCCTCACTGACAATACTGACCCTCACTCCCCCCTCACTGACAATACTGACCCTCACTCCCCCCCTCACTCACTGACAATACTGACACTCACTCCCCCTCACTAACAATACTGACCCTCACTCCCCCCTCACTGACAATACTGACCCTCACTCCCCCTCACTCACTGACAATACTGTCCCTCACTCCAGCCTCACTCACTGACAATACTGACCCTCACTCCCCCCTTACTGACAATACTGACCCTCACTCCCCCGTCACTGACAATACTGACCCTCACTCCCCCCTCACTGACAATACTGACCCTCACTCCCCCTCACTGACTATACTGACCCTCACTCCCCCTCACTGACAATACTGACCCTCACTCCCCCCTCACTGACAATACTGACCCTAACTCCCCCCTCACTGACAATACTGACCCTCACTCCCCCTCACTGACAATACTGACCCTCACACCCCCTCACTCACTGACAATACTGACCCTCACTCCCTCCTCACTGACAATGCTGACCCTCACTCCCCCCTCACTGACAATTCTGACACTCACTCCACCCTCACTCACTGACAATACTGACCCTCACTCCCTCCTCACTGACAATGCTGACCCTCACTCCCCCCTCACTGACAATACTGACCCTCTCTCCCCCACCACCCCCTCACTCACTGCTGCGACATGTTTTAAAAAATTTACTGTGCCCAATTAATTTTTCCAGTTCAGGGACAATTTAACCTGGCCAATTCACCTACCCTGCACAGCCTTTCATGTTGTGATTCATTGACATGACTGACCCTACCGCCACCCCCCCTCCCAGCCATGGACAGTCCCCCACCCTCAGTTCCCCGCTCACTCACGCTCCGACAATGCTGACACTGCCCTCTCTCTCGGGGCTGCCCAGACATTTCACCCGTCCGGCCCTCTCATAGAACGAAGCCAGGCGTGCTCCAAGGTACGCAGGATAGCCACTGTCTGTGGAGAGAAACACCAGGTTAGGGCACAGAGAGGGCACAGGTTAGAGTGTAGGAGAGCATAGAGAGTGGGATGCGCCATTCAACGTCTTGTCCCATCATTCCTGCCACTTTCTCACCTCACTCCACCCATGTTTCCGGTTCTATTCTCCATCTTGGAAGAGTTCCCCCTTAAGCTGTGCACAGTGCTCCAAGTGGGGACAGTGTACAGGGTACTTTACTCTGTATCTAACCCCGTGCTGTACCTGTCCTGGGAGTGTTTGAAGGGGACAGTGTAGAGGGAGCTTTACTCTGTATCTAACCCCGTGCTGTACCTGTCCTGGGAGTGTTTGATGGGGACAGTGTAGAGGGAGCTTTACTCTGTATCTAACCCCGTGCTGTACCTGTCCTGGGAGTGTTTGATGGGGACAGTGTAGAGGGAGCTTTACTCTGTATCTAACCCCATGCTGTACCTGTCCTGGGAGTGTTTGATGGGGACAGTGTAGAGGGAGGATTACTCTGTATCTAACCCCGTGCTGTCCCTGTCCTGGGAGTGTTTGATGGGAACAGTGTAGAGGGAGCTTTACTCTGTATCTAACCCTGTGCTGTACCTGTCCTGGGAGTGTTTGATGGGGACAGTGTAGAGGGAGCTTTACTCTGTATCGAACCCCGTGCTGTACCTGTCCTGGGAGTGTTTGATGGGGACAGTGTGGAGGGAGCTTTACTCTGTATCTAACCCCGTGCTGTACCTGTCCTGGGAGTGTTTGATGGGGACAGTGTGGAGGGAGCTTTACTCTGTATCTAACCCCGTGCTGTACCTGTCCTGGGAGTGTTTGATGGGGACAGTGTCGAGGGAGCTTTACTCTGTATCTAACCCCATGCTGTACCTGTCCTGGGAGTGTTTGATGGGGACAGCGTAGAGGGAGCTTTACTCTGTATCTAACCCCGTGCTGTACCTGTCCTGGGGGTGTTTGATCGGGACAGTGTAGAGGGAGCTTTACTCTGTATCTAACCCCGTGCTGTACCTGTCCTGGGAGTGTTTGATGGGGACAGTGTAGAGTGGGCTCTACTCTGTATCTAACCCCGTGCTGTACCTGTCCTGGGGGTGTTTGATGGGGACAGTGTAGAGGGAGCTTTACTCTGTATCTAACCCCGTGTTGTACCTGTCCTGGGGGTGTTTGATGGGGACAGTGTAGAGGGAGCTTTACTCTGTATCTAACCCCGTGCTGTACCTGTCCTGGGAGTGTTTGATGGGGACAGTGTAGAGGGAGCTTTACTCTGTATCTAACCCCATGCTGTGTCTGTCCTGGGAGTGTTTGATGGGGACAGTGTAGAGGGAGCTTTACTCTGTATCTAACCCCATGCTGTACCTGTCCTGGGAGTGTTTGATGGGGACAGTGTAGAGGGAGCTTTACTCTGTATCTAACTCCGTGCTGTACCTGTCCTGGGGGTGTTTGATGTGGACAGTGCAGAGGGAGCTTTACTCCATATCTAACCCTGTGCTGGACCTGTCCTGGGAGTGTTTGATGGGGACAGTGTAGAGGGAGCTTTACTCTGTATCTAACCCCGTGCTGTCCCTGTCCTGGGAGTGTTTGATGGGGAGTGTCGAGGGAGCTTTACTCTGTAACTAACCCCGTGCTGTACCTGTCCTGGGAATGTTTGATGGGGACAGTGTAGAGGGAGCTTTACTCTGTATCTAACTCCGTGCTGTACCTGTCCTGGGAGTGTTTGATGGGGACAGTGGAGAGGGAGCTTTACTCTGTATCTAACCCCGTGCTGTACCTGTCCTGGGAGTGTTTGATGGGGACAGTGTAGAGGGAGCTTTACTCTGTATCTAACCCCGTGCTGTACCTGTCCTGGGAGTGTTTGATAGGGACAGTGTAGAGGGAGCTTTACTCTGTATCTAACCCCGTGCTGTACCAGTCCTGGGAGTGTTTGATGGGGACAGTGTAGAGGGAGCTTTACTCTGTATCTAACCCCGTGCTGTACCTGTCCTGGGAGTGTTTGATGGGGACAGTAGAGGGAGCTTTACTCTGTATCTAACTCCGTGCTGTACCTGTCCTGGGAGTGTTTGCCGCGTTTCAGTGAGGGATAGGCTCTCACCTGCAGGCATTTCTGCAAGGCGACCTGAGATTTCCCGAAGAGCTTCCGCCCAGCGGGAGGTGGAGTCGGCCATCATGCTGACATTGTAACCCATGTCACGGAAATACTCGGAGAGGGTGATCCCTGTGGAGAAACAGGAGGCATTCAATCACTGACCGAACACAGCAGCAAGCGTTTTTACACAGGCAGCGAGTAGATCAGAGGGAGGGGCTGAGAGGGACAGGTGGTAAGCTGTGTGAAGGTCAGAGGGCAAGGTGGGAGAGGGTCAGATTTCGATGTGGGAGAGGCTCGGAGGGTGAGCAGGTCAGAGGGCGGGGGAACGCCGAAGGGACATGGGATCAGAGGGTGAGTTGGATGATGGTCGCAGGTAGTGGGGCACAAAGGTCAGAGGGCAAGGGATAAGGTCAAAGGTGAGCGGTCAGGCAGCCGGGTACTCACCCGTGTAGATTGACGCCTCACGTGCTGCCACTGGCATGTTGGATGTATTGGCGACCAGGGCCGTTCTCTTCATGATGCTCTCCATCTTCCCATCGACTTCCATCGTCAGCTGGAGAGAAGGTAATGTTACCATGGATAAAGGGTGGTCAGCCCCCCGCCCCCCCCACACACACAGGGGTCAGGATACCCTGAGGAAGAGCCCCAGACTCCCTCACACCCTTTGTGCCCCCCGACCCTTGATTGAGACTCCCGCAGCCTCCGCTCCCGCCGCCCCCCCCCCTCCCCCGCGCCACCACCCCCTCACCCTCACGACCGCATGCCTCATTACCTCAGGGAAGTCCCTCAGCACCTCCGCCATTTCGTTGCCTCTCTCTCCACAGCCCACGTAGACGATGACGTCGCTGTTGGAGAACTTGGACAGGGACTGGGAGATGACGGTTTTCCCACAGCCAAATGCCCCGGGGATGGCTGTCGTTCCTCCCAGGACGCACCTGGATTGTGAGGGCGAAGCGGCAAGAGGGCGACAGGTTAATAAACAGGCGGCAACCAGGGTCAGGCAGCTTAACTGGGCCAAACCAGGGTTCAATCAGTTCATCTGGGATGGGGAAGTGTCATTGGTGGTGCCGTTGTGGGGGGCGGGGGAGTCGCACAGATTGGTGGGGGGGGGGGGGGAGTCGCACAGTTTGGTGGGGGGGGGAGTCGCACAGTTTGGTGGGGGGGGGGGAGTCGCACAATTTGGTGGGGGGGGGGAGTCGCACAGTTTGGTGGGGGGGGGAGTCGCACAGTTTGGTGGGGGGGGAATCGCACAGTTTGGTGGGGGGGGAGTCGCACAGTTTGATGGGGGGGGGAGTCGCACAGTTTGGTGGGGGGGAGTCGCACAGTTTGGTGGGGGGGGGAGTCGCACAGTTTGGTGGGGGAGGGAGTCGCACAGTTTGGTGGGGGGGAGTCGCACAGTTTGGTGGGGGGGGGGGGAGTCGCACAGATTGGTGGGGGGGAGTCGCACAGTTTGGTGGCGGGGGAGTCGCACAGTTTGGTGGGGGGGGGGAGTCGCACAGTTTGGTGGGGGGGGAGTCGCACAGTTTGGTGGGGGAGGGAGACGTACAGTTTGGTGGGGAGGGAGTCGCACAGTTTGGTGGGGGGGGAGTCGCATAGTTTGGTGGGGGGGGAGTCGCACAGTTTGGTGGGGGGGAGTCGCACAGTTTGGTGGGGGGGGGAGTCGCACAGTTTGGTGGGGGGGGAGTCGCACAGTTTGGTGGGGGGGGGGAAGTCGCACAGTTTGGTGGGGGGGAGTCGCACCGTTTGGTGGGGGAGGGAGTCGCACAGTTTGGTGGGGGGGAGTCGCACAGTTTCGTGGGGGAGGGAGACGTACAGTTTGGTGGGGAGGGAGTCGCACAGTTTGGTGGGGGGGAGTCGCACAGTTTGGTGGGGGGAGTCGCACAGTTTGGTGGGGGGGTAGTCGCACAGTTTGGTGGGGGGGAGTCGCACAGTTTGGTGGGGGGGGAGTCACACAGTTTGGTGGGGGGGAGTCGCACAGTTTGGTGGGGGGGAGTCGCACAGTTTGGTGGGGGGGAGGAGCACAGTTTGGTGGGGGGGAGTCGCACAGTTTGGTGGGGGGGGAGTCGCACAGTTTGGTGGGGGGGGAGTCGCACAGTTTGGTGGGGGGGGAGTCGCACAGTTTGGTGGGGGGGGAGTCGCACAGTTTGGTGGGGGGGGAGTCGCACAGTTTGGTGGGGGGGGAGTTGCACAGTTTGGTGGGGGGGGGTGCCGCACAGTTCGGTGGGGGGGAGTCGCACCGTTTGGTGGGGGGGGAGTCGCACAGTTTGGTGGGGGGGAGTCGCACAGTTTGGTGGGGGGGAGTCGCACAGTTTGGTGGTGGGGGGGGAGTCGCACAGATTGGTGGGGGGGAGTCGCACAGTTTGGTGGCGGGGGAGTCGCACAGTTTGGTGGGGGGGGGGGAGTCGCACAGATTGGTGGGGGGGAGTCGCACAGTTTGGTGGCGGGGGAGTCGCACAGTTTGGTGGGGGGGGGGAGTCGCACAGTTTGGTGGGGGGGGAGTCGCACAGTTTGGTGGGGGAGGGAGACGTACAGTTTGGTGGGGAGGGAGTCGCACAGTTTGGTGGGGGGGGAGTCGCATAGTTTGGTGGGGGGGGAGTCGCACAGTTTGGTGGGGGGGAGTCGCACAGTTTGGTGGGGGGGGGAGTCGCACAGTTTGGTGGGGGGGGAGTCGCACAGTTTGGTGGGGGGGGGGAAGTCGCACA
This sequence comes from Scyliorhinus torazame, assembly GCF_047496885.1. Lineage (NCBI taxonomy): Eukaryota > Metazoa > Chordata > Chondrichthyes > Carcharhiniformes > Scyliorhinidae > Scyliorhinus > Scyliorhinus torazame. The sequence continues at coordinate 75,787,431 of NC_092710.1, read as the reverse complement.
GTTTGGTGGGGGGGAGTCGCACCGTTTGGTGGGGGAGGGAGTCGCACAGTTTGGTGGGGGGGAGTCGCACAGTTTCGTGGGGGAGGGAGACGTACAGTTTGGTGGGGAGGGAGTCGCACAGTTTGGTGGGGGGGAGTCGCACAGTTTGGTGGGGGGGAGTCGCACAGTTTGGTGGGGGGGTAGTCGCACAGTTTGGTGGGGGGGAGTCGCACAGTTTGGTGGGGGGGGAGTCACACAGTTTGGTGGGGGGGAGTCGCACAGTTTGGTGGGGGGGAGTCGCACAGTTTGGTGGGGTTGAGGAGCACAGTTTGGTGGGGGGGAGTCGCACAGTTTGGTGGGGGGGGAGTCGCACAGTTTGGTGGGGGGGGAGTCGCACAGTTTGGTGGGGGGGGAGTCGCACAGTTTGGTGGGGGGGGAGTCGCACAGTTTGGTGGGGGGGGAGTCGCACAGTTTGGTGGGGGGGGGAGTTGCACAGTTTGGTGGGGGGGGGTGCCGCACAGTTCGGTGGGGGGGTGTCGCACCGTTTGGTGGGGGGGGAGTCGCACAGTTTGGTGGGGGGGAGTCGCACAGTTTGGTGGGGGGGAGTCGCACAGTTTGGTGGTGGGGGGGGAGTCGCACAGATTGGTGGGGGGGAGTCGCACAGTTTGGTGGCGGGGGAGTCGCACAGTTTGGTGGGGGGGGGGAGTCGCACAGTTTGGTGGGGGGGGAGTCGCACAGTTTGGTGGGGGAGGGAGACGTACAGTTTGGTGGGGAGGGAGTCGCACAGTTTGGTGGGGGGGGAGTCGCATAGTTTGGTGGGGGGGGGAGTCGCACAGTTTGGTGGGGGGGAGTCGCACAGTTTGGTGGGGGGGGGAGTCGCACAGTTTGGTGGGGGGGGAGTCGCACAGTTTGGTGGGGGGGGGAAGTCGCACAGTTTGGTGGGGGGGAGTCGCACCGTTTGGTGGGGGAGGGAGTCGCACAGTTTGGTGGGGGGGAGTCGCACAGTTTCGTGGGGGAGGGAGACGTACAGTTTGGTGGGGAGGGAGTCGCACAGTTTGGTGGGGGGGAGTCGCACAGTTTGGTGGGGGGGAGTCGCACAGTTTGGTGGGGGGGTAGTCGCACAGTTTGGTGGGGGGGAGTCGCACAGTTTGGTGGGGGGGGAGTCACACAGTTTGGTGGGGGGGAGTCGCACAGTTTGGTGGGGGGGAGTCGCACAGTTTGGTGGGGGGGAGTAGCACAGTTTGGTGGGGGGGAGTCGCACAGTTTGGTGGGGGGGGAGTCGCACAGTTTGGTGGGGGGGGAGTCGCACAGTTTGGTGGGGGGGGAGTCGCACAGTTTGGTGGGGGGGGAGTCGCACAGTTTGGTGGGGGGGGAGTTGCACAGTTTGGTGGGGGGGGGTGCCGCACAGTTCGGTGGGGGGGAGTCGCACCGTTTGGTGGGGGGGGAGTCGCACAGTTTGGTGGGGGGGAGTCGCACAGTTTGGTGGGGGGGAGTCGCACAGTTTGGTGGGGGGGGGAAGTCGCACAGTTTGGTGGGGGGGAGTCGCACAGTTTGGTGGGGGGGGGGAGTCGCACAGTTTGGTGTGGGGGGAGTCGCACAGTTTGGTGGGGGAGGGAGTCGCACAGTTTGGTGGGAGGGAGTCGCACAGTTTGGTGTGGGGGAGTCGCACAGTTTGGTGGGGGGGGGGAGTCGCACTGTTTGGTGGGGGGGGAGTCGCACAGTTTGGTGGGGGGGTAGTCGCACAGTTTGGTGGGGGGGTAGTCGCACAGTTTGGTGGGGGGGGAGTCGCACAGTTTGGTGGGGGGGAGTCGCACAGTTTGGTGGGGGGGGAGTCGCACAGATTGGTTGGGGGGAGTCGCACATTTTGCTGGGGTGGTGTCGCACAGTTTGGTGGGGGGGTAGTCACACAGTCTGGTTGGGGGGAGTCGCACAGTTTGGTGGGGGGAGAGTAGCACAGTTTGGTGGGGGGGAGTCGCACAGTTTGGTGGGGGGGGAGTCGCACAGTTTGGTGGGGGGGAGTCGCACAGTTTGGTGGGGGGGGAGTCGCACAGATTGGTTGGGGGGAGTCGCACAGTTTGCTGGGGGGGTGTCGCACAGTTTGGTGGGGGGGAGTCGCACAGTTTGGTGGGGGGAGAGTAGCACAGTTTGGTGGGGGGGGAGTCGCACAGTTTGGTGGGGGGGGGAGTCGCACAGTTTGGTGGGCGGGAGTCGCACAGTTTGGTGGGGGGGAGTCGCACAGTTTGGTGGGGGGAGAGTCGCACAGTTTGGTGGGGGGGGGGAGTCGCACAGTTTGGTGGGGAGGGGAGTCGCACAGTTTGGGGGGGAGTCGCACAGTTTAGGGGGGGAGTCGCACAGTTTGGTGGGGGGGAGTCGCACAGTTTGGTGGGGGGGTGTCGCACAGTTTGGTGGGGGGGAGTCGCTCAGTTTGGTGGGGTGGGAGTCGCACAGTTCTGTGGGGGGGGGGGAAGTCGCACAGTTTGGTGGGGGGGGAGTCGCACAGTTTGGTGGGGGGGGGGGAGTCGCACAGTTTGGTGGGGGGGAGAGTGGAACAGTTTGGTGGGGGGGGGAGTCGCACAGTTTGGTGGGGGGGGAGTCGCACAGTTTGGTGGGGGGGGAGTCGCACAGTTTGGTGGGGGGGGAGTCGCACAGTTTGGTGGGGGGGAGACGCACAGTTTGCTGGGGGGGGGAGTCGCACAGTTTGGTGGGGGGGGAGTCGCACAGTTTGGTGGGGGGGAGGGAGTCGCACAGTTTGGTGGGGGGGGCGAGACGCACAGTTTGGTGGGAGGGGGAGTCGCACAGTTTGGTGGGGAGGGAGTCGCACAGTTTGGTGGCGGGGGAGTCGCACAGTTTGGTGGGGGGGGGAGTCGCACAGTTTGGTGGGGGGGGGAGTCGCACAGTTTGGTGGGGGGGAGTCGCACAGTTTGGTGGACGGGAGTCGCACAGTTTGGTGGACGGGAGTCGCACAGGTTGGTGGGGGGGGAGTCGCACAGTTTGGTGGGGGGGGAGTCGCACAGTTTGGTGGTGGGGAGTCGCACAGTTTGGTGGGGGCGGACTCGCAGTTTGGTGGGGGGGAGTCGCACAGTTTGGTGGGGGGGGAGTCGCACCGTTTGGTGGGGGGGGAGTCGCACAGTTTGGTGGGGGGGAGTCGCACAGTTTGGTGGGGGGGGGAGTCGCACAGTTTGGTGGGTGGGGGAGTCGCACAGTTTGGTGGGGGGGGAGTCGCACAGTTTGGTGGGGGGGAGTCGCACAGTTTGGTGGGGGGGGAGTCGCACAGTTTGGTGGGGGGGAGTCGCTCAGTTTGGTGGGGGGGAGTCGCACAGTTTGGTGGGGGGGGGGAAGTCGCACAGTTTGGTGGGGGGGAGTCGCACAGTTTGGTGGGGGGGGGAGTCGCACAGTTTGGTGTGGGGGGAGTCGCACAGTTTGGTGGGGGAGGGAGTCGCACAGTTTGGTGGGAGGGAGTCGCACAGTTTGGTGTGGGGGAGTCGCACAGTTTGGTGGGGGGGGGAGTCGCACAGTTTGGTGGGGGGGGAGTCGCACAGTTTGGTGGGGGGGGGTAGTCGCACAGTTTGGTGGGGGGGGAGTCGCACAGTTTGGTGGGGGGGGAGTCGCACAGTTTGGTGGGCGGGGGAGTCGCACAGTTTGGTGGGGGGGGAGTCGCACAGTTTGGTGGGGGGGAAGTCGCACAGTTTGGTGGGGGGGGAGTCGCACAGTTTGGTGGGGGGGGGAGTCGCACAGTTTGGTGGGGGGGGGAGTCGCACAGTTTGGTGGGGGGGGAGTCGCACAGTTTGGTGGGGGGGAGTCGCACAGTTTGGTGGGGGGGAGTCGCACAGTTTGGTGGGGGGGGGAGTCGCACAGTTTGGTGGGGGGGAGTCGCACAGTTTGGTGGGCGAGTAGCCCAGTTTGGTTGGGGGAGTCGCACAGTTTGGTGGGGGGGGGAGTCGCACAGTTTGGTGGAGGGGGGGAGTCGCACAGTTTGGTGGGGGGGAGTCGCACAGTTTGGTGGGGGGGGAGTCGCACAGTTTGGTGGGGGGGAGTCGCACAGTTTGGTGGGTGGGCGAGTAGCCCAGTTTGGTTGGGGGAGTCGCACAGTTTGGTGGGGGGGAGTCGCACAGTTTGGTGGGGGGGAGTCGCACAGTTTGGTGGGGGGGGGTCGCACAGTTTGATGGGGGGGGAGTCGCACAGTTTGGTGGAGGGGGGGAGTCGCACAGTTTGGTGGGGGGGAGTCGCACAGTTTGGTGGGGGGGGAGTCGCACAGTTTGGTGGGGGGGTAGTCGCACAGTTTGGTGGAGGGGGGGAGTCGCACAGTTTGGTGGGGGGGAGTCGCACAGTTTGGTGGGGGGGAGTCGCACAGTTTGGTGGGGGGGGAGTCGCACAGTTTGGTGGGGGGGTAGTCGCACAGTTTGGTGGAGGGGGGGAGTCGCACAGTTTGGTGGGGGGGAGTCGCACAGTTTGGTGGGGGGGAGTCGCACAGTTTGGTGGGGGGGAGTCGCATAGTTTGGTGGGGGGGAGTCGCACAGTTTAGTGGGGTGGGAGTCGCACAGTTCTGTGGGGGGGGGAAGTCGCACAGTTTGGTGGGGGGGAGTCGCACAGTTTGGTGGGTGAGGGGGGAGTCGCACAGTTTGGTGGGGGGGAGAGTGGAACAGTTTGGTGGGGGGGGGGATTCGCACAGTTTGGGGGGGAGTCGCACAGTTTGGGGGGGGAGTCGCACAGTTTGGTGGGGGGGAGTCGCACAGTTTGGTGGGGGGGGTGTCGCACAGTTTGGTGGGGGGGAGTCGCTCAGTTTGGTGGGGTGGGAGTCGCACAGTTCTGTGTTGGGGGGAAGTCGCACAGTTTGGTGGGGGGGGAGTCGCACAGTTTGGTGGGGGGGGGGAGTCGCACAGTTTGGTGCGGGGGAGAGTGGAACAGTTTGCTGGGGGGGGGAGTCGCACAGTTTGGTGGGGGGGGAGTCGCACAGTATGGTGGGGGGGGAGTCGCACAGTTTGGTGGGGGGGGAGTCGCACAGTTTGGTGGGGGGGAGACGCACAGTTTGCTGGGGGGGGAGTCGCACAGTTTGGTGGGGGGGGAGTCGCACAGTTTGGTGGGGGGGAGGGAGTCGCACAGTTTGGTGGGGGGGGCGAGTCGCACAGTTTGGTGGGTGGGGGAGTCGCACAGTTTGGTGGGGAGGGAGTCGCACAGTTTGGTTAGGGGGGGAGTCGCACAGTTTGGTGGGGGGGGGGAGTCGCACAGTTTGGTGGGGGAGGGGAGTCGCACAGTTTGTTGGGGGGGAGTCGCACAGTTTGGTGGACGGGAGTCGCACAGTTTGGTGGACGGGAGTCGCACAGGTTGGTGGGGGGGGAGTCGCACAGTTTGGTGGGGGGGGAGTCGCACAGTTTGGTGGGGGCGGAGTCGCAGTTTGGTGGGGGGGAGTCGCACAGTTTGGTGGGGGGGAGTCGCACCGTTTGGTGGGGGGGGAGTCGCACAGTTTGGTGGGGGGGAGTCGCACAGTTTGGTGGGGGGGGGAGTCGCACAGTTTGGTGGGTGGGGGAGTAGCACAGTTTGGTGGGGGGGGAGTCGCACAGTTTGGTGGGGGGGAGTCGCACAGTTTGGTGGGGGGGGAGTCGCACAGTTTGGTGGGGGGGAGTCGCACAGTTTGGTGGGGGGGGAGTCGCACAGTTTGGTGGGGGGGGGGGGGAAGTCGCACAGTTTGGTGGGGGGGAGTCGCACAGTTTGGTGGGGGGGGAGTCGCACAGTTTGTTGTGGGGGGAGTCGCACAGTTTGGTCGGGGAGGGAGTCGCACAGTTTGGTGGGAGGGAGTCGCGCAGTTTGGTGTGGGGGAGTCGCACAGTTTGGTGGGGGGGAGTCGCACAGTTTGGTGGGGGGGGAGTCGCACAGTTTGGTGGGGGGGTAGTCGCACAGTTTGGTGGGGGGGGAGTCGCACAGTTTGGTTGGGGGGGAGTCGCACAGTTTGGTTGGGGGGGAGTCGCACAGTTTGGTGGGCGGGGGAGTCGCACAGTTTGGTGGGGGGGGAGTCGCACAGTTTGGTGGGGGGGAAGTCGCACAGTTTGGTGGGGGGGGAGTCGCACAGTTTGGTGGGGGGGGGGAGTCGCACAGTTTGGTGGGGGGGGGAGTCGCACAGTTTGGTGGGGGGGGAGTCGCACAGTTTGGTGGGGGGGAGTCGCACAGTTTGGTGGGGGGGAGTCGCACAGTTTGGTGGGGGGGGGAGTCGCACAGTTTGGTGGGGGGGAGTCGCACAGTTTGGTGGGCGAGTAGCCCAGTTTGGTTGGGGGAGTCGCACAGTTTGGTGGGGGGGGGAGTCGCACAGTTTGGTGGAGGGGGGGAGTCGCACAGTTTGGTGGGGGGGAGTCGCACAGTTTGGTGGGGGGGGAGTCGCACAGTTTGGTGGGGGGGAGTCGCACAGTTTGGTGGGTGGGCGAGTAGCCCAGTTTGGTTGGGGGAGTCGCACAGTTTGGTGGGGGGGAGTCGCACAGTTTGGTGGGGGGGAGTCGCAGTTTGGTGGGGGGGGGTCGCACAGTTTGATGGGGGGGGAGTCGCACAGTTTGGTGGAGGGGGGGAGTCGCACAGTTTGGTGGGGGGGAGTCGCACAGTTTGGTGGGGGGGGAGTCGCACAGTTTGGTGGGGGGGTAGTCGCACAGTTTGGTGGAGGGGGGGAGTCGCACAGTTTGGTGGGGGGGAGTCGCACAGTTTGGTGGGGGGGAGTCGCACAGTTTGGTGGGGGGGGAGTCGCACAGTTTGGTGGGGGGGTAGTCGCACAGTTTGGTGGAGGGGGGGAGTCGCACAGTTTGGTGGGGGGGAGTCGCACAGTTTGGTGGGGGGGAGTCGCACAGTTTGGTGGGGGGGAGTCGCATAGTTTGGTGGGGGGGAGTCGCACAGTTTAGTGGGGTGGGAGTCGCACAGTTCTGTGGGGGGGGGAAGTCGCACAGTTTGGTGGGGGGGAGTCGCACAGTTTGGTGGGTGAGGGGGGAGTCGCACAGTTTGGTGGGGGGGAGAGTGGAACAGTTTGGTGGGGGGGGGGATTCGCACAGTTTGGGGGGGAGTCGCACAGTTTGGGGGGGGAGTCGCACAGTTTGGTGGGGGGGAGTCGCACAGTTTGGTGGGGGGGGTGTCGCACAGTTTGGTGGGGGGGAGTCGCACAGTTTGGTGGGGTGGGAGTCGCACAGTTCTGTGTTGGGGGGAAGTCGCACAGTTTGGTGGGGGGGGAGTCGCACAGTTTGGTGGGGGGGGGGAGTCGCACAGTTTGGTGCGGGGGAGAGTGGAACAGTTTGCTGGGGGGGGGAGTCGCACAGTTTGGTGGGGGGGGAGTCGCACAGTATGGTGGGGGGGGAGTCGCACAGTTTGGTGGGGGGGGAGTCGCACAGTTTGGTGGGGGGGAGACGCACAGTTTGCTGGGGGGGGAGTCGCACAGTTTGGTGGGGGGGGAGTCGCACAGTTTGGTGGGGGGGAGGGAGTCGCACAGTTTGGTGGGGGGGGCGAGTCGCACAGTTTGGTGGGTGGGGGAGTCGCACAGTTTGGTGGGGAGGGAGTCGCACAGTTTGGTTAGGGGGGGAGTCGCACAGTTTGGTGGGGGGGGGGAGTCGCACAGTTTGGTGGGGGAGGGGAGTCGCACAGTTTGTTGGGGGGGAGTCGCACAGTTTGGTGGACGGGAGTCGCACAGTTTGGTGGACGGGAGTCGCACAGGTTGGTGGGGGGGGAGTCGCACAGTTTGGTGGGGGGGGAGTCGCACAGTTTGGTGGGGGCGGAGTCGCAGTTTGGTGGGGGGGAGTCGCACAGTTTGGTGGGGGGGAGTCGCACCGTTTGGTGGGGGGGGAGTCGCACAGTTTGGTGGGGGGGAGTCGCACAGTTTGGTGGGGGGGGGAGTCGCACAGTTTGGTGGGTGGGGGAGTAGCACAGTTTGGTGGGGGGGGAGTCGCACAGTTTGGTGGGGGGGAGTCGCACAGTTTGGTGGGGGGGGAGTCGCACAGTTTGGTGGGGGGGAGTCGCACAGTTTGGTGGGGGGGGAGTCGCACAGTTTGGTGGGGGGGGGGGGGAAGTCGCACAGTTTGGTGGGGGGGAGTCGCACAGTTTGGTGGGGGGGGAGTCGCACAGTTTGTTGTGGGGGGAGTCGCACAGTTTGGTCGGGGAGGGAGTCGCACAGTTTGGTGGGAGGGAGTCGCGCAGTTTGGTGTGGGGGAGTCGCACAGTTTGGTGGGGGGGAGTCGCACAGTTTGGTGGGGGGGGAGTCGCACAGTTTGGTGGGGGGGTAGTCGCACAGTTTGGTGGGGGGGGAGTCGCACAGTTTGGTTGGGGGGGAGTCGCACAGTTTGGTTGGGGGGGAGTCGCACAGATTGGTTGGGGGGAGTCGCACAGTTTGCTGGGGTGGTGTCGCACAGTTTGGTGGGGGGGTAGTCACACAGTCTGGTTGGGGGGAGTCGCACAGTTTGGTGGGGGGAGAGTAGCACAGTTTGGTGGGGGGGGAGTCGCACAGTTTGGTGGGGGGGAGTCGCACAGTTTGGTGGGGGGGGAGTCGCACAGTTTGGTGGGGGGGGGAGTCGCACAGTTTGGTGGGGGGGGAGTCGCACAGTTTGGTGGGGGGGGGAGTCGCACAGTTTGGTGGGGGGGGGAGTCGCACAGTTTGGTGGGGGGGTAGTCGCACAGTTTGGTGGGGGGGAGTCGCACAGTTTGGTGAGGGGGGAGTCGCACAGTTTGGTGGGGGGGGAGTCGCACAGTTTGGTGGGGGGGGGAAGTCGCACAGTTTGGTGGGGGGGAGTCGCACAGTTTGGTGGGGAGGGAGTCGCACAGTTTGGTGGGGGGGGAGTCGCACAGTTTGGTGGGGGGGGAGTCGCACAGTTTGGTGGGGGGGAGTCGCACAGTTTGGTGGGGGGGGAGTCGCACAGTTTGGTGGGGGGGGGGAGTCGCACAGTTTGGAGGGGGGGAGTCGCACAGTTTTGTGGGGGGGGGAGTCGCACAGTTTTGTGGGGGGGGAGTCGCACAGTTTGGTGGGGGGGGGAGTCGCACAGTTTGGAGGGGGGGAGTCGCACAGTTTTGTGGGGGGGGGGAGTCGCACAGTTTGGTGTTGGGGGGAGTCGCTCAGTTTGGTGGGGGGAGTCGCACAGTTTGGTGGGGGGGCAAGTCGCACAGTTTGGTGGGGGGGGAAGTCGCACAGTTTGGTGGGGGAGTCGCACAGTTTGGTGGGGGGGGAGTCGCACAGTTTGGTGGGGGGGGGAGTCGCACAGTTTGGTGGGGGGGGAGTCGCACAGTTTGGTGGGGGGGGAGTCGCACAGTTTGGTGGGGGAGTCGCACAGTTTGGTGGGGGGGGAGTCGCACAGTTTGGTGGGGGGGGGAGTCGCACAGTTTGGTGGGGGGGAGTCGCACAGTTTGGTGGGGGGGAGTCGCACAGTTTGGTGGGGGGGAGTCGCACAGTTTGGTGGGGGGGGGAGTCGCACAGTTTGGTGGGTGGGGGAGTAGCACAGTTTGGTGGGGGGGGAGTCGCACAGTTTGGTGGGGGGGAGTCGCACAGTTTGGTGGGGGGGGAGTCGCACAGTTTGGTGGGGGGAGTCGCACAGTTTGGTGGGGGGGGAGTCGCACAGTTTGGTGGGGGGGAGTCGCACAGTTTGGTGGGGGGGGGAGTCGCACAGTTTGTTGTGGGGGGAGTCGCACAGTTTGGTGGGGGAGGGAGTCGCACAGTTTGGTGGGAGGGAGTCGCACAGTTTGGTGTGGGGGAGTCGCACAGTTTGGTGGGGGGGGAGTCGCACAGTTTGGTGGGGGGGGAGTCGCACAGTTTGGTGGGGGGGTAGTCGCACAGTTTGGTGGGGGGGGAGTCGCACAGTTTGGTTGGGGGGGAGTCGCACAGTTTGGTTGGGGGGGAGTCGCACAGATTGGTTGGGGGGAGTCGCACAGTTTGCTGGGGTGGTGTCGCACAGTTTGGTGGGGGGGTAGTCACACAGTCTGGTTGGGGGGAGTCGCACAGTTTGGTGGGGGGAGAGTAGCACAGTTTGGTGGGGGGGGAGTCGCACAGTTTGGTGGGGGGGGAGTCGCACAGTTTGGTGGGGGGGGAGTCGCACAGTTTGGTGGGGGGGGGAGTCGCACAGTTTGGTGGGGGGGAGTCGCACAGTTTGGTGGGGGGGAGTCGCACAGTTTGGTGAGGGGGGAGTCGCACAGTTGGGTGGGGGGGGAGTCGCACAGTTTGGTGGGGGGGGAAGTCGCACAGTTTGGTGGGGGGGAGTCGCACAGTTTGGTGGGGAGGGAGTCGCACAGTTTGGTGGGGGGGGAGTCGCACAGTTTGGTGGGGGGGGAGTCGCACAGTTTGGTGGGGGGGAGTCGCACAGTTTGGTGGGGGGGGAGTCGCACAGTTTGGTGGGGGGGGGCAGTCGCACAGTTTGGAGGGGGGAGTCGCACAGTTTTGTGGGGGGGGGAGTCGCACAGTTTTGTGGGGGGGGAGTCGCACAGTTTGGTGGGGGGGGGAGTCGCACAGTTTGGAGGGGGGGAGTCGCACAGTTTTGTGGGGGGGGGAGTCGCACAGTTTGGTGGTGGGGGGAGTCGCTCAGTTTGGTGGGGGGGCAAGTCGCACAGTTTGGTGGGGGGGGAATTCGCACAGTTTGGTGGGGGAGTCGCACAGTTTGGTGGGGGGGGAGTCGCACAGTTTGGTGGGGGGGGAGTCGCACAGTTTGGTGGGGGGGGAGTCGCACAGTTTGGTGGGGGGGGAGTCGCACAGTTTGGTGGGGGAGTCGCACAGTTTGGTGGGGGGGGAGTCGCACAGTTTGGTGGGGGGGGGAGTCGCACAGTTTGGTGGGGGGGAGTCGCACAGTTTGGTGGGTGGGCGAGTAGCACAGTTTGGTTGGGGGGAGTCGCACAGTTTGGTGGGGGGGGGAGTCGCACAGTTTGGTGGGGGGAGTCGCACAGTTTGGTGGAGGGGGGGAGTCGCACAGTTTGGTGTGGGGGAGTCGCACAGTTTGGTGGGGGGGGAGTCGCACAGTTTGGTGGGGGGGTAGTCGCACAGTTTGCTGGGGTGGTGTCGCACAGTTTGGTGGGGGGGGAGTCGCACAGTTTGGTGGGGGGGGGGAGTCGCACAGTTTGGTGGGGGGGTAGTCACACAGTCTGGTTGGGGGGAGTCGCACAGTTTGTTGGGGGGAGAGTCGCACAGTTTGGTGGGGGGGGAGTCGCACAGTTTGGTGGGGGGGGAGTCGCACAGTTTGGTGGGGGGGGAGTCGCACAGTTTGGTGGGGGGGGGAGTCACACAGTTTGGTGGGGGGGGGAGTCGCAAAGTTTGGTGGGGGGGGGAGTCGCACAGTTTGGTGGGTGGGGAGTCACACAGTTTGGTGGGGGGGAGTCGCACAGTTTGGTGGGGGGGAGTCGCACAGTTTGGTGGGGAGGGAGTCGCACAGTTTGGTGGGGGGGGAGTCGCACAGTTTGGTGGGGAGGGAGTCGCACAGTTTGGTGGGGGGGGGAGTCGCACAGTTAGGTGGGGGGGTAGTCGCACAGTTTGGTGGGGGGGGAGTCGCACAGTTTGGTGGGGGGGTAGTCGCACAGTTTGGTGGGGGGGGAGTCGCACAGTTTGGTGGGGGGGAGTCGCACAGTTTGGTTGGGGGGGAGTCGCACAGATTGGTTGGGGGGAGTCGCACAGTTTGCTGGGGTGGTGTCGCACAGTTTGGTGGGGGGGGAGTCGCACAGTTTGGTGGGGGGGGGAGTCGCACAGTTTGGTGGGGGGGGGAGTCGCACAGTTTGGTGGGGGGGTAGTCACACAGTCTGGTTGGGGGGAGTCGCACAGTTTGGTGGGGGGAGAGTCGCACAGTTTGGTGGGGGGGGGAGTCGCACAGTTTGGTGGGGGGGAGTCGCACAGTTTGGTGGGGGGGGAGTCGCACAGTTTGGTGGGGGGGGAGTCACACAGTTTGGTGGGGGGGGGGAGTCGCACAGTTTGGTGGGGGGGGGGATTCGCACAGTTTGGTGGGGGGGAGTCGCACAGTTTGGTGGGGGGGAGTCGCACAGTTTGGTGAGGGGGGAGTCGCACAGTTTGGTGGGGGGGGAGTCGCACAGTTTGGTGGGGAGGGAGTCGCACAGTTTGGTGGGGGGGGAGTCGCACAGTTTGGTGGGGGGGGAGTCGCACAGTTTGGTGGGGGGGAGTCGCACAGTTTGGTGGGGGGGGAGTCGCACAGTTTGGTGGGGGGGGAGTCGCACAGTTTGGTGGGGGGGAGTCGCACAGTTTGGTGGGGGCGGAGTCGCAGTTTGGTGGGGGGGAGTCGCACAGTTTGGTGGGGGGGGAGTCGCACCGTTTGGTGGGGGGGGAGTCGCACAGTTTGGTGGGGGGGAGTCGCACAGTTTGGTGGGGGGGGGAGTCGCACAGTTTGGTGGGTGGGGGAGTCGCACAGTTTGGTGGGGGGGGAGTCGCACCGTTTGGTGGGGGGGGAGTCGCACAGTTTGGTGGGGGGGAGTCGCACAGTTTGGTGGGGGGGGGAGTCGCACAGTTTGGTGGGGGGGAGTCGCACAGTTTGGTGGGGGGGAGTCGCACAGTTTGGTGTGGGGGAGTCGCACAGTTTGGTGGGGGGGGAGTCGCACAGTTTGGTGGGGAGGGAGTCGCACAGTTTGGTGGGAGGGAGTCGCACAGTTTGGTGGGGGGGGAGTCGCACAGTTTGGTGGGGGGGAGTCGCACAGTTTGGTGGGGGGGGAGTCGCACAGTTTGGTGGGGGGGAGTCGCTCAGTTTGGTGGGGGGGAGTCGCACAGTTTGGTGGGGGGGGGGAAGTCGCACAGTTTGGTGGGGGGGGGGGGAGTCGCACAGTTTGGTGGGGGAGGGAGTCGCACAGTTTGGTGGGAGGGAGTCGCACAGTTTGGTGTGGGGGAGTCGCACAGTTTGGTGGGGGGGGGAGTCGCACAGTTTGGTGGGGGGGAGTCGCACAGTTTGGTGGGGGGGGTAGTCGCACAGTTTGGTGGGGGGGGAGTCGCACAGTTTGGTGGGGGGGGAGTCGCACAGTTTGGTGGGGGAGTCGCACAGTTTGGTGGGGGGGGGAGTCGCACAGTTTGGTGGGGGGGAGTCGCACAGTTTGGTGGGGGGGAGTCGCACAGTTTGGTGGGGGGGGAGTCTCACAGTTTGGTGGGCGAGTAGCACAGTTTGGTTGGGGGAGTCGCACAGTTTGGTGGGGGGGGAGTCGCACAGTTTGGTGGGCGAGTAGCACAGTTTGGTTGGGGGAGTCGCACAGTTTGGTGGGGGGGGGAGTCGCACAGTTTAGTGGGGGGGGAGTCGCACAGTTTGGTGGAGGGGGGGAGTCGCACAGTTTGGTGGGGGGGGAGTCGCACAGTTTGGTGGAGGGGGGGAGTCGCACAGTTTGGTGGGGGGGAGTCGCACAGTTTGGTGGGGGGGAGTCGCACAGTTTGGTGGGGGGGAGTCGCATAGTTTGGTGGGGGGGAGTCGCACAGTTTGGTGGAGGGGGGGAGTCGCACAGTTTGGTGGGGGGGGAGTCGCACAGTTTGGTGGAGGGGGGGAGTCGCACAGTTTGGTGGGGGGGAGTCGCACAGTTTGGTGGGGGGGAGTCGCACAGTTTGGTGGGGGGGAGTCGCATAGTTTGGTGGGGGGGAGTCGCACAGTTTGGTGGGGTGGGAGTCGCACAGTTCTGTGGGGGGGGAAGTCGCACAGTTTGGTGGGGGGGGAGTCGCACAGTTTGGTGGGTGAGGGGGGAGTCGCACAGTTTGGTGGGGGGGAGAGTGGAACAGTTTGGTGGGGGGGGGATTCGCACAGTTTGGGGGGGAGTCGCACAGTTTGGGGGGGGAGTCGCACAGTTTGGTGGGGGGGAGTCGCACAGTTTGGTGGGGGGGGTGTCGCACAGTTTGGTGGGGGGGAGTCGCTCAGTTTGGTGGGGTGGGAGTCGCACAGTTCTGTGGGGGGGGGAAGTCGCACAGTTTGGTGGGGGGGGAGTCGCACAGTTTGGTGGGGGGGGGAGTCGCACAGTTTGGTGCGGGGGAGAGTGGAACAGTTTGGTGGGGGGGGGAGTCGCACAGTTTGGTGGGGGGGGAGTCGCACAGTTTGGTGGGGGGGGAGTCGCACAGTTTGGTGGGGGGGGAGTCGCACAGTTTGGTGGGGGGGAGACGCACAGTTTGCTGGGGGGGGAGTCGCACAGTTTGGTGGGGGGGGAGTCGCACAGTTTGGTGGGGGGGAGGGAGTCGCACAGTTTGGTGGGGGGGGCGAGTCGCACAGTTTGGTGGGTGGGGGAGTCGCACAGTTTGGTGGGGGGGGGAGTCGCACAGTTTGGTGCGGGGGAGAGTGGAACAGTTTGGTGGGGGGGGGAGTCGCACAGTTTGGTGGGGGGGAGTCGCATAGTTTGGTGGGGGGGGAGTCGCACAGTTTGGTGGGGGGGGAGTCGCACAGTTTGGTGGGGGGGAGACGCACAGTTTGCTGGGGGGGGAGTCGCACAGTTTGGTGGGGGGGGAGTCGCACAGTTTGGTGGGTGGGATGGAGTCGCACAGTTTGGTGGGGGGGGCGAGTCGCACAGTTTGGTGGGTGGGGGAGTCGCACAGTTTGGTGGGGAGGGAGTCGCACAGTTTGGTGGGGGGGAGTCGCACAGTTTGGTGGGGGGGGGAGTCGCACAGTTTGGTGGGGGGTGGGAGTCGCACAGTTTGTTGGGGGGGAGTCGCACAGTTTGGTGGACGGGAGTCGCACAGTTTGGTGGACGGGTGTCGCACAGGTTGGTGGGGGGGAGTCGCACAGTTTGGTGGGTGGGGAGTCGCACAGTTTGGTGGGGGGGAGTCGCACAGTTTGGTGGGGGCGGAGTCGCAGTTTGGTGGGGGGGAGTCGCACAGTTTGGTGGGGGGGAGTCGCACCGTTTGGTGGGGGGGGAGTCGCACAGTTTGGTGGGGGGGAGTCGCACAGTTTGGTGGGGGGGGGAGTCGCACAGTTTGGTGGGTGGGGGAGTAGCACAGTTTGGTGGGGGGGGAGTCGCACAGTTTGGTGGGGGGGAGTCGCACAGTTTGGTGGGGGGGGAGTCGCACAGTTTGGTGGGGGGGAGTCGCACAGTTTGGTGGGGGGGGAGTCGCACAGTTTGGTGGGGGGGGGGGAAGTCGCACAGTTTGGTGGGGGGGGAGTCGCACAGTTTGGTGGGGGGGGGAGTCGCACAGATTGTTGTGGGGGGAGTCGCACAGTTTGGTGGGGGAGGGAGTCGCACAGTTTGGTGGGAGGGAGTCGCACAGTTTGGTGTGGGGGAGTCGCACAGTTTGGTGGGGGGGGGCGTCGCACAGTTTGGTGGGGGGGGAGTCGCACAGTTTGGTGGGGGGGTAGTCGCACAGTTTGGTGGGGGGGGAGTCGCACAGTTTGGTGGGGGGGAGTCGCACAGTTTGGTTGGGGGGGAGTCGCACAGATTGGTTGGGGGGAGTCGCACAGTTTGCTGGGGTGGTGTCGCACAGTTTGGTGGGGCGGTAGTCACACAGTCTGGTTGGGGGGAGTCGCACAGTTTGGTGGGGGGAGAGTAGCACAGTTTGGTGGGGGGGGAGTCGCACAGTTTGGTGGGGGGGAGTCGCACAGTTTGGTGGGGGGGGGAGTCGCACAGTTTGGTGGGGGGGGGAGTCGCACAGTTTGGTGGGGGGGAGTCGCACAGTTTGGTGGGGGGGGAGTCGCACAGTTTGGTGGGGGGGGAAGTCGCACAGTTTGGTGGGGGGGAGTCGCACAGTTTGGTGGGGAGGGAGTCGCACAGTTTGGTGGGGGGGGAGTCGCACAGTTTGGTGGGGGGGGAGTCGCACAGTTTAGTGGGGGGGAGTCGCACAGTTTGGTAGGGGGGGGAGTCGCACAGTTTGGTGGGGGGGGAGTCGCACAGTTTGGAGGGGGGGAGTCGCACAGTTTTGTGGGGGGGGGAGTCGCACAGTTTTGTGGGGGGGGAGTCGCACAGTTTTGTGGGGGGGGGAGTCGCACAGTTTGGTGGTGGGGGGAGTCGCTCAGTTTGGTGGGGGGGAGTCGCACAGTTTGGTGGGGGGGCAAGTCGCACAGTTTGGTGGGGGGGGAAGTCGCACAGTTTGGTGGGGGAGTCGCACAGTTTGGTGGGGGGGGAGTCGCACAGTTTGGTGGGGGGGGAGTCGCACAGTTTGGTGGGGGGGGGAGTCGCACAGTTTGGTGGGGGGGAGTCGCACAGTTTGGTGGGGGGGGAGTCGCACAGTTTGGTGGGGAGGGATTCGCACAGTTTGGTGGGGGGGAAGTAGCACAGTTTGGTGGGGGGGGAGTCGCACAGTTTGGTGGGGGGGGAGTCGCACAGTTTGGTGGGGGGGGAGTCGCACAGTTTGGTGGGGGAGTCGCACAGTTTGGTGGGGGGGGAGTCGCACAGTTTGGTGGGGGGGGAGTCGCACAGTTTGGTGGGGGGGAGTCGCACAGTTTGGTGGGGGGGAGTCGCACAGTTTGGTGGGGGGGAGACGCACAGTTTGGTGGGGGGGGGAGTCGCACAGTTTGGTGGGGGGGAGTCGCACAGTTTGGTGGGGGGGGAGTCGCACTGTTTGGTGGGGGGGGGAGTCGCACAGTTTGGTTGGGGGGAGTCGCATAGTTTGGTGGGGGGGAGTCGCACAGTTTGGTGGGGGGGGGAGTCGCACAGTTTGGTGGGGGGGGAGTCGCACAGTTTGGTGGGGGGGAGTCGCACAGTTTGGTGGGGGGGGGAGTCGCACAGTTTGGTGGGGGGGGGAGTCGCACAGTTTGGTGGGGGGGAAGTCGCACAGTTTGGTGGGGGGGAGTCGCATAGTTTGGTGGGGGGGAATCGCACAGTTTGGTGGGGGGGAGTCGCACAGTTTGGTGGGGGGGAGTCGCACAGTTTGGTGGGGGGGAGTCGCACAGTTTGGGGGGGGGGAGTCGCACAGTTTGGTTGGGGGGGGCAGAGTCGCACAGTTTGGTGGGGGGGGAGTCGCACAGTTTGGTGGGGTGGGGAGTCGCACAGTTTGGTGGGGGAGGGAGTCGCACAGTTTGGTGTGGGGGGAGTCGCACAGTTTGGTGGGGGGGGAGTCGCACAGTTTGGTGGGGGGGAGTGGCACAGTTTGGTGGGGTGGGGAGTCGCACAGTTTGGTGGGGGGGGAAGTCGCACAGTTTGGTGGGGGGGGAGTCGCACAGTTTGGTGGGGGGTGGAGTCGCACAGTTTGGTGCGGGGGGAGTCGCACAGTTTGGTGGGGGGGAGTCGCACAGTTTGGTGGGGGCGGGGAGGCGCACAGTTTGGTGGGGGGGGAGTCGCACAGTTTGGTGAGGGGGGAGTCGCCCAGTTTGGTGGGGGGTGGAGTCGCACTGTTTGGTGGGGGGGGAGTCGCACAGTTTGGTGGGGGGGGAGTCGCACAGTTTGGTGGGGGGGGAGGGAGTCGCACAGTTTGGTGCGGGGGAGTGGCACAGTTTGGTGGGGTGGGGAGTCGCACAGTTTGGTGGGGGGGGAAGTCGCACTGTTTGGTGGGGGGGGAGTCGCACAGTTTGGTGGGGGGGTGTCGCACAGTTTGGTGCGGGGGGTGAGTCGCACAGTTTGGTGGGAAGGGAGTCGAACAGTTTGGTGGGGGGGAGTCGCACAGTTTGGTGGGGGGGAGTCGCACAGTTTGGTGGGGGGGGAGTCGCACAGTTTGGTGGGGGTGAGTCGCACAGTTTGGTGGGGGGGGAGTCGCACAGTTTGGTGGGGGGGAGGCACACAGTTTGGTGGGGGTGAGTCGCACAGTTTGGTGGGGGGGGAGTCGCACAGTTTGGTGGGGGGGGGAGTCGCACAGTTTGGTGGGGAGGGAGTCGCACAGTTTGGTGGGGAGGGAGTCGCACAGTTTGGTGGGGGTGAGTCGCACAGTTTGGTGGGGGGGAGGCACACAGTTTGGTGGGGTGGAGTCGCACAGTTTGGTGGGGGGGAGGCACACAGTTTGGTGGGGAGGGAGTCGCACAGTCTGGTGGGGGGGAGTCGCACAGTTTGGTGGGGGGGGAGTCGCACAGTTTGGTGGGGGGGAGTCGCACAGTTTGGTGGGGGTGAGTCGCACAGTTTGGTGGGGGGGGGAGTCGCACAGTTTGGTGGTTGGGGAGTCGCACAGTTTGGTGGGGGGAGGGTCGCACAGTTTGGTGGGGGGGGAGTCGCACAGTTTGGTGGGGGGAGTTTCGCACAGTTTGGTGGGGGGGGAGTCGCACAGTTTGGTGGGGGGGGAGTCGCACAGTTTGGTGGGGGGAGTTTCGCACAGTTTGGTGGGGGGGGGAGTCGCACAGTTTGGTGGGGAGGGAGTCGCACAGTTTGGTGGGGGGGGAGTCGCACAGTTTGGTGGGGGGGGGAGTCGCACAGTTTGGTGGGGAGGGAGTCGCACAGTTTGGTGGGGGGGGAGTCGCACAGTTTGGTGGGGGGAGTTTCGCACAGTTTGGTGGGGGGGGAGTCGCACAGTTTGGTGGGGGGGGGAGTCGCACAGTTTGGTGGGGGGGGGAGTCGCACAGTTTGGTGGGGGGGGAGTCGCACAGTTTGGTGGGGGGGGAGTCGCACAGTTTGGTGGGGGGGGAGTCGCACAGTTTGGTGGGTGGGGGAGTAGCACAGTTTGGTGGGGGGGGAGTCGCACAATTTGGTGGGGGGGGATTCGCACAGTTTGGTGGGGGGGGAGTCGCACAGTTTGGTGGGGGGGGAGTCGCACAGTTTGGTGGGGGGGGGAGTCGCACAGTTTGGTGGGGGGGGATTCGCACAGTTTGGTGGGGGGGGAGTCGCACAGTTTGGTGGGGGGGGAGTCGCACAGTTTGGTGGGGATGGAGTCGCACAGTTTGGTGGGGGGGGGGTCGCACAGATTGGTGGGCGGGAGTCGCACAGTTTGGTGGGGGGGGGAGTCGCACAGTTTGGTGGGGGGGGATTCGCACAGTTTGGTGGGGGGGGAGTCGCACAGTTTGGTGGGGGGGGATTCGCACAGTTTGGTGGGGGGGGAGTTGCACAGTTTGGTGGGGGGGGAGTCGCACAGTTTGGTGGGGGGGGTGGAGTCGCACAGTTTGGTGGGGGGGAGTCGCACAGTTTGGTGGGGGGGGAGTCGCACAGTTTGGTGGGGGGGGAGTCGCACAGTTTGGTGGGGGGGAGAGTCGCACAGTTTGGTGTGGGGGAGTCGCACAGTTTGGTGGGGGGGGAGTCGCACATTTTGTGGGGAGGGAGTCGCACAGTTTGGTGGGCGGAGTCGCACAGTTTGGTGGGGGGGAGTCGCACAGTTTGGTGGGGGGGAGTCGCACAGTTTGGTGGGGGGGGGAGTCTCACAGTTTGGTGGGGGGGGGTCGCACAGTTTGGTGGGGGGGTGAATCGCACAGTTTGGTGGGGGGGGGGAAGTCGCACAGTTTGGTGGGGGGGGGAGTCGCACAGTTTGGTGGGGGGGGGAGTCGCACAGTTTGGTGGGGGGGGGAGTCGCACAGTTTGGTGGGGGGGGGGAGTTGCACAGTTTGGTGGGGGGGGGAGTCGCACAGTTTGGTGGGGGGGGAGTCGCACAGTTTGGTGGGGGGGGAGTCGCACAGTTTGGTGGGGGGGGGGAGTCGCACAGTTTGGTGGGGGGGAGTCGCACAGTTTGGTGGGGGGGAGTCGCACAGTTTGGTGGGGGGGGGGAGTCGCACAGTTTGGTGGGGGGGAGTCGCACAGTTTGGTGGGGGGGAGTCGCACAGTTTGGTGGGGGGGGGGGAGTTGCACAGTTTGGTGGGGAGGGGAGTCGCACAGTTTGGTGGTGGGGGAGTCGCACAGTTTGGTGGGGAGGGAGTCGCACAGTTTGGTGGGGGGGGGAGTCGCACAGTTTGGTGGGGGGGAGTCGCACAGTTTGGTGGGGGGGAGTCGCACAGTTTGTTGGCGTGGGAGTCGCACAGTTTGGTGGGGGGGGAGTCGCACAGTTTGTTGGGGGGGGAAGTCGCACAGTTTGGTGGGGGGGAGTCGCACAGTTTGGTGGGGGGGGAAGTCGCACAGTTTGGTGGGGAGGGAGTCGCACAGTATGGGGGGGGGAGTCGCACAGTTTGGTGGGGGGGAGTCGCACAGTTTGGTGGGGGGGAGTCGCACAGTTTGGTGGGGGGGAGTCGCACAGTTTGGGGGGGGGAGTCGCACAGTTTGGGGGGGGAGTCGCACAGTTTGGTGGGGGGGAGTCGCACAGTTTGGTGGGGGGGGAGTCGCACAGTTTGGGGAGGGATGAGGACTGAGTGGATTGGGGTAGGAGAGGGAATATTATAGAGTGTGAGAGATAGGGTGAGACTGAGGGAGACGGACACAGTTGGATATCGCACCCCTCGCCACTCGCCCACCCACACCCAGAACTCACGGGAAAAGGGCATCTAAGACGCGCTGTCCTGTCAGCAGGGGGTAGTTGGAGGGCAGCTTTTCAGAGACTGGCCGGATCTGCCTCACCGGCCATACTTGGACCATGGTCAGCTGCTCTGTCACTCCTTCAAAGTCCAGCTCCATCAGCACATCCTGAGAGGGAGCGAGAGATTCAGAAGCAGGTTAATCAGGTGCCAGTCAGACACACCCCTCTCTCTGCTCACACAGTCACAGAATTCACAGTGCAGAAGGAGGCCATTCAGCCCATCCAGTCTGCACCGGCCCCTGGAAAGACAACTCTACCGAAACCCACACCGCCACCCTATCCCCGTAACCCAATAACCCCATCTAACCTTTTTGGACACGAAGGGCAATTTAGCATGGCCAATCCACCTAACCTGCACATCTTTGGACTGTGGGAGGAAACCGGAGCACCCGGAGGAAACCCACGCACACACGGGGAGGATGTGCAGACTCCGCACAGACAGTGACCCAAGCCGGAATCGAACCTGGGACCCTGGAGCTGTGAAGCAGCAGTGCTAACCACTGTGTTACCGTGCTGCCCAGTCTCCTGCTCGGAGACAGGGGTTATACTCACCGTCACGTCGTAGTGCCCAGGAGGGGCAATGAAGGAGACTGTCCCCCTGCTCCTGGGAGGGATCAGAATCTGGTGTTTGATCAGCGAGTTCTCGAAAACCCAGGCGTAAATATCTCCGCCCGTCACGTGACTGCCCACCTGAGGAAGGACAGAATGGCGCAGTGAGTGCGGGGGCACGCTGGCCTGCTCCTTCCAGCTCTGTCACACTCACTCCATCTCTCCATCTAAATCTGTCACACTCTCTCCATCTTTCCTTACAAATCTGTCACACTCTCCATCCCTCTTCCAACTCGGTCACACTCACTCCATCCCTCCCACCAGCTCTGTCAAACTCACTCCATCTCTCCATCTGTGTCTGTCACCCACTCTCAATCTCTCCATCTGAGTCTGTCACACTCTCTCCATCTTTCCCTCCAAATCTGTCACACTTTCCATCCCTCTTCTAACTCGGTCACACTCATTCCATCCCTCCCTCCAGCTCTGTCGCACTCACTCCAACCCTCCATCTGGGTCTGTCACACTCACTCCATCACACCCTTTGCTCTGTCACACTTACTCCATCTCTCCATCTGGCTGTCTTCTTTCCCTGTGACTCTCCATCTCTCCCTCTGGTTCTGTCACACTATTTCTCTCCCTCCAACTCTTTCACACTCTATCCATCCGGTTCTGTCATACTGACTCCTTCTTTCCCTCTGACTCTGTCACATTCTCTACCTCTCCCACTGACCCTTTCACACTCCGCATCTCTCCATCTGGCTCTGTCACACTCTCTCCATCTCTACTCTGACCCTGTCACCCTCCATCTCTCTGTCCATCTCTCTGTCTGACGGTCACCCTCTCACCATCTTTCCCTCCAACTTTGCACCACTCTCTCTTCAACTCTTTCAAACTCTCCATCTTTCCCTGCGATTCTGTCACACACTTTCTATCTCTCCCGCCAACTCTGTCACCCTCATACATCCCTTCCTCTCGCTCCGTCCCTGTCTTTACATCTCTCTGACTCTCTCTCAGGGTCTGTCAAAGCTCTCCATTACCCCATCTATCTTCCTCCCTCCAACTCTCTCTCCCTCCCCTTTCTCCCTATCTCTCCCTCCCTTCCACCCTTTCCCGCCCTCTCGCTCTCTCCCTTCTCTCTCCTCCGCCCTCAATCTCTCCCCATTTCTCACTTCCTCATTCCCCCTCCCTTTGTCTCTCTCCCTCTCCCATCTCCCCCCCCACTTCTCTCTCTCCTCCTCTGCCTCACTTCCTCCCTGTCCCCCTCTCTCTCTCTCTCTGCCACCTCTGTCTCTCCCCCTCTTTAACTCACTCTCCCCTTCCCTCCATTTCTCTCTGTCTCTCGCCCTCTCCCCCTCCATCTCTCCCCTCTCTATCCACCTCTACCTCCATTCCTCCCTCCCTCCTGCACTCTCTCTCTCACCCTCTCCCGCACTGCTCGCCCCCATTCCGTACCCTGATATGAGGATCTGGGGTGAACTCCCACTTGGAGTGCGTGGGCAGTGGGGTGACGTTGACCCCCCTCGGGATGTAGATGCTCTTGGTCAGCTGCCAGATGTCGAAGAGGGGGCGCTGGATCCCGTCAAAGATGGAGCCCATGATACCGGGACCCAGCTCCACCGAGAGGGGCTTCTCTGTCCGCAGGACCGGGTCGCCGACTGACACACCAGCTGGGGAGGGGAGTCAGTTCAGGACGTCAACACGGCAGAGATCCAGGCTCCCGGCCTACCCAGCGAGGGCTTAACATCGATGGCCAACGGTAACGGCCCACCGAACCCCATCCCACCCCCGCGCAGCAGAGAACACCAACTAAGGATACAGGTTTCCTCGTAGACTTGGACGGTCGCCATTTCCCCATCCAAGCGGATAATCTCGCCCACCAGCTCGCTGTGGCCGACTCGCACCAACTCGTACATGGCAGCACCGGACATGTTGGATGCCAAGATGACTGGGGAGGGAGAGACACAGAGGAAAATATGAGGAGTGTCTCTCAGCCCCTCTCTCTCAGGGTGATATCTGTACACTGACTGGTGTCTCTCAGTCCCTCTCTCAGGGAGATATCTGTACACTGACAGGTGTCTCTCAGTCTCTCTCTCGGGGAGATATCTGTACACTGACTGGTGTCTCTCAGTCCCTCTCTCAGGGTGACATCTGTACACTGACTGGTGTCTCTCAGTCCCTCTCTCTCAGGGAGATATCTGTACACTGACTGGTGTCTCTCAGTCCTTCTCTCTCAGAGAGATATCTGTACACTGACTGGTGTCTCTCAGTCCCTCTCTCTCAGAGAGATATCTGTACACTGACTGGTGTCTCTCAGTCCCTCTCTCTCAGAGAGATATCTGTACACTGACTGGTGTCTCTCAGTCCCTCTCTCTCAGGGAGATATCTGTACACTGACTGGTGTCTCTCAGTCCCTCTCTCAGGGAGATATCTGTACACTGACTGGTGTCTCTCAGTCTCTCTCTCAGGGAGGTATCTGTACAGTAACTGGTGTCTCTCAGTCCCTCTCTCAGGGAGATATCTGTACACTGACTGGTGTCTCTCAGACTCTCTCTGGGAGATATCTGTACACTGACTGGTGTCTCTCAGTCCCTCTCTCTCAGGGAGATATCTGTACACCGACTGGTGTCTCTCAGTCCCTCTCTCTCAGGGAGATATCTGTACACTGACTGGTGTCTCTCAGTCTCTCTCTCAGGGAGGTATCTGTACACTGACTGGTGTCTCTCAGTCTCTCTCTCTCAGGGAGATATCTGTACACCGACTGGTGTCTCTCAGTCCCTCTCTCTCAGGGAGATATCTGTACACTGACTGGTGTCTCTCAGTCTCTCTCTCAGGGAGATATCTGTACACCGACTGGTGTCTCTCAGTCCCTCTCTCTCAGGGAGATATCTGTACACTGACTGGTGTCTCTCAGTCTCTCTCTCAGGGAGGTATCTGTACACTGACTGGTGTCTCTCAGTCTCTCTCTCTCAGGGAGATATCTGTACACTGACTGGTGTCTCTCAGTCCCTCTCTCTCAGGGAGATATCTGTACACTGGCTGGTGTCTCTCTCTCTCTCTCTCAGGGAGATATCTGTACACTGGCTGGTGTCTCTCTCTCTCTCAGGGAGATATCTGTACACTGACTGGTGTCTCTCAGTCTCTCTCTCTCAGGGAGATATCTGTACACTGACTGGTGTCTCTCAGTCCCTCTCTCTCAGGGAGATATCTGTACACTGACTGGTGTCTCTCAGTCTCTCTCTCTCAGGGAGATATCTGTACACTGACTGGTGTCTCTCAGTCTCTCTCTCAGGGAGGTATCTGTACACTGACTGGTGTCTCTCAGTCTCTCTCTCTCAGGGAGATATCTGTACACCGACTGGTGTCTCTCAGTCCCTCTCTCTCAGGGAGATATCTGTACACTGACTGGTGTCTCTCAGTCTCTCTCTCAGGGAGATATCTGTACACCGACTGGTGTCTCTCAGTCCCTCTCTCTCAGGGAGATATCTGTACACTGACTGGTGTCTCTCAGTCTCTCTCTCAGGGAGGTATCTGTACACTGACTGGTGTCTCTCAGTCTCTCTCTCTCAGGGAGATATCTGTACACTGACTGGTGTCTCTCAGTCCCTCTCTCTCAGGGAGATATCTGTACACTGGCTGGTGTCTCTCTCTCTCTCAGGGAGATATCTGTACACTGGCTGGTGTCTCTCTCTCTCTCAGGGAGATATCTGTACACTGACTGGTGTCTCTCAGTCTCTCTCTCTCAGGGAGATATCTGTACACTGACTGGTGTCTCTCAGTCCCTCTCTCTCAGGGAGATATCTGTACACTGACTGGTGTCTCTCAGTCTCTCTCTCACTGAGATATCTGTACACTGACTGGTGTCTCTCAGTCTCTCTCTCTCAGGGAGATATCTGTACACTGACTGGTGTCTCTCAGTCCCTCTCTCTCAGGGTGATATCTGTACACTGACTGGTGTCTCTCAGTCCCTCTCTCTCAGGGAGGTATCTGTACACTGACTGGTGTCTCTCAGTCCCTCTCTCTCAGGGAGATATCTGTACACTGACTGGTGTCTCTCAGTCCCTCTCTCAGGGAGATATCTGTACACTGACTGGTGTCTCTCAGTCCCTCTCTCACAGGGAGATATCTGTACACTGACTGGTGTCTCTCAGTCCCTCTCTCAGGGAGATATCTGTACACTGACTGGTGTCTCTCTGTCTCACTCTCTCAGGGAGATATCTGTACACTGACTGGTGTCTCTCAGTCCCTCTCTCAGGGAGATATCCGTACACTGACTGGTGTCTCTCAGTCCCTCTCTCTCAGGGAGATATCTGTACACTGACTGGTGTCTCTCAGTCTCTCTCTCAGGGAGATATCCGTACACTGACTGGTGTCTCTCAGTCCCTCTCTCTCAGGGAGATATCTGTACACTGACTGGTGTCTCCCAGTCCCTCTCTCTCAGGGAGATATCTGTACACTGACTGGTGTCTCTCAGTCCCTCTCTCTCAGGGAGATATCTGTACACTGACTGGTGTCTCCCAGTCCCTCTCTCTCAGGGAGATATCTGTACACTGACTGGTGTCCCTCAGTCCCTCTCTCTCTCAGGGAGATATCTGTACACTGACTGGTGTCTCTCAGTCTCTCTCTCAGGGAGATATCTGTACACTGACTGGTGTCTCTCAATCCCTCTCTCTCAGGCAGATATCTGTACACTGACTGGTGTCTCTCAGACTCTCTCTCTCAGGGAGATATCTGTACACTGACTGGTGTCCCTCAGTCCCTCTCTCTCAGGGAGATATCTGTACACTGACTGGTGTCTCTCAGTCTCTCTCTCAGGGAGATATCTGTACACTGACTGGTGTCTCTCAGTCTCTCTCTCAGGGAGATATCTGTACACTGACTGGTGTCTCTCAGACTCTCTCTCAGGGTGATATCTGTACACTGACTGGTGTCTCTCAGTCCCTCTCTCTCAGGGAGATATCTGTACACTGACTGGTGTCTCACAGTCTCTCTCTCAGGGAGATATCTGTACACTGACTGGTGTCTCTCAGTCCCTCTCTCTCAGGGAGATATCTGTACACTGACTGGTGTCTCTCAGTCTCTCTCTCAGGGAGATATCTGGACACTGACTGGTGTCTCTCAGTCCCTCTCTCTCAGGGAGATATCTGTGCACTGACTGGTGTCTCTCAGTCCCTCTCTCTCAGGGAGATATCTGTACACTGACTGGTGTCTCAGTCTCTCTCTCTCAGGGAGATATCTGTACAGTGACTGTTGTCTCTCAGTCTCTCTCTCTCAGGGAGATATCTGTACACTGACTGGTGTCTCTCAGTCTCTCTCTCAGGGAGATATCTGGACACTGACTGGTGTCTCTCAGTCCCTCTCTCTCAGGGAGATATCAGTACACTGACTGGTGTCTCTCAGTCCCTCTCTCTCAGGGAGATATCTGTACACTGACTGGTGTCTCTCAGTCTCTCTCTCTCAGGGAGATATCTGTACACTGACTGGTGTCTCAGTCTCTCTCTCTCAGGGAGATATCTGTACACTGACTGGTGTCTCTCAGTCTCTCTCTCTCAGGGAGATATCTGTACACTGACTGGTGTCTCAGTCTCTCTCTCTCAGGGAGATATCTGTACAGTGACTGTTGTCTCTCAGTCTCTCTCTCTCAGGGAGATATCTGTACACTGACTGGTGTCTCTCAGTCTCTCTCTCAGGGAGATATCTGTACACTGACTGGTGTCTCTCAGTCCCTCTCTCTCAGGGAGATATCAGTACACTGACTGGTGTCTCTCAGTCCCTCTCTCTCAGGGAGATATCTGTACACTGACTGGTGTCTCTCAGTCTCTCTCTCTCAGGGAGATATCTGTACACTGACTGGTGTCTCTCAGTCCCTCTCTCTCAGGGAGATATCAGTACACTGACTGGTGTCTCTCAGTCCCTCTCTCTCAGGGAGATATCTGTACACTGACTGGTGTCTCTCAGTCTCTCTCTCTCAGGGAGATATCTGTACACTGACTGGTGTCTCTCAGTCCCTCTCTCTCAGGGAGGTATCTGGACGCTGACTGGTGTCTCTCAGTCTCTCTCTCAGGGAGATATCTGTACACAGACTGGTGTCTCTCAGTCCCTCTCTCTCAGGGAGATATCTGTACACTGACTGGTATCTCTCAGTCCCTCTCTCTCAGGGAGATATCTGTACACTGACTGGTGTCTCTCAGTCCCCCTCTCAGGGAGATATCTGTACACTGACTGGTGTCTCTCAGTCCCTCTTCAGCGAGATATCTGTACACTGACTGGTGTCTCTCAGTCCCTCTCTCTCAGGGTGATATCTGTACACTGACTGGTGTCACTCAGTCTCTCTCTCTCAGGGCGGCATCTGTATACTGACTGGTGTCTCTCAGTCTCTCTCTCTCAGGGCGGTATCTGTACACTGACTGGTGTCTCTCAGTCTCTCTCTCAGGGAGATATCTGTACACTGACTGGTGTCCCTTAGTCTCTCTCTCAGGGAGATATCTGTACACTGACTGGTGTCTCTCAGTCCCTCTCTCAGGGAAATATCTGTCCACTGACTGGTGTCTCTCAGTCCCTCTCTCTCAGGGAGATATCTGTACACTGACTGGTGTCTCTCAGTCCCTCTCTCAGGGAGATATCTGTACACTGATTGGTGTCACTCAGTCCCTCTCTCTCAGGGTGATATCTGTACACTGACTGGTGTCACTCAGTCTCTCTCTCTCAGGGTGGCATCTGTATACTGACTGGTGTCTCTCAGTCTCTCTCTCTCAGGGCGGTATCTGGACACTGACTGGTGTCTCTCAGTCTCTCTCTCAGGGAGATATCTGTACACTGACTGGTGTCCCTTAGTCTCTCTCTCAGGGAGATATCTGTACACTGACTGGTGTCTCTCAGTCCCTCTCTCAGGGAAATATCAGTCCACTGACTGGTGTCTCTCAGTCCCTCTCTCTCAGGGAGATATCTGTACACTGACTGGTGTCTCTCAGTCCCTCTCTCTCAGGGAGATATCTGTACACTGACTGGTGTCTCTCAGTCTCTCTCTCTCAGGGAGATATCTGTACACTGACTGGTGTCTCTCAGTTCCTCTCTCAGTGAAATATCTGTCCACTGACTGGTGTCTCTCAGTCCCTCTCTCTCAGGGAGATATCTGTACACTGACTGGTGTCTCTCAGTCCCTCTCTCAGGGAGATATCTGTACACTGACTGGTGTCTCTCAGTCCCTCTCTCTCAGGGTGATATCTGTACACTGACTGGTGGCTCTCAGTCCCTCTCTCTCAGGGTGATATCTGTACACTGACTGGTGTCACTCAGTCTCTCTCTCTCAGGGCGGCATCTGTACACTGACTGGTGTCTCTCAGTCTCTCTCCCTCAGGGAAATATCTGTACACTGACTGGTGTCTCTCAGTCTCTCTCTCAGGGAGATATCTGTAAACTGACTGGTGTCTCTCAGTCTCTCTCTCAGGGAGATATCTGTACACTGACTGGTGTCTCTCAGTCCCTCTCTCTCAGGGAGATATCTGTACACTGACTGGTGTCTCTCAGTCCCTCTCTCAGGGAGATATCTATATACTGACTGGTGTCACTCAGTCTCTCTCTCAGGGAGATATCTGTACACTGACTGGTGTCTCTCAGTCCCTCTCTCTCAGGGAGATATCTGTACACTGACTGGTGTCTCTCAGTCCCTCTCTCTCAGGGAGATATCTGTACACTGACTGGTGTCTCTCAGTCTCTCTCTCAGGGAGATATCTGTACACTGACTGGTGTCTCTCAGTCCCTCTCTCTCAGGGAGATATCTGTACACTGACTGGTGTCTCTCAGTCTCTCTCTCTCAGGGAGATATCTGTACTCTGACTGGTGTCTCTCAGTCTCTCTCACTCAGGGAGATATCTGTACACTGACTGGTGTCTCTCAGTCTCTCTCTCTCAGGGAGATATCTGTACACTGACTGGTGTCTCTCAGTCCCTCTCTCTCAGGGAGATATCTGTACACTGACTGGTGTCTCTCAGTCCCTCTCTCTCAGGGAGATATCTGTACACTGACTGGTGTCTCTCAGTCCCTCTCTCTCAGGGAGATATCTGTACACTGACTGGTGTCTCTCAGTCTCTCTCTCTCAGGGAGATATCTGTACACTGACTGGTGTCTCTCAGTCCCTCTCTCAGGGAGATATCTGTACACTGATTGGTGTCACTCAGTCTCTCTCTCTCAGGGTGATATCTGTACACTGACTGGTGTCACTCAGTCTCTCTCTCTCAGGGTCGCATCTGTATACTGACTGGTGTCTCTCAGTCTCTCTCTCTCAGGGCGGTATCTGGACACTGACTGGTGTCTCTCAGTCTCTCTCTCAGGGAGATATCTGTACACTGACTGGTGTCCCTTAGTCTCTCTCTCAGGGAGATATCTGTACACTGACTGGTGTCTCTCAGTCCCTCTCTCAGGGAAATATCAGTCCACTGACTGGTGTCTCTCAGTCCCTCTCTCTCAGGGAGATATCTGTACACTGACTGGTGTCTCTCAGTCCCTCTCTCTCAGGGAGGTATCTGTACACTGACTGGTGTCTCTCAGTCCCTCTCTCTCAGGGAGATATCTGTACACTGACTGGTGTCTCTCAGTCCCTCTCTCAGGGAGATATCTGTACACTGACTGGTGTCTCTCAGTCCCTCTCTCACAGGGAGATATCTGTACACTGACTGGTGTCTCTCAGTCCCTCTCTCAGGGAGATATCTGTACACTGACTGGTGTCTCTCTGTCTCACTCTCTCAGGGAGATATCTGTACACTGACTGGTGTCTCTCAGTCCCTCTCTCAGGGAGATATCCGTACATTGACTGGTGTCTCTCAGTCCCTCTCTCTCAGGGAGATATCTGTACACTGACTGGTGTCTCTCAGTCTCTCTCTCAGGGAGATATCCGTACACTGACTGGTGTCTCTCAGTCCCTCTCTCTCAGGGAGATATCTGTACACTGACTGGTGTCTCCCAGTCCCTCTCTCTCAGGGAGATATCTGTACACTGACTGGTGTCTCTCAGTCCCTCTCTCTCAGGGAGATATCTGTACACTGACTGGTGTCTCCCAGTCCCTCTCTCTCAGGGAGATATCTGTACACTGACTGGTGTCCCTCAGTCCCTCTCTCTCTCAGGGAGATATCTGTACACTGACTGGTGTCTCTCAGTCTCTCTCTCAGGGAGATATCTGTACACTGACTGGTGTCTCTCAATCCCTCTCTCTCAGGCAGATATCTGTACACTGACTGGTGTCTCTCAGACTCTCTCTCTCAGGGAGATATCTGTACACTGACTGGTGTCCCTCAGTCCCTCTCTCTCTCAGGGAGATATCTGTACACTGACTGGTGTCTCTCAGTCTCTCTCTCAGGGAGATATCTGTACACTGACTGGTGTCTCTCAGTCTCTCTCTCAGGGAGATATCTGTACACTGACTGGTGTCTCTCAGACTCTCTCTCAGGGTGATATCTGTACACTGACTGGTGTCTCTCAGTCCCTCTCTCTCAGGGAGATATCTGTACACTGACTGGTGTCTCACAGTCTCTCTCTCAGGGAGATATCTGTACACTGACTGGTGTCTCTCAGTCCCTCTCTCTCAGGGAGATATCTGTACACTGACTGGTGTCTCTCAGTCTCTCTCTCAGGGAGATATCTGGACAGTGACTGGTGTCTCTCAGTCCCTCTCTCTCAGGGAGATATCTGTGCACTGACTGCTGTCTCTCAGTCCCTCTCTCTCAGGGAGATATCTGTACACTGACTGGTGTCTCAGTCTCTCTCTCTCAGGGAGATATCTGTACAGTGACTGTTGTCTCTCAGTCTCTCTCTCTCAGGGAGATATCTGTACACTGACTGGTGTCTCTCAGTCTCTCTCTCAGGGAGATATCTGGACACTGACTGGTGTCTCTCAGTCCCTCTCTCTCAGGGAGATATCAGTACACTGACTGGTGTCTCTCAGTCCCTCTCTCTCAGGGAGATATCTGTACACTGACTGGTGTCGCTCAGTCTCTCTCTCTCAGGGAGATATCTGTACACTGACTGGTGTCTCAGTCTCTCTCTCTCAGGGAGATATCTGTACACTGACTGGTGTCTCTCAGTCTCTCTCTCTCAGGGAGATATCTGTACACTGACTGGTGTCTCAGTCTCTCTCTCTCAGGGAGATATCTGTACAGTGACTGTTGTCTCTCAGTCTCTCTCTCTCAGGGAGATATCTGTACACTGACTGGTGTCTCTCAGTCTCTCTCTCAGGGAGATATCTGTACACTGACTGGTGTCTCTCAGTCCCTCTCTCTCAGGGAGATATCAGTACACTGACTGGTGTCTCTCAGTCCCTCTCTCTCAGGGAGATATCTGTACACTGACTGGTGTCTCTCAGTCTCTCTCTCTCAGGGAGATATCTGTACACTGACTGGTGTCTCTCAGTCCCTCTCTCTCAGGGAGATATCAGTACACTGACTGGTGTCTCTCAGTCCCTCTCTCTCAGGGAGATATCTGTACACTGACTGGTGTCTCTCAGTCTCTCTCTCTCAGGGAGATATCTGTACACTGACTGGTGTCTCTCAGTCCCTCTCTCTCAGGGAGGTATCTGGACGCTGACTGGTGTCTCTCAGTCTCTCTCTCAGGGAGATATCTGTACACAGACTGGTGTCTCTCAGTCCCTCTCTCTCAGGGAGATATCTGTACACTGACTGGTATCTCTCAGTCCCTCTCTCTCAGGGAGATATCTGTACACTGACTGGTGTCTCTCAGTCCCCCTCTCAGGGAGATATCTGTA
Organism: Scyliorhinus torazame; assembly: GCF_047496885.1. NCBI lineage: Eukaryota > Metazoa > Chordata > Chondrichthyes > Carcharhiniformes > Scyliorhinidae > Scyliorhinus > Scyliorhinus torazame. The sequence goes on along the minus strand of NC_092710.1, from coordinate 75,755,929 downwards.
CACTGACTGGTGTCTCTCAGTCCCTCTTCAGCGAGATATCTGTACACTGACTGGTGTCTCTCAGTCCCTCTCTCTCAGGATGATATCTGTACACTGACTGGTGTCACTCAGTCTCTCTCTCTCAGGGCGGCATCTGTATACTGACTGGTGTCTCTCAGTCTCTCTCTCTCAGGGCGGTATCTGTACACTGACTGGTGTCTCTCAGTCTCTCTCTCAGGGAGATATCTGTACACTGACTGGTGTCCCTTAGTCTCTCTCTCAGGGAGATATCTGTACACTGACTGGTGTCTCTCAGTCCCTCTCTCAGGGAAATATCTGTCCACTGACTGGTGTCTCTCAGTCCCTCTCTCTCAGGGAGATATCTGTACACTGACTGGTGTCTCTCAGTCCCTCTCTCAGGGAGATATCTGTACACTGATTGGTGTCACTCAGTCCCTCTCTCTCAGGGTGATATCTGTACACTGACTGGTGTCACTCAGTCTCTCTCTCTCAGGGTGGCATCTGTATACTGACTGGTGTCTCTCAGTCTCTCTCTCTCAGGGCGGTATCTGGACACTGACTGGTGTCTCTCAGTCTCTCTCTCAGGGAGATATCTGTACACTGACTGGTGTCCCTTAGTCTCTCTCTCAGGGAGATATCTGTACACTGACTGGTGTCTCTCAGTCCCTCTCTCAGGGAAATATCAGTCCACTGACTGGTGTCTCTCAGTCCCTCTCTCTCAGGGAGATATCTGTACACTGACTGGTGTCTCTCAGTCCCTCTCTCTCAGGGAGATATCTGTACACTGACTGGTGTCTCTCAGTCTCTCTCTCTCAGGGAGATATCTGTACACTGACTGGTGTCTCTCAGTTCCTCTCTCAGTGAAATATCTGTCCACTGACTGGTGTCTCTCAGTCCCTCTCTCTCAGGGAGATATCTGTACACTGACTGGTGTCTCTCAGTCCCTCTCTCAGGGAGATATCTGTACACTGACTGGTGTCTCTCAGTCCCTCTCTCTCAGGGTGATATCTGTACACTGACTGGTGGCTCTCAGTCCCTCTCTCTCAGGGTGATATCTGTACACTGACTGGTGTCACTCAGTCTCTCTCTCTCAGGGCGGCATCTGTACACTGACTGGTGTCTCTCAGTCTCTCTCCCTCAGGGAAATATCTGTACACTGACTGGTGTCTCTCAGTCTCTCTCTCAGGGAGATATCTGTAAACTGACTGGTGTCTCTCAGTCTCTCTCTCAGGGAGATATCTGTACACTGACTGGTGTCTCTCAGTCCCTCTCTCTCAGGGAGATATCTGTACACTGACTGGTGTCTCTCAGTCCCTCTCTCAGGGAGATATCTATATACTGACTGGTGTCTCTCAGTCTCTCTCTCAGGGAGATATCTGTACACTGACTGGTGTCTCTCAGTCCCTCTCTCTCAGGGAGATATCTGTACACTGACTGGTGTCTCTCAGTCCCTCTCTCTCAGGGAGATATCTGTACACTGACTGGTGTCTCTCAGTCTCTCTCTCAGGGAGATATCTGTACACTGACTGGTGTCTCTCAGTCCCTCTCTCTCAGGGAGATATCTGTACACTGACTGGTGTCTCTCAGTCTCTCTCTCTCAGGGAGATATCTGTACTCTGACTGGTGTCTCTCAGTCTCTCTCACTCAGGGAGATATCTGTACACTGACTGGTGTCTCTCAGTCTCTCTCTCTCAGGGAGATATCTGTACACTGACTGGTGTCTCTCAGTCCCTCTCTCTCAGGGAGATATCTGTACACTGACTGGTGTCTCTCAGTCCCTCTCTCTCAGAGAGATATCTGTACACTGACTGGTGTCTCTCAGTCCCTCTCTCTCAGGGAGATATCTGTACACTGACTGGTGTCTCTCAGTCTCTCTCTCTCAGGGAGATATCTGTACACTGACTGGTGTCTCTCAGTCCCTCTCTCAGGGAGATATCTGTACACTGATTGGTGTCACTCAGTCCCTCTCTCTCAGGGTGATATCTGTACACTGACTGGTGTCACTCAGTCTCTCTCTCTCAGGGTCGCATCTGTATACTGACTGGTGTCTCTCAGTCTCTCTCTCTCAGGGCGGTATCTGGACACTGACTGGTGTCTCTCAGTCTCTCTCTCAGGGAGATATCTGTACACTGACTGGTGTCCCTTAGTCTCTCTCTCAGGGAGATATCTGTACACTGACTGGTGTCTCTCAGTCCCTCTCTCAGGGAAATATCAGTCCACTGACTGGTGTCTCTCAGTCCCTCTCTCTCAGGGAGATATCTGTACACTGACTGGTGTCTCTCAGTCCCTCTCTCTCAGGGAGATATCTGTACACTGACTGGTGTCTCTCAGTCTCTCTCTCTCAGGGAGATATCTGTACACTGACTGGTGTCTCTCAGTTCCTCTCTCAGTGAAATATCTGTCCACTGACTGGTGTCTCTCAGTCCCTCTCTCTCAGGGAGATATCTGTACACTGACTGGTGTCTCTCAGTCCCTCTCTCAGGGAGATATCTGTACACTGACTGGTGTCTCTCAGTCCCTCTCTCTCAGGGTGATATCTGTACACTGACTGGTGGCTCTCAGTCCCTCTCTCTCAGGGTGATATCTGTACACTGACTGGTGTCACTCAGTCTCTCTCTCTCAGGGCGGCATCTGTACACTGACTGGTGTCTCTCAGTCTCTCTCCCTCAGGGAAATATCTGTACACTGACTGGTGTCTCTCAGTCTCTCTCTCAGGGAGATATCTGTAAACTGACTGGTGTCTCTCAGTCTCTCTCTCAGGGAGATATCTGTACACTGACTGGTGTCTCTCAGTCCCTCTCTCTCAGGGAGATATCTGTACACTGACTGGTGTCTCTCAGTCCCTCTCTCAGGGAGATATCTATATACTGACTGGTGTCTCTCAGTCTCTCTCTCAGGGAGATATCTGTACACTGACTGGTGTCTCTCAGTCCCTCTCTCTCAGGGAGATATCTGTACACTGACTGGTGTCTCTCAGTCCCTCTCTCTCAGGGAGATATCTGTACACTGACTGGTGTCTCTCAGTCTCTCTCTCAGGGAGATATCTGTACACTGACTGGTGTCTCTCAGTCCCTCTCTCTCAGGGAGATATCTGTACACTGACTGGTGTCTCTCAGTCTCTCTCTCTCAGGGAGATATCTGTACTCTGACTGGTGTCTCTCAGTCTCTCTCACTCAGGGAGATATCTGTACACTGACTGGTGTCTCTCAGTCTCTCTCTCTCAGGGAGATATCTGTACACTGACTGGTGTCTCTCAGTCCCTCTCTCTCAGGGAGATATCTGTACACTGACTGGTGTCTCTCAGTCCCTCTCTCTCAGGGAGATATCTGTACACTGACTGGTGTCTCGCAGTCCCTCTCTCAGGGAGATATCTGTACACTGACTGATGTCTCTCAGTCTCTATCTCAGGGAGATATCTGTACACTGACTGGTGTCTCTCTGTCTCTCTCTCTCTCAGGGAGATATCTGTACACTGACTGGTGTCTCTCAGTCTCTCTCTCAGGGGGATATCTGTACACTGACTGGTGTCTCTCAGTCTCTCTCTCAGGGAGATATCTGTACACTGAAGTCACACGGGATCAGGGGTGAGCTGGCAAGGTGGATTCAGAACTGGCTAGGCCATAGAAGGCAGAGGGTAGCAATGGAGGGATGCTTTTCTAATTGGAGGGCTGTGACCAGTGGTGTTCCACAGGGATCAGTGCTGGGACCTTTGCTGTTTGTAGTATATATAAATGATTTGGAGGAAAATGTAACTGGTCTGATTAGTAAGTTTGCAGACGACACAAAGGTTGGTGGAATTGCGGATAGCGATGAGGACTGTCTGAGGATACAGCAGGATTTAGGTTGTCTGGAGACTTGGGCGGAGAGATGGCAGATGGAGTTTAATCCGGACAAATGTGAGGTAATGCATTTTGGAAGGGCTAATGCAGGTAGGGAATATACAGTGAATGGTAGAACCCTCAAGAGTATTGAAAGTCAAAGAGATCTAGGAGTACAGGTCCACAGGTCATTGAAAGGGGCAACACAGGTGGAGAAGGTAGTCAAGAAGGCATACGGCATGCTTGCCTTCATTGGCCGGGGCATTGAGTATAAGAATTGGCAAGTCATGTTGCAGCTGTATAGAACCTTAGTTAGGCCACACTTGGAGTATAGTGTTCAATTCTGGTCGCCACACTACCAGAAGGATGTGGAGGCTTTAGAGAGGGTGCAGAAGAGATTTACCAGAATGTTGCCTGGTATGGAGGGCATAAGCTATGAGGAGCGATTGAATAAACTCGGTTTGTTCTCTCTGGAACGAAGGAGGTTGAGGGGCGACCTGATAGAGGTCTACAAAATTATGAGGGGCATAGACAGAGTGGATAGTCAGAGGCTTTTCCCCAGGGTAGAGGGGTCAATTACTAGGGGGCATAGGTTTAAGGTGAGAGGGGCAAGGTTTAGAGTAGATGTACGAGGCAAGTTTTTTACGCAGAGGGTAGTGGGTGCCTGGAACTCGCTACCGGAGGAGGTAGTGGAAGCAGGGACGATGGGGACATTTAAGGGGCATCTTGACAAATATATGAATAGGATGGGAATAGAAGGATACGGACCCAGGAAGTGTAGAAGATTGTAGTTTAGTCGGGCAGTATGGTCGGCGCGGGCTTGGAGGGCCGAAGGGCCTGTTCCTGTGCTGTACATTTCTTTGTTCTTTGTTTGTTGACTGCTGTCTCTCTGTCCCTCTCTCTCAGGGAGATATCTGTGCACTGACTGGTGTCTCTTAGTCCCTCTCTCTCAGGGAGATATCTGTGCACTGACTGGTGTCTCTCAGTCCCTCTCTCTCAGGGGGATATCTGTACACTGACTGGTGTCTCTCTGTCCCTCTCTCTCAGGGAGATATCTGTGCGCTGACTGGTGTCTCTCAGTCCCTCTCTCTCAGGGAGATATCTGTACACTGACTGGTGTATCTCAGTCTCTCTCTCAGGGAGATATCTGTGCACTGACTGGTGTCTCTCAGTCCCTCTCTCTCAGGGGGATATCTGTACACTGACTGGTGTCTCTCTGTCCCTCTCTCTCAGGGAGATATCTGTGCGGTGACTGGTGTCTCTCAGTCCCTCTCTCTCAGGGAGATATCTGTACACTGACTGGTGCATCTCAGTCTCTCTCTCAGGGAGATATCTGTACACTGACTGGTGTCTCTCAGTCACTCTCTCAGGGAGATATCTGTACACTGACTGGTGCCTCTCAGTCTCTCTCTCAGGGAGATATCTGTACACTGACTGGTGTCTCTCAGTCACTATCTCAGGGAGATATCTGTATACTGACTGGTGTCTCTCAGTCGCTCTCTCTCAGGGAGAAATCTGTACACTGACTGATGTCTCTCAGTCACTCTCTCTCAGGGAGATACCTGTACACTGACTGGTGTCTCTCAGTCCCTCTCTCTCAGGGAGATATCTGTACACTGACTGGTGTCTCTCAGTCCCTCTCTCTCAGGGAGATATCTGCACACTGACTGGTGTCTCTCAGTCTCTCTCTCAGGGAGATATCTGTGCGCTGACTGGTGTCTCTCAGTCCCTCTCTCTCAGGGAGATTTCTGTACACTGACTGGTGTCTCTCAGTCTCTCTCTCAGGGAGATATCTGTACACTGACTGGTGTCTCTCAGTCACTCTCTCAGGGAGATATCTGTACACTGACTGGTGCCTCTCAGTCTCTCTCTCAGGGAGATATCTGTACACTGACTGGTGTCTCTCAGTCACCCTCTCAGGGAGATATCTGTATACTGACTGGTGTCTCTCAGTCGCTCTCTCTCAGGGAGAAATCTGTACACTGACTGATGTCTCTCAGTCACTCTCTCTCAGGGAGATACCTGTACACTGACTGGTGTCTCTCAGTCCCTCTCTCTCAGGGAGATATCTGTACACTGACTGGTGTCTCTCAGTCCCTCTCTCTCAGGGAGATATCTGCACACTGACTGGTGTCTCTCAGTCTCTCTCTCTCAGGGAGATATCTGTACACTGACTGGTGTCTCTCAGTCCCTCTCTCTCAGGGAGATATCTGTACACTGACTGGTGTATTTCAGTCCCTCTCTCTCAGGGAGATATCTGCACACTGACTGGTGTCTCTCAGTCTCTCTCCCTCAGGGAGATATCTGTACACTGACTGGTGTCTCTCAGTCCCTCTCTCTCAGGGAGATATCTGTACACTGACTGGTGTCACTCAGTCCCTCTCTCTCAGGGAGATGTCTGTACACTGACTGGTGTCTCTCAGTCCCTCTCTCTCAGGGAGATATCTGTACACTGGCTGGTGTCTCTCAGTCCCTCGCTCTCAGGGAGATATCTGTACACTGACTGGTATCTCTCAGTTCCCCTCTTTCAGGGAGAAAACTGTACACTGACTGGTGTCTCTCAGTCCCTCTCTCTCAGGGAGATATCTGTACACTGACTGGTGTCTCTCAGTCCCTCTCTCTCAGGGAGATATCTGCACACTGACTGGTGTCTCTCAGTCCCTGTCTCTCAGGGAGATATCTGTACACTGACTGGTGTCTCTCAGTCCCTCTCTCAGGGAGATATCTGTACACTGACTGGTGTCTCTCAGTCTCTCTCTCAGGGAGATATCTGTCCACTGACTGGTGTCTCGCAGTCCCTCTCTCTCAGGGAGATATCTGTACACTGACTGGTGTCTCTCAGTCCACCTCTCAGGGAGATATCTGTACACTGACTCGTGTCAGTCTCTCTCTCAGGGAGATATCTGTAAACTGACTGGTGTCTCTCAGTCTCTCTCTCTCAGGGAGATATCTGTACACTGACTGGTGTCTCTCAGTCCCTCTCTCTCAGGGAGATATCTGTACACTGATTGGTGTCTCTCAGTCCCTCTCTCTCAGGGAGATACCTGTACACTGACTGGTGTCTCTCAGTCTCTCTCTCTCTCAGGGAGATATCTGTACACTGACTGGTGTCTCTCAGTCTCTCTCTCTCAGGGAGACATCTGTACACTGACTGGTGTCTCTCAGTCCCTCTCTCTCAGGGAGATATCTGTACACTGACTGGTGTCTCTCTGTCCCTCTCTCTCAGGGAGATATCTGTACACTGACTGGTGTCTCTCAGTCCCTCTCTCTCAGGGAGATATCTGTACACTGACTGGTGTCTCCCAGTCCCTCTCTCTCAGGGAGATATCTGTACACTGACTGGTGTCCCTCAGTCCCTCTCTCTCTCAGTGAGATATCTGTACACTGACTGGTGTCTCTCAGACTCTCTCTCTCAGGGAGATATCTGTACACTGACTGGTGTCCCTCAGTCCCTCTCTCTCTCAGGGAGATATCTGTACACTGACTGGTGTCTCTCAGTCTCTCTCTCAGGGAGATATCTGTACACTGACTGGTGTCTCTCAGTCTCTCTCTCAGGGAGATATCTGTACACTGACTAGTGTCTCTCAGTCCGTCTCTCTCAGGGAGATATCTGTACACCGAATGGTTTCTCTCAGTCCCTCTCTCTCAGGGAGATATCTGTACAATGACTGGTGTCTCTCAGTCCCTCTCTCTCAGAGAGATATCTGTACACTGACTGGTGTCTCTCAGTCCCACTCTCTCAGAGAGATATCTGTACACTGACTGGTGTCTCTCAGTCTCTCTCTCTCAGGGAGATATCTGTACACTGACTGGTGTCTCTCAGTCTCCCTCTCTCAGGGAGATATCTGTACAGTGACTGGTGTCTCTCAGTCCCTCTCTCTCTCAGGGAGATATCTGTACACTGACTGGTGTCTCTCAGTCTCTCTCCCTCAGGGAGATATCTGTACACTGACTGGTGTCTCTCAGTCTCTCTCTCTCAGGGAGATATCGGTACACTGACTGGTGTCTCTCAGTCTCTCTCTCAGGGAGATATCTGTACACTGACTGGTGTCTCTCAGTCCCTCTCTCTCAGGGAGATATCTGTACACTGACTGGTGTCTCTCAGTCCCTCTCTCTCAGGGAGATATCTGTACACTGACTGGTGTCTCTCAGTACCTCTCTCAGGGAGATATCTGTACACTGACTGGTGTCTCTCAGTCTCCCTCTCTCAGGGAGATATCTGTACACTGACTGGTGTCACCCAGTCTCCCTCTCTCAGGGAGATACCTGTACACTGACTGGTGTCTCTCAGTCGCTCTCAGGGAGATATCTGTACACTGACTGGTGTCTCTCAGTCCCTCTCTCAGGGAGATATCTGTACACTGACTGGTGTCTCTCAGTACCTCTCTCAGGGAGATATCTGTACACTGACTGGTGTCACTCAGTCTCCCTCTCTCAGGGAGATATCTGTACACTGATACCGGAGAGATAGAAGTGCAGATTTCTGAGAATCGTAAGGAAAATTGGGTAATAATAATAGCGGACTTCAGCTTCCCCGATAGTCAAAGTGTCAAAGGCTTATTGGGGGCAGAATTCGGTGGCAGTACGGCGGCGCAGTGGTTAGCACTGCTGCCTCATGGCGCCGAGGACCTTGGTTCGATCCTGGCCCCGGATCACTATCCGTGTGGAGTTTGCACATTCTCCCCGTGTCTGCGTGGGTCTCACCCCCACAACCCAAAGATGAGCAGATTAGGTGGATTGGCCACGCTAAATTGCCCCTTAATTGGAAAAAATGAATTGGGCACTCTAAATTTTAAAATGAAAAATAGGGGGCAGAAGTGTTAAACGCACCCAGCAGAGCTTTTTCTGCCAATACATGGCAGTGCTGGATCTCGTTTTTGGAAACGATGCCAGGCAAATGGGTGAAGTTTCAATGGGGAGCATTTTGGAAACAGTGACCATAACTCAGTGATATTTAAGGTATTTATGGAAAGTGAGAAAGATAGACCAGAAATTAGGTTTCTTAATTGGGGGAGGCCCAATTTTATTAAAATAGGATAGGGGTCGCGAACTTCTGGCCACGCCACGCTGCACCCGAAAACCAACGTCGCACTGCACAGCGTGGCCGTTAACTGCTGAGAGACCCCCCCCCTTCTGGGATCTAGCCGACTCGCCACGCCTCATGAGATCAAACGCGATCTTGCCAGACCAATTAAGTCAGCCAATTAAGTGGGTGGGATCAATTTTTGGCAAATCTGTATATTCAAGCGAGACAGCTAGTCTCACTCTAATGTGCAGTTTCACGAGGTAACCAAGGCATTGGGATCAATCCCCTTCACCTCGGAGACCACGGGCGAGAACTGTTCAGTGGTCTCCACAAACCGGGACCAGACGGGACGGCACTCATGGGTAATTCTGAGGACCCCCTTACAGTGAGCTCAGGCTGGGGGGGAGGGGGAGGTTCAGGGGTCACATCAAGGGCTCGACAGATTGGGGGTAGCATTTAAAAATGGCGCCCTTCTCTCTCCCTACCCCGAGAAGTTTCAGTGAGTAGGGCTCTTCAATGCAGGAAACAAGACTAAGCGCGGCCTCAACTCCGTGTTCTCCTCTGAGGGCCCCGTATCTAACCGGAGCTACGTTAGATAGCGTTGTGTTTCTTGGCGTCACGGGTGCCGGGAAACGGGCAGCTAAACGTTCTCGCCATGGGACGTAGTTCCCACTGGGTTCGATCACGCCCAGAATTTGTCGAAAGTTAACTGGGAGCAGCTACTTGTGGGAAGATCTACATCAGAGCAGTGAGATTATTTCAAAATGCAAATGGAGAGAGGACAGGTCCATCATATTCCCCTGATAGTGAAGGATGGAGCAATAAGTTCAGAGAACCCTGGGTGTCAAGGGATAGCCAGGATTGGATAAGGGGAAAAAAGGGAGGATTGTGGCAGATACCGAGGGCTTAAAACAGTGGAAGCCCGGGAGAAATATAGGATGTGCAGGGGGTTACTTAAGAAAGAAATTAGGGGAACGAAGAGGGGTCATGTTAAACACTGGCGGGTAAAACAAAGGAAACTCCAAAGTTGTTTTATTACGGTAAAGAGAATGACCAGGGTAGGATTAGGGACCATTCGGGACCAAAGTGGCAATTTGTGTGTGGAACTGGAAGATATTGGTGGGGTTTTAAATGATTACTTTGCATCTGTGTCATTAAGGAGAAGGATTATGTATAGAAATCATGGGGGTGCTTTGTGATTGATTTGAACAACTTAGCATTGAGAGGGAGAGGTATTAACAGGTTTAACGGGCATAAAACTGGCTAAATCCCCAGGGCCAGATGAGGTGGATCCCAGGTTTCTCTGGGAGGCAAGGGAGGAGATTGCAGCGGCTTTGACAAACATTTTCATATCTTCTCTGGCCACAGGAGAGATACTAGAGGACTGGAGAATTGCTAATGTGGTGCCATTATTCAAGAAGGGGAGTAGGGACAAACCAGGAAATTACAGGCCAGTGAGTCGAACTTCAGTGGTAGGGAAGCTACTGGAAAAAACAGAGACAGAATTAATCTTCACTTGGAGAGGCAAGGATTAATCACGGATAGTCAACAAGGTTTTGTCAAAGAGAGATTAAAGGCGGCACGGTGGCACAGTGGTTAGCACTGCTGTCTCACAGCTCCAGTGTCATGAGAGAGTACCTTTAAGACATGGATGTTGAAGCAATGTACCTTTAAGAAAACAGTAATGTCAGAGAGTGGGTGGAGCTGAGCAGTTCAGTCATTTTGAAGTTTCAGTTTGGAGGAAAAGCGCTTGGGGAGTGTCTGTGTGTTTCCAGAGAGCTGAAGTTTTGCAGTTTGAAAAGAGCTTGGGAGTGTCTGTGTTTGCAGTGAGCTGGATCTCTGCCATGAAAGACTATCTCTGGATCATTTGGGTGATTTAAACTCATAATAGTAAAGCCTTTAACCTGATGTGATTCTGTTTAAAGGTGTTAAGTCTCTTGGAAGTTTGAAGGAACATTTTGAGGAATTATTTACTGTTGTAATATTTTTGGAGTTATCTTTGAAGTAAGGGGTGTTAAGAGATCCAATGTTTATTTAAGATGTTAAGTTGAGTTCATGGAATAAACATTGTTTTGTGTTTAAAAACCCACGTGTCCATAATTGTAATCCCACACGTAGGGAGCAAGCCGTGTGCTAAAAGCAACAAATACATTAAAGGGAGAGGTTGGTTGAACTCCATGATACATTTTGGGGTTCTGAAAACGCCTCGCCCATAACAATTGGGGGCTCGAGGGGGATAAAAGTCTATCTATTGGATTGGCTTTTGTGAACTTAAAGACATTGAAGCATTGTTGCTTTTCCGGTGTGGTATTTTAGTTTAAGTGGGGAGAGTGTTGTGGACAATGGCTCTTTCAGAGGCTCAGAGGTTTTTGGGGGTGGAGACTGTCACACGCAGTACTTTATGGACAGAGACGAAAAGCAGACTGTTGGGTCTGGCAAAAACATTGCAGTTAACATTACCTGACAAAATGCGAAAAGATGAGGTAATTATGGCGGTGGTTCAGCATTTTAAGTTGCCTGAGATAGAGTTTGACTCATGGGAAATGGCAAAAATTCAGTTGCGAATTAAACAAATGGAACATGAGAAAGAATTAAAGCGGCTTGAATACAAAAGAGAGAGAGCGGAAAAAGAAAGAGAAAGAGATAGAGAGGAAAAAGAAATTGAGAGAGAAGAAAGAAACAAAGAAAGAGAAAGAGAGGAAAGGGAAAAAGAGAGAGAGTTTGAACTTCGGAAAATGGCTCTGAAACATGAAAATCAGTTAAAATTGGCAGACGTAAAGGGACACTTACAGTTGGAGGATAGTGATGAGGATAGTGAGACAGAGCGTCATAGTCGAAGATGTGGTGGGGATCTATTTATGTATGTCCAAGCATTGCCAAGGTTTGATGAGAAGGAGGTAGAAGCTTTTTTCATTTCATTTGAGAAGGTAGTTAAACAAATGCAATGGCCACAGGACATGTGGGTATTACTGATTCAAACAAAGCTGGTAGGTAGGGCTAGTGAAGTGTTTGCATCACTACCGGATATCTGGAACGTATGAGGAGGTGAAGAAATCCATCTTAAGTGCATATGAGCTAGTGCCTGAAGCTTACAGACAAAGGTTTAGAAATATAAAGAAAGAATTTGATCAAACATACATGGAGTTTGAAAGGCTCCAGTAGAGTAATTTTGATAGGTGGATAAGGGCTTTGAAAATAGACCAAACGTATGAAGCTCTTAGAGAAATTATACTTTTGGAGGAGTTTAAAAATTCAATTCCTGATGTAGTGAGAACTCATGTGGAAGAACAGAGGGTTAAAACTGCGAGATAAGCAGCAGAAATGGCAGATGATTATGAATTAGTTCATAAATCAAAGATTGGTTTCCGACATCAGTTTCAGCCGGTGAGGGATAGAAACTGGGGACATGAGAAATACTCAAGTGGTAAAGGTGAAGGTGATCTGATGGGAGACAATAAAGAGTGTGTACCTCAGATTAAAAAAGAAATCCAGGAGGGTGGAAAAGAAATGAAAAGTTTCAAATGTTTTCACTGTAATAAACTAGGCCATGTAAAGTCACAGTGTTGGTGGTTGGAGAAAAGCACTGGGAAGGCTGATGTGGTAAAACAGGATAAGACAGTGGGGTTTGTTTGAGTGGTAAAGGAAAGCCCAAGGGAAGCAAAGGAGGTGCAAACGATTGTACAGCCTGTTCAAGAAGTAATTGTTAAGAAGGTGACAGATGTATTTAAAGAATTTACTTGTGTGGGTAAAGATTACTCATGTGTATCAGGAGGAGCAGGTAAAGAAGTCACAATTTTAAGAGATACAGGGGCTAGTCAATCTTTAATGGTAAGAGATGAGGAATTATGTCGTTTGGGAAGAATGTTGCCAGAAAAGGTGGTGATATGTGGAATTCAGGGTGAGAGGAGTAGCGTTCCATTATATAAGGTAAGATTGGAAAGTCCAGTGAAGTGGTGAAGTGGTAGTAGGAGTAATAGATAAACTATCTTGTCCAGGAATACAGTTTATCTTGGGTAATGATATAGCTGGATCGCAGGTGGGAGTGATGCATAGTGTGGTTGATAAGCCAGTGGAAAATCAGACAACTGAAGGATTGAAGGACGAATATCCTGGGATTTTTCCGGATTGTGTAGTAACAAGGTCGCAAAGTCACAGGTTAAAACAAGAGGAGAAATCAAAGAGTGAAGATGAAGTTGAAGTGCAATTATCAGAAACGATTTTTGATCAGCTGGTTGAAAAAGAACAACAGGTGGAGGATGAGGCGGATATTTTTAGTTCAGGAAAATTGGCGGAGTTACAACAGAAAGATGTAGAAATAAAACGGATATATCAGAAAGCATATACGGAAGAGGAATCTGAGAGTATACAAGAGTGTTATTGCCGTAAAAATGATGTCTTGATGAGAAAATGGGGACCTGTACATATGCAGGCGGATGAAAAGTGGGCAGAAGTTCATCAAGTCGTATTGCCGGTAGGGTATAGAAAGGAGGTGTCGCGAGTTGCACATGAGGTACCAGTGGGAGGTCATTTGGGAATAAGGAAAACTCAAGCTAAAATCCAGAAACATTTTTATTGGCCTGGTAAATATGTAGTTAAATTTTGTCAATCATGTCACACATGTCAAGTGATAGGGAAACCTCAAGCAGTGATAAAACCAGCGCCCTTAATACCCATTCCAGCATTTGAGGAACCTTTTACGAGGGTCATAATTGATTGTGTAGGACCGCTTCCCAAAACAAAAAGTGGGAATCAATATCTTTTGACTATAATGGATGTGTCTATTAGGTTTCCAGAGGCCATTCCAGTACATAATATTACAGCTAAAAGGATTGTGGAGGAGCTATTTAAATTCTTTACTAGATATGGACTACCCACAGAAATTCAATCGGATCAAGGATCAAATTTTACTTCAAAGTTATTCAAAGAAGTTATGGATAGTTTAGGAATAAAACAATTTAAATCAACTGCGTACCATCCAGTTGCAGGGAGCATTAGAAAGCTGGCATCAGACATTAAAGACAATGTTGAGGACGTATTGTCAAGATTATCCAGAGGATTGGGATAAAGGAATTCCACTCGTATTGTTTGCAATTAGGGATGCACCTAATGAGTCTACCAAATTTAGTCCTTTTGAACTAATTTCTGATCATGAGGTAAGAGGACCACTTAAATTGATTAAGGAAAAATTGATGGGTGAGAAATCGGAAATTACACTATTGGATTACGTGTCAAATTTTAGGGAACGATTAAATAGAGCAGGTGAATTGGCAAGACAACATTTGAAAGTTGCACAAAATGTGATGAAACGACAAGAAATCCAAAGTTCGTAGTTTTTCCAGTGGGGATAAAGTTTTACTGTTGTTACCAGTGGTAGGGGAGCCTTTTAAAGCTAGGTTTGCGGACCGTATCAGATTGAAAGGTAATTAAGTGAGGTAAATTATGTGGTAAAAACACCAGATAGAAGGAAGACTCACCGAGTGTGTCATATGAATATACTTTGAAAGGGAAGGAGAGAAAAAGGAAGTTTTAATGATTCTAACTCAAAGTGACGAACCAAATCCAGATGACTGTGAATTTGACTACCTCAAATTAAATTGGAAAATGAGGATGTTCTTAAAAATTGGGATGAATTGTTAAGTTACCTTCCAGCGGAAAAACAAACTGAGCTGAAAGAGTTATTGATATCACATGGGCAAGTTTGTAGAGATAAATTGGGAAGTACTAAAATGGCTATACATGATGTAGATGTGGGAAATGCTGTTCCTATCAAACAACATCCATATAGACTTAATCCTTTAAAATTGGCTCAGGTTAACAGAGAGATTGAGAGTATGCTTAAAAATGGCATAATTGAAGTGGGTTGCAGCCAATGGAGCTCACCCATAGTGATGGTACCTAAACCAGATGGTACCCAACGGTTGTGTGTGGACTATCGAAAGGTGAATGCAATTACAAGAACGGACTCTTACCCTGGGACAATCTGCTTTTATTTTCAACTTCCAGACATGGAAAGAACATTTTAAACATCGTATGGAGCTCTTCGATCGACTTCACGGGTTTGGTGATGAACCTAGCCGAAAGTGAATTTGGAGAAGCCCGAATCACTTTCCTTGCGGAGTTTCCGATTCCCTCAAGACGAAGGGAAATTATGCGATTTCTTAGCATGAGTGGCTTTGATCGAACATTTGTGCAAAAGTTTTGTGGCGTGATTACTCCACTGATGGACTTGCTGAAGAAACGTCAAAAATTTCAAGGGACAGCGGACTTTCAACAGGCATTTGACTGCCTGAAAGCTGTGATCACCAATGCTCCTGTATTGGAGAATTGCAAGGGGCGCTGTGGTCAGATTGAACTAAAGTATCTGGGGCGGGATTCTCCGTAATCGGCGCGATGTCCGCCGACCGGTGCCAAAAACGGCGCAAATCAGTCCGGCATCGCGCCGCCCCAAAGGACCCTGGAATGCGGAATTCTCCATATCTTGAGGGGCCGAGCCCTCACCTTGAGGAGCTAGGCCCGCGCCCGACTGATTTCCGCCCCGCCAGCTGACAGGAAAGATCTTTGGTGCCCTGCCAGCCGGCGCGGAAATGACTTTGCCGGGTGGCGCATGCGCGGGAGCGTCAGCGGCCGCTCACGGCATCCCTGTGCATGCGCGGTGGAGGGAGTCTCTTCCGCCTCCGCCATAGTGGAGACCATGGTGAAGGTGGAAGGAAAAGAGTGCCCCCAAGGCACAGGCCCGCCCGCCGATCAGTGGGCCCCGATCGCGGGCCAGGCCACCATGGGGGCACCCCCCGGGGCCAGATCGCCCCACGCCCCCCCCCAGGACCCTGGAGCCCACCCGCGCTGCCGTGTCCCGCCGTCGGGCACCCCCCGGGGCCAGATCCCCCCGTGCCCCCCCCCCCAGGACCCTGGAGCCCGCCCGCACTGCCGTGTCCCGCTGTCCCAAAGGTGGTTCACTCGATGCCGGCTGGCGGGGTCGACAGCGGCGGGACTTCGGCCCATCGCAGACCTGAGAATCACCGGGGGATTCCCGCCGACCGGCACGGCGACATTCCCGCCCCCGCCGAATCACCAGTGGTGGAGTATTCGCGACACGGCGGGGGCGGGATTCACGCCGGCCCCGGCGATTCTCCGACCTGGTGGGGGGGTCGGAGAATCAAGCCCCTGATTCTAAAGAGAAATGCCGAGGAGTAGAGGAATGGATGGATCGTGCAGAGACTTTGTTCAAAGAGACTGTCAATCGAGAAGGATTTCCGTTGGAGGAAGAAGAACAAAGAAAAATGGACTGTAATATTATACCTGTTTGCGTGTGTTTTTTTTTAAAAAACCAAAAGGTATATTTACTGTGTACATTTCTTAGTGGATGGTGCAAAAGTAAAAAATGAAACCATCTTGAAGTTGATGGTTTATTTTTTTTTTCTTGGGTGGAGGTGTCATGTGAGAGTACCTTTAAGTCATGGATGTTTAAGCAATGTACCTTTAAGAAAACAGTGATGTCAGAGAGTGGGTGGAGCTGGGCTTTAGGTCAGCCATTTTGCAGGTTTTTAGTTTCAGTTTAAAAAGCAGCTTGTGTGTGTCTGTGTGTTTCCAGAGAGCTACAAGTTTGACAAGATCTTGGGAATATCTGCGTTTGCAGGGAGCTGGATCTCTGACATGAAAGACTATCTCTGGATCATTTGGGTGATTTAAACTCATAATTGTAAAGCCTTTAACCTGATGTGATTCTGTTTAAAGGTGTTAAGTCTCTTGGAAATTTGCTGGAACATTTTGAAGAATTATTTACTGTTGCAATATTTTCCGAGTTATCTTTGAAGTAAGGGGTGTTAAGAGATCCAATGTTTATTTAAGATGTTAAGTTGAGTTCATGGAATAAACATTGTTTTGTGTTTAAAAACCCATGTATCCATAATTGTAATCCCACACCTAGGGAGCATGCCGTGTGCTAGGGAAAGCAACAAATCCATTAAAGGGGGAGGTTGGTTGAACTCCATGATTCATTTTGGGGTTCTGAAAACGCCTCGCCCATAACACCAGGGTCCTGCGTTTAATTCGAGCCTTGGGTGTCTGTGCGGAGTCTGCACGTTCTCCCCGTGTCTGCGTGGGTTTCCTCCGGGTGCTCCGGTTTCCTCCCACAGTCCAAAGATGTGCAGGTTAGGTGGATTATGTAAGATAAAATTGCCCCTTAGTCTCCAGGGTTGTACAGGTTAGGTGGGGTTATGAGGATAGGGCGGGGGAATGGGCCTAGATAGGATGCTCTTTCAGGGGGTCGGTGCAGACTCGATGGGCCAAATGCCTCCTTCTGCACTGTAGAGATTCTATGTCTTATAAACTTGGTTAAATTCTTTGAAGAGGTGATTAGGTGTGTAGATAAGGGTAGCGCAGTTGAGGTAGTCTACATGGGCTTTTGATAAGGTCCCGAATGGGAGTCTGATGAAGAATATCCCATGGGATCCAGGGCAATTTGGCAAACTGGGTGCTCCGGTTTCCTCCCACAAGTCCCGAAAGACGTGCTTGTTGGGTGAATTGGACATTCTGAATTCTCCCTCTGTGTACCCGAACAGGCGCCGGATGTGGTGTCTAGGGGATTTTCACAGTAACTTCATTGCAGTGTTAATGTAAGCCTACTTGTGACAATGAAGATGATTATATTATGTTAAAGACGGGCTGGTTAGATGGGCAGAAGGCTGGCAGATGGAATTTAGCCATGAAAAGTGTGAGGTCATGCATTTTGGATGAACTGACAAGACAATGAATGGTCAGACCCTGGGAAGTAGAGAGAATCAAATGGGCCTTGGTGTGCAAGTTCACAGATCTCTGAAGGCAGCAGGGCAGGTAGATACAGTTCTTAAGAAGGCTTATGGGATCCTTGCCTTTATTAACTGAGGCATAGAATATAAGAGCAGGGAGGTGATACTGGAGCTGCATAAAATGCTGGTGAGGCCCCAGCTGGGGTAGTGTGTATTGCTCCGGTCACCTCACTATAGAGAGTGTTTTGTTCTGCTCTTGGTGTAGCATAAGCTGCTTCCTTGATGTGCACTCTTACAAAGGAAGGTTCAGACTTGGAGATAACTTTAACACGTTTATTGAACTATTTACAATTCTCCTACTCAGATTCGACGCTACTGTTAATCCTGCTATAGCTACTCAGACTGAAGAACCAGTCTGCTGCAATCCACGTGGTGGGTGTGATGTTCAATCAACCCTGTGTCTGTGCTCACTGAGTGTCTCCACTGGAAAGAGACTGAGCATGTGTGCTGTGTCCTTTTATATGGGTTGGTGTAATGCCCTCCTGTGGTGGTGTCACCTCTGTGTGTATCGTGAATGCCCATTGGTCGTGTCCTATCTTACTGACCTATTGGTTGAATGTCTGTGTGTCATGTCTCTGGTGCTCCCTCTAGTGTCTAGCTAGGTGTAGTGTGTTCACATTAACCCCTTGTGTACTTACAGTGATGCATATCACCACAGCTCCGGTCACCTCACTATAGAAAGGAAGTGATTGCACTGGAGAGGGTGCAGAGCAGATTTGCCAGCATGCTGCCTGGGCTTGGAGCCTTTCAGTTACCAAGAGAGACTGGATAGGCTGGGGTTGTTTTCCTCAGGGCAGAGAAAGCAGAGGGGGGGCCTGATTGAGGTGTACAAAATTATGGGGGACATAGGTAGGGTGGATACTTTTCCCCCTACAGCACACAAGGAGTTAAAGGTGTACAAAGGCCAAGTGGTCGGAAATGGGGTTAGAATAGGTAGGTGCTTGACGGTCGGCCCGGATGCAATGGGCCGAAGGGCCTCTTTCAGTGCGGCTAACCTCTAAGACTCTATGACACTGACTGGTGTATCTCAGTCCCTCCCTTTCTTCGAGTGTCTCTCACCTGGGCCCGAGACTCCGTGGACATATCCAAACATGCTCTCTCGCTCCTCGTTGCGAATCTTCGGCAGTTTCTCAAAGTCCATGTTGGCCGTCTGTGATTAATATGGGTGATGCTTGAGAGAAACATGGAAGTGCGGTGTTAAAGGGGAGACATGCAGCTGGGACCTTGACATAGGAAAGTCAGGCTGTACACTGAGAGGCAATCTGAGAAACCCCACTGCGCTACATATAATCACAGGAAACAACAGTCTACGTCCCTCACAATCTTATAAACCTCTATCAGGTCGCCCCTCAACCTTCACTGCTCCAAGGTAAACAGCCCTAGCCTATCCAATCTCTCCCCATTGCTCCAACCCTCCAGCCCAGGCATCATCCTGGCAAATCTCTGTATCATCTACAGTGCAATCACATCCTTCCTATCGTGTGGCGACCAGAACTGTGTACAGTATTGGCCTCCTTATTCAAGGAAAGATGTAAATGCATTGGAAACCGTTCAGAGAAGGTTTCCAAAATGAATCACTTCACATTTATCTAGGTTGAACTCCATCTGCCACTTCTCAGCCCAGCTCTGCATCCTGTCAATGTCCTGTTGTAACCTGCAACAGCCCTCGACACTATCTACAACTCCCCAACCTTCGTGTCATCGGCAAACTTACTTACCCACCCTTCCACGTCCTCATCCAAGTCATTTATAAAAGCCACAAAGAGCAGAGGTCCCAGAACAGATCCCTGCGGGACACCACTGGTCACCGACCTCCAGGCGCAATACTTGCCATCCACTGCCACTCGCTGTCGCCAGATGTTCCGAGTGCCTCATTGCAACGGCAAGGTCAACAGTGGATGGCTATCCACCTCTGCAAGTCCGCTCTAACCCTGTTCGCCAAGCTTGTAAAATTCAGCTTGCGAAGCCTCGGACAATCCTGGGCCACCTGAACCCCCAAACAGGGAAAACGTGGTCCCCCCAGATGGAATGGCAATCCCCTCAACCCATCACCTCCCCTCAGAGGGATAACCACAAAATATTCACTCTTCCCAACATTTAATTTATATCCTGAAAAGGAACTGAACCCCTGCAATATCCCCATTATCTCCCCCATAACTGGCCCTGGATTTCTAACATACAGTAAAAGGTTGTCCGCACGGAGGGACACCATGGGCGGGATTCTCCGACCCCCCGCCGGTTGCCGAATTCTCCGGCACCGGATGTTCGTCGGGGGTGCCCCCCCCCCCCCCCCCTCCGGCGATTCTCCGGCCGCGATGGGCCGAAGTCCCGCTGCTGGAATGCCAGTCCCGCCGGCGAGAATCAAACCACCTCTCTTACTGGCGGGACAAGGCGGCGCGGGCGCGGGGCGATCTGGCCCCGGGGGGGGGGGGGGGGGGTGCCCCCACGGTGGCCTGGCCCGCGATCGGGGCCCACCGATCCGCGGGCGGGCCTGTGCCGTGGGGGCGCTCTTTCCCTTCCGCCTCCTCCACGGTCTCCACCATGGCGGAGGCGGGAAAGACCCCCTCCACTGCGCCTGCGCGGGGATGCCGTGAGCGGCCGCTGACACTCCCGTGCATGCGCCACCCGGCAAAGTCAGTTTCGCGCCGTCTTGTCAAATTCTACCGTGAGCCCATCGGGCCCCAACACCTTCCCCGCTGCATCTGACCCAGAGCCCTGTGGACCTCCTCCAACCCCATCGGCACCTCCAAAGCCTCCCGCAACTCATCCCACCCGAGGAAACTCCAAGCCCTCCAAAAACTCAACCATCTCCGGCTCCTCCTCTGGCGGCTCCGACCTGTGAAGTGCCTCATAAAAGGAACAAACACCTCATTAATTTTCTCTGGGGTAGCTGGACTCCCAGTGGAGGCACGTCAGGTGGCTCCCGCTAGAGTCCTTGGATTTTGGCCCTTTTCACCCAGTTTTGGGGGGGGGGGCGGTTGTGGGTAAACTTATCCCAATAGAGTTGTGGCACTAGAGGATGTAAAAATCCCAAAGAAAGAATATTGGGAGAAAGGGGGCGAGGGCTAGCCCTCCGGCAGAGTCGGCGACAGTGCGGAGTATAGCTTGCCGGGTGGGGTGGCGCCCATTACAGCGGACATGTTGGCCGAGGGGATGGCGGTGGAGTTTGAACGGCAATTTGCCAAACATTTCGAGCGGCAAGGGAAGGAGATGCTGGACACTGAAGAATTCGGTGGAAGATTCTCTGGCCCCAATAAAGCTCTTGGAAAGACGTCAGAGTGTGGGAGCACGGTGAGGTGCTGAAGGGGGCGGGGGGGAGCACTGTCGCGACACAGTGACCAGGCCCGCCTCGCTGGAACTGCAGTTGCTGAAGGTGGAGGACAGAAATAAAGGGTTGAGGGCCTTGAGAACAGGTCGTGATGGCAGAACCTCAGGATTGCGGCAGGCCTGCCTGAAGTTGTGGAGGGCCCGAGGCCGACCGAGTATTTTGCAAAGATGTTCGCAAAGCTGTTGGAGGTGGAGGATGCCCTTGAGCTGGAAAGGGCCCACCGGTCGCTCCTGCCAAAGCCACGGGCTGACGAGCCGTCAAGAGCGATGATTATCTGCTTTTATAGCTACCAGAGGAAGGAGCAGGTATTGAGATGGGCCCATGGGCCCAGCAGAATCGGGAGGTGAGGTGGGAAGGCAGTGGTTTTCGGATATACCAGGATGTGACGGGACGGTGGAGCTGGCGAAAAGGCGTGCGGCCTTTAACAGGGTGAAGGCAGCGCTCTTTGAGAGCGGACTGCGCTTCGGGGTGGACGACCAGGCGAGGCTGAGGGTCACGCACAACTTCAGGGACCGTTACTTTGAGATGGCGGAGGAGGCGTTCGTGAGGGCAGAAGGATTGGGACTGAACTGAGATGGACATTAGAACTTTGGGGTGGCGAGTGGGATGAGGGGGTATGTTCTTTGTCCCATTCGTGGGGTGGGGCTGGGGGCCATCTTGGATGGGCTCTGGTGGCTTTTAGGAATCATGTGGGGGGGGGGGGCGGGGATTAGATTATCCCTCGCAGCAGACATGGCTGACATGCAGGGGCGGAGTTGGGGGGCGGGAGTTGGGTGGGGGGTTGGTGAGGGGCACCTGGTTCGGTTGGTAACATGGAGTGAGCAGTGGTTGGGAGGGCCGGTAAAGCGGGCGAGGGTTTTCGCCACCTGAAGGGCCGCCAGCCCATGTGACGCCGCTGGAGGAGCCCCATCCGCGGGCGAAAGGCCAGGTCAGGCTTCGTCAGAACTGGGTTAGTCAGGGGTTTCACTCGGTCTTTGATAGTCGGGTCCAGGCAGGGGGCAGGGATACTGATTAACAAGAGAGTGCGGTTTCAGATGGAGAAGGTGATGGCGGATCAGGGGGGCAGATACGTGGATAGTCACGGGTACTTTGGAGGGACGTCGGTCTGTTGGTTAGCGGGTACGCCCCCAATTGGGATGATGTAGGGTTCACGAAGAAGATGTTAGCGGCCATCCCCGACGTGGACACCCATCAGTTGATTCTTGGGGTGGGGGGGGCTAGAATACAGTCCCGAACCCGAGAGTGGATTGATCTAAGCCAAGGTCTTTGGCCCCATTTGGGGGTGCAAAGGTGTTGGTGGTGTTTCTGAAGGTGATGGGGGAATGGGGCGGGGGGGGGGAGTAGACCAGTGGGGGTTTCTAAATCTGGGAGTAGTGCGAACTCTTTCTTTTCTCTGGCGCACAACGCATGCACTCTTTTTCATCTCCCTGCTGTTCAAACCCTGAGTGAAAAACCCGACGCACCAAGGCTTTCCCCAAGCTGATCTGATCCCGCACCCGCAGGTGTGTTACCTGTAGGAACACTGCATGGGCCCCAGCTCTTTCAAATGTGTAAAAATCTCTTATTCTCTTCACAGCCTCCCCCCCACCCCCCCTCCAAAGCTCTATCCGTTCCAGGTGATCAACCTTGTTGGTGGTCTGCTGCTTCCCACCCCCTCTCGAATCAGACATTGCACCGTAGTGCAATATCCCTACCCAAATCCCTGGGTCCCAGGCCCATCTAAGATGGCCGCCAGCCCCAGCCACCCAGTCAGACAAAGGAAAACCGCACGTCACTGTCAGGCCCCCCCCCCCCCCCCACTGATTCCTCCACAGACTTCTTGGTGCCACCTCCTCCCTCATCCCCCCACCACAGAAACATAAAACTATAACTAGACCTATTGCGCCCCTCCCAACCTGACCCCAACAGGCCGCAGCCTCTCTCCCCACTAGCAAACAGGGTCCCATTAGCATATCCCCTCAAACAATGGCCAATACATCCCTTCTCCCCCCACCCCCCAACCATACCCAAACCCCGACAAGATCAACAAACCTCTCTCCCCTCCAAGAGAAAAAAACCCAAAGGGACACGTTGATACGCAATCAATATACTCGAGACGAAGGTATTCAGTAACTGAGGCTTTAATGCACTAGAACTGATCCCCAGCAGCTTCGTAACAGAAAGTGAAGGCTGCTGGGCCGACACCATCTCTTATACCCCGCCTTCAGGGCGGAGCTACTTCACACAGCCAATGGTAGACTCCAGGGTCTCAACCAATGGCGTCGGCCTCTCAGGTACCGCAATTACCACACACATACCAATCCCCTTTTACAACCATCCGCTTGTCCCAAAGAGCAAAAGTGAAACAGTGGTAAAAACAGCAACATATCTACACCATACAAACACCCCCTTCATACACAGAGTCCAAAATAATCCTCGTCACTGCGGTCCCAACTCCTTCTCCAGCCTGGCAAAAAAGTTATAATTCGGACCCATTGTAACCATTAACTGGGCCGGATACACCACTCCAAACCTCACACCTTTATTATTAAACCTCCTCTAGCCTCTACAACCCTCCCAATCTCTGTAACCTCCTCCAGACACTACATCCCTCCCTATCCCTGTAACCTCCTCCGGACTCTACATCCCTCCCTATCTCTATAACCTCCTCCAGGCCCGATATCCCTCCCTATCTCTGTATCCTCCTCCAGCCCCTACAACCCTCCCTATCTCTGTAACCTCCTCCAGCCCCAACAACCCTCCCTAACTCTGTAACCTCCTCCAGCCCCAACAACCCTCCCTATCTCTGTAACCTCCTCCAGACACTACATCCCTCCCTATCCCTGTAACCTCCTCCGGACTCTACATCCCTCCCTATCTCTATAACCTCCTCCAGGCCCGATATCCCTCCCTATCTCTGTATCCTCCTCCAGCCCCTACAACCCTCCCTAACTCTGTAACCTCCTCCAGCCCCAACAACCCTCCCTATCTCTGTAACCTCCTCCAGCCCCTACAATCCTCCCTATCTCTGTAACCTCCTCCAGCCCCTACAACCCTCCCTATCTCTGTAACCTCCTCCAGCCCCTACAATACTCCCTATCTCTGTAACCTCCTCCAGCCCCAACAACCCTCCCTATCTCTGTAACCTCCTCCAGCCCCTACAACCCTCCCTATCTCTGTAACCTCCTCCAGTCCCTACAACCCTCCCTATCTCTGTAACCTCCTCATGCCCCGACAACCCTCCCTATCCCTATAACCTCCCCCTGCCCCTACAACTCTCCCTATCTCTGTAACCTCCTCCAGACCCCTGCAACCTTCCCTATCTCTGTAACCTCCTCCAGCCCCTACAACCCTCCCTATCTCTGTAACCTCCTCCAGCCCCTACAACACTCCCTATCTCTGTAACCTCCTCCAGCCCCAACAACCCTCCCTATCTCTGTAACCTCCTCCAGCCCCTACAACCCTCCCTATCTCTGTAACCTCCTCCAGCCCCTACAACCCTCCCTATCTCTGTAACCTCCTCCAGCCCCTACAATCCTCCCTATCTCTGTAACCTCCTCCAGTCCCTACAATCCTCCCTATCTCTGTAACCTCCTCGTGCCCCTACAACCCTCCCTATCCCTATAACCTCCCCCTGCGCCTACAACTCTCCCTATCTCTGTAACCTCCTCCAGCCCCTACAACCCTCCCTATCTCTGTAACCTCCTCCAGCCCTCAACAACCCTCCCACTCTTCAATGAAGGGTGCAGGAGGGCATGCCAGGAGCAGCACCAAGCGTACCTAAAAATGAGATGTCATCCTGGCGAAGGTACAACACCGGACTACTTGCATGCCAAATAACATAAGCAGCAAATGATAAACAGAGCTAAGCAGTTCCACAATGTAAGGAGCCTCTTTTAAATCCTGGTCTGACCCTTGTTTTCCCTTTCAATCCCTTCCTTTCTGGCTGCTTTTAAATTGCGGACTTTGGTTAAACTCAAAACACCCCTGGTTTAAGGTGTCAGGCGAACTTGCCCGGGCAGTCCGCTCAAGGCAGTATGCTACGTGGCATAGTCCAGTGGTGTCATTGTGATGGACTTGGCTTGCAGCCAATCGACTCTGAAATTCCGGGTCTTGTTTGATTCTCGATTGTGATTGGTGGAGTCATTCTGAAGCTTCTAGAAAGCCCTGCAAAGAAAGGCAGGCTGGCTCTCGGGCTTTGGTTTCATTTTTGGGACAGAGTTCAAGGAGCTTGAAGTTCTCTCTGCCTGCAGTTGGAAGCTCTGTTTTCTTCTCAACCGAGCTGGTAGGCATTCCCTATGAAACTGTTTTCCAAGTAGGTTTTCGATTGGAACAAGAAGCTTGTGAGTACAAGACCTGCAGTGGGATTCTCCGACTCCCCGCTGGGTCGTTGGCAGCACCCCCCCCCCCGGCAATTCTCCGATGGGCCGAGCGGCCGTCGGTTTCTGGCCCGTCTCGCCGGCGTGGATTGGGCATGGTCCCACACGGCGGGAGCTGGCATGTAAGTCGGCTGGGGCGGTCCTCGGGGGGGGCGGAGGTGGATTCGACCCCGGGGGCGGGGGGGGGGGGGGGCCCCCACGGTGGCCTGGCCCGCGATCGGGGCCCACCGATCTGCGGGCGGGCCTGTGCCGTGGGGGCGCTCCTTCCTTCGGCGCCGGCCCCTGCGGGAGTCCGCCATGGCCGGCACGGAGACGAGGAACCCCCGCGCACGCGCCAGGACACTGTATCCTTCCTTCGGTTCAATGATTCGAATACCCACTTTTAAATTTTCACGTTGAGGACTTCAGATTGACATGGTGAGGCTGGTAGTCCATCTGGTGGACACAACGTAGCATTGCACGGACCCGAGGCGAAGCTTCTCTGTGATAGCCCAAGTCAGTTGAGGGTGAAGTGACTCTCCAGAGGAATTCCAGCAGCCTGCCGGGGTCGAAGTGAAGGCAGATTCCACGAGACCCAAACCAACCGATGGTTTTCAACAACGTTGCATTTTGAGAAAATCAATGCCTGCAAAGACCAAACCTCAGCAGCTAAGATACCGATCACTTGTTCCGTTTAATCCCCATTATTTTGATCCTTCCCCTGCCCCACTGTGTGTCTGTCTTGTATGTGTGTGTGTGGGTGGAGGGTGGGACGGGGTTAGGGGGACAATTAAATTAGCAGACCATTGTTCTGTTATCACCATCACATGTCTAACTCTTCCCTTGTTGTAAATAAACAGCTGTTTTGTGTGTCACTTACAAATCTGGTGCCTGGAACTCATTGCAACATTCGAGGGTCAAAGGTCTCAGGAAACCATGCAAATGATTGGTTAATTCACTTGTGCGGTGACTCCGGGGCTGGAATGGACCGCATACTAACCCAGAGTGTCGTGACAATAACCAATGGATAAGATCTAAGCTCTGCAGACCTGCCAGAACCAGCTGTGAATGGTGGTGGACAATTCAGCAGCTCACTGGAGGAGGAGGCTCCACAAATATCCCCATCCTCTCATGATGGAGGAGCCCAGCACATCTGTGCAAAAGTTGCATTCGCAACAATCTTCAGCCAGATGTGCCGAGTGGATGATCCGTCTCGGTCTCCTCCGGAGGTCCCCAGCATCACAGACGTCAGTCTGCAGCCAATCCGATTCGCTCCACGTGGTATCAAGAGACGGCCGGAGGCACTGGGTACTGCAAAGGCTATGGGCCCTGACAATATCCCGGCAATACGACTGAAGACTTGTGCTCCAGAGCTTGCCGCACCCTTAGCTACGTTGTTCCAGTACAGCTACAACACTGGCATCTCCCCGGCAACGTGGAGAATTGCCCAGGTATGTCCTGTACACAGAAAGCAGAACAAATCCAATCCAGCCAAATGTCGCCCTATCAGTCTACTCACCATCCTCAGCAAAGTGATGGAAGGAGTCATCAACAGTGCGACCAAGCGGCACTTACTCAGCAATAACCTGCTCACGGACGCTCAGTTTGGGTTCCGCAGGGTCACTCAGCTCCTGACCTCATTACAACCTTGGTTCAAACATGGAGAAAAGAGCTGATTGCCAGAGGTGAGGTGCGAGTGACTGCCCTCGACATCAAGGCAGCATTTGAGCAAGTATGGCATCAAGGAGCCGGAGCTAAACTGTAGTCAATGGGAATCAGGGGAAACTCCGCTGGTTGGAGTCATACCTGACACAAAGGAAGATGATTGTGGTGGTTGGAGGTCAATCATCTCAGCTCCAACTCCTCAGGGTAGTGTCCGAGGCCCCACCATCTTCAGCTGCTTCATCAATGACGTGCCTTCCATGATCAGGTCAGAAGTGGGGATGTTCACTGATGACTGCACAATGTTCAGCACTGTGCGGAGTCTGCACATCCTCCCCGTGTGTGCGTGGGTTTCCCCGGGGTGCTCCGGTTTCCTCCCACAGTCCAAAGATGTGCAGGTTAGGTGGATTGGCCATGATAAATTGCCCTTAGTGTCCAAAATTGCCCTTAGTGTTGGGTGGGGTTACTGGGTTATGGGGATAGGGTGGAGGTGTGGGCTTGGGTGGGGTGCTCTTTCCAAGAGCCGGTGCAGACTCAATGGGCCGAATGGCCTCCTTCTGCACTGTAAATTCTATGATTCATGACTCCTCGGACACTGTCCAAATGCAGCAAGACCTGGACAGTATCCAGGCTCGGGCTAACAAGTGGCAAGTTACATTTGCGCCACACAAGTGCCAGGCAATGACCGTCTCCTACAAGAGAAGATCGAACCATCACTCCTTGACATTCAATGGTAATACCGAGGCTGAATCCCCCACAATCAACATCCTGGTGGTTACCATTGATCAGAAACTGAAATGGACTAGCCGTATTAATAGTGAGGCTACCAGAGCAGGTCTGAGGCTAGGAATCCTACGGTGAATAACTCACCTCCTGACTCCCCAAAGCCTGTCCACCATCTACAAGGTACAAGTCAGGAGTGTGATGGAATACTCTCCACTTCCCTGGGTGAGTGCAGCCCCAACAACACTCAAGAAACTCGACACCATCCAGGACAAAGCAGCCCCGCTTGATTGCTCCTCCTTCCACAAACATTCACTCCCTCCACCACCGACGCACAGTGGCAGCCGTGCGCACCATCTACAAGATGCACTGCAGGAACTCACCAAGTCTCCTTAGACAGCACCTCCCAAACCCACGACCACTCCCATCTAGAAGGACAAGAGCAGCAGATACCTGGGAACCCCACCACCTGGAGGTTCCCCTCCAAGTCACTCACCCCCCTGACTTGGAAATATATTGTGTGATGAATGTAGAAATTGTCATGTAATTTATTTTATATTTGTGACAGTAATGTTATTAAAAACCCAGGTTTAAAATACATACAGGCAGTATGTCTGCTAAAACTGCAATCAGGGTGTCATGAAAGGTGAGGAAATCATTCATTCCAACCACGTTGTCACAGATAAAGAACTAATGGCTTGATGGAAGTTCCCTGGAGTATAGATAATTTATGGGGGATTGTATTTAGCCCTAGCTGAGCAGGTAATGGAACTTAGTGGGATACAGGTGATGTATTAATGGGAGAAGCCAGGCCTGTCTGTAGC
This sequence comes from Scyliorhinus torazame, assembly GCF_047496885.1. Lineage (NCBI taxonomy): Eukaryota > Metazoa > Chordata > Chondrichthyes > Carcharhiniformes > Scyliorhinidae > Scyliorhinus > Scyliorhinus torazame. The sequence goes on along the minus strand of NC_092710.1, from coordinate 75,727,407 downwards.
TTTGCAGTCTGTTATAAGATTTTAATTTGAACAGCAGTTAGGCCAAATGCTATTAGGTTGAGCAGAGGTGTACTAGATCTGCTCTGGAAAGGATCTCCCTCCAAAGGTCTCTGCAGAGCTAAGTAAGTAACCCGATTTGTTAACTTTATTTGTAAGTGGCATTTGAACAGTATCGGGCTGCTTAATCGGAATTAGTGGCTGTTGTGGAGAGGCTAAAGTTTTTCTTTTATTTAATAACTCTTGAACTGATAATTATAAAGCTATTTTCTTTGATTTTAATGTTATTTATGTGTTTAAATTAAAGGTAGCTTGATTATAAAAGATACCTATTGGTCAGAGACACCCCTCTGGGGTGAAGTATATGTTCCTCACAATTTTACAAATTTAAATTGTTTGGTGTTCTCGCCGATATCCTAACAAAGGTTGGGGACTGGGCCAGTATCCTAACAATAGTTATTTCATTGTTCCTGGGTCAAAATCCTGGAGCCCAATTCCTAACAGCAGTGGGTGTGACCTATACCACATAGGCTGCAGCAGTTCAAGAAGGCAGCTACCCACCACATTCTCAAGGGGAAATTAGGTATGGCCGATCAATGTTGGCCTCACCAGCGAAGCCCACAGCATTGTATTAATACAAAACATTCTGTGGCCCCTTTCAGCTCCTCGAGCCCTAACTACCTCTGTAACTTCATCAGCCTAAAACAACCCAGTAACCACCTCCAGCGCCTACAAACCTCCCTATCTCTGTAACCTCCTCCAGTCCCCACAACCCTCCCAATCTCTGTAACCTCCTCCAGCCCCTACAACCCTCCCTATCTCCGTAACCTCCTTCAGCCCCTACAAACCTCCCTATCTCTGTAACCTCCTCCAGCCCCTACAACCCTCCCTATCTCTGGAATGTCCTCCAGTACCTACAACCCTCCCTATCTCTGTAACCTCCTCCAGTTCCTGCAACCCTCCCTATCACTGTAACCACGTCCAGCTCCTACAACCCTCCCTTTCTCTGTAACCTCCTCCAGTTCCTGCAACCCTCCCTATCTCTGTAACCTCTTCCAGTTCCTGCAACCCTCCCTATCTCTGTAACCTCCTCCAGTTCCTGCAACCCTCCCTATCACTGTAACCACGTCCAGCTCCTACAACCTTCTCTTTCTCTGTAACCACCTCCAGCCCCTACAACCCTCCCTATCTCTGTAACCTCCTCCAGCCCCTACTACCATCCCTATCTCTGTAATCTTCTCCAACCCCTACAACCCTTCCTATCTCTGTAACCTCCTCCAGCCCTTACAACCCTCCCTATCTCTGTAACCTCCTCCAGTCTCTAGAAACCTTCCTATCTCTGTAGCCTCCTCCAGCCCCGATAACCCTCCCCATCTCTGTAACCTTCTCCAGTCCGTACAACCCTCCCTATCTCTGTAACCTGCTCCAGCTCCTCCAACCCTCCCTATCTCTGTAGCTTCTCCAGCTCCTACAACCCTCCCTATCTCTGTCACCTTCTCCAGCTCCTACAACCCTCCCTATCTCTGTAACCTCCTCAAGCCCCTACAACCCTCCCTATCTCGGTAACCTCCTCCAGCTCCTACAACCCTCCCTATCTCTGTAACCTCCTCCAGCTCCTACAACCCTCCCTATCTCTGTAACCTCCTCAGGCTCCTACAATCTTTGCTTTCTCTGTAACCTCCTCCTGTCCCTACAAACCTCTCTATCTCTGTAACCTCCTCCAGTCCCTATACCCTCCCTATCTCTGAAACCTCCTCCAGTCCCTATACCCTCCCTATCTCTGTAACATCCACCAACCCCTACAACCTTCCCTAACTCTGTAACCTCCACCAGCCCCTACAACCCTCCCTATCTCTGTAACCTCCTCCAGCTCCTACAACCCTCCCTATCTCTGTAACCTCCTCCAGTCCTGATAATGTCCCTATCTCAGTAACCTCCTCCAGTCCCTGTACCCTCCCTATCTCTGGAACATCCACCAACCCCTACAACCTTCCCTATCTCTGGAACCTCCTCCAGTCCCTATACACTCCCTATCTCTGGAACATCCACCAACCCCTACAACCTTCCCTATCTCTGGAACCTCCTCCAGTCCCTATACACTCCCTATCTCTGGAACATCCACCAACCCCTACAACCTTCCCTATCTCTGGAACCTCCTCCAGTCCCTACAACCCTCCCTATCTCTGTAACCTCCTCCAGCCCCTACAACCCTCCCTATCTCTGTAACCTCCTCCAGCCCTTACAACCCTCCCTATCTCTGTAACCTCCTCCAGTCTATAGAAACCTTCCTATCTCTGTAACCTCCTCCAGCCCCGATAACCCTCCCCATCTCTGTAACCTTCTCCAGTCCGTACAACCCTCCCTATCTCTGTAACCTGCTCCATTAATTATACTCTCCCTATCTCTGTAACCTCCTCCAGCCCCGACAACCCTTCCTATCTCTGTAACCTCCTCCAGTCCCTACAAACCTCCCTATCTCTGTAACATCCCCCAGCCCCTACAGCCCTCCCTATCTCGGTAACCTCCTCCAGCTCCTACAACCCTCCCTATCTCTGTAACCTCCTCCAGCCCCTACAACCCTCCCTATCTCTGTAACCTCCTCCAGCCCCTACAATCTTTCCTTTCTCTGTAACCTCCTCCAGCCCCGACAACCCTCCCTATCTCTGTAACCTCCTCCAGTCCCTATACCCTCCCTATCTCTGTAACCTCCTCCAGTCCCTATACCCTCCCTATCTCTGTAACCTCCTCCAGTCCCTATACCCTCCCTATCTCTGTAACCTTCTCCTGTCCTGATACTGTCCCTATCTCTGTAACCTCCTCCAGTTCCTGCAACCCTCCCTATCACTGTAACCACGTCCAGCTCCTACAACCTTCTCTTTCTCTGTAACCACCTCCAGCCCCTACAACCCTCCCTATCTCTGTAACCTCCTCCAGCCCCTACTACCATCCCTATCTCTGTAATCTTCTCCAACCCCTACAACCCTTCCTATCTCTGTAACCTCCTCCAGCCCTTACAACCCTCCCTATCTCTGTAACCTCCTCCAGTCTCTAGAAACCTTCCTATCTCTGTAGCCTCCTCCAGCCCCGATAACCCTCCCCATCTCTGTAACCTTCTCCAGTCCGTACAACCCTCCCTATCTCTGTAACCTGCTCCAGCTCCTCCAACCCTCCCTATCTCTGTAGCTTCTCCAGCTCCTACAACCCTCCCTATCTCTGTCACCTTCTCCAGCTCCTACAACCCTCCCTATCTCTGTAACCTCCTCAAGCCCCTACAACCCTCCCTATCTCGGTAACCTCCTCCAGCTCCTACAACCCTCCCTATCTCTGTAACCTCCTCCAGCTCCTACAACCCTCCCTATCTCTGTAACCTCCTCAGGCTCCTACAATCTTTGCTTTCTCTGTAACCTCCTCCTGTCCCTACAAACCTCTCTATCTCTGTAACCTCCTCCAGTCCCTATACCCTCCCTATCTCTGAAACCTCCTCCAGTCCCTATACCCTCCCTATCTCTGTAACATCCACCAACCCCTACAACCTTCCCTAACTCTGTAACCTCCACCAGCCCCTACAACCCTCCCTATCTCTGTAACCTCCTCCAGCTCCTACAACCCTCCCTATCTCTGTAACCTCCTCCAGTCCTGATAATGTCCCTATCTCAGTAACCTCCTCCAGTCCCTGTACCCTCCCTATCTCTGGAACATCCACCAACCCCTACAACCTTCCCTATCTCTGTAACCTCCTCCAGTCCCTATACACTCCCTATCTCTGTAACCTCCTCCAGCCCCTACAACCCTCCCTATCTCTGTAACCTCCTCCAGCCCTTACAACCCTCCCTATCTCTGTAACCTCCTCCAGTCTATAGAAACCTTCCTATCTCTGTAACCTCCTCCAGCCCCGATAACCCTCCCCATCTCTGTAACCTTCTCCAGTCCGTACAACCCTCCCTATCTCTGTAACCTGCTCCATTAATTATACTCTCCCTATCTCTGTAACCTCCTCCAGCCCCGACAACCCTTCCTATCTCTGTAACCTCCTCCAGTCCCTACAAACCTCCCTATCTCTGTAACATCCCCCAGCCCCTACAGCCCTCCCTATCTCGGTAACCTCCTCCAGCTCCTACAACCCTCCCTATCTCTGTAACCTCCTCCAGCCCCTACAACCCTCCCTATCTCTGTAACCTCCTCCAGCCCCTACAATCTTTCCTTTCTCTGTAACCTCCTCCAGCCCCGACAACCCTCCCTATCTCTGTAACCTCCTCCAGTCCCTATACCCTCCCTATCTCTGTAACCTCCTCCAGTCCCTATACCCTCCCTATCTCTGTAACCTTCTCCTGTCCTGATACTGTCCCTATCTCTGTAACCTCCTCCAGCTCCTACAATCCTCCCTATCTCTGTAACCTCCTCCAGTCCCTATACCCTCCCTATGTCTGGAACATCCACCAACCTCTACAACCTTCCCTATCTCTGTAACCTCCTCCAGCCCTTACAACCCTCCCTATCTCTGTAACCTGTTCCAGTCCCTACAATCCTCCCTATCTCTGTAACCTGCTCCAGTCCCTACAACCCTCCCTATCTCTGTAACCTCCTCCAGTCCCTACAACCCTCCCTATCTCTGTAACCTCCTCCAGCTCTTACATCCCTCCCTATCTCTGTAACCTCCTCCAGCTCTTACAACCCTCCCTATCTCTGTAACCTCCTCCAGCTCTTACAATCCTCCCTATCTCTGTAACCTCCTCCAGCCCCTACAACCCTCCCTATCTCTGTAACCTCCGCCATCCCCTACAACCCTCCCTATCTCAGTAATCTCCTCCAGCTCTTACAACCCTCCCTATCTCTGTAACCTCCTCCAGTCCCTACAACCCTCCCTATCTCTGAAACCTTCCCCAGTCCCTACAACCCTCCCTATCTCTGAATCCTCGGCTGGTCCCTACAATCGTCCAACATTGCCACACTCCTTTAATTTTAGCTTCTGGATCCTTTCCCAGTTTCAACCTAATCTCACATGTTGTCTCTGTCTTTCTCGCTCTGAGATGTTCCTCAATATTTACCTCTTTAACTGAGTTTTTCACCACCTGCCCCTGACGATAGGTGGCTCAGTGTTTGATTACACACTTGGGCAAGGTATTGGAAATATCCTTCCACTGCAGGTGTTATAACAACAGATAAATGTTGTTGAATGAGGACAGAGAGACTTGAAGGAGAGGGAGATGCAATCAGAGATTATTATCTTCAGTTTACATAACATCAGGAACTTATCTGATTGCTAACAACAGCAACAGAGTCAAGAGTCAAGGGCAAAAATCCCGATTTCAGAATGTCCCATACTTCCAACGGATGGTCAACTCAACCCCTCCCACTCCCCGCGTACACTCTCCCCTATCACGGTCTCCCCCATTCAATCCCCTCTCACTCACCACGTACACTCTCCCCTATCACAGTCTCCCCATTCAAACCCCTCTCACTCCTCACGTGCACTCTCCTCTATCACAGTCTCCCCATTCAATCCCCTCTCACACCCCACGTACACTCTCCCCTATCACAGTCTCCCCATTCAATCCCCTCTCACTCCCCGCGTACACTCTCCCCTATCACAGTCTGCCCCATTCAATCCCCTCTCACTCCCCACGTACTCTCTCCCCTATCACAGTCTCCCCCATTCAATCCCCTCTCACTCCCCACGTACACTCTCCCCATCACAGTCTCCCCAATCAATCCCCTCCCACTCCCCACGTACACTCTCCCCAATCACAGTCTCCCCATTCAATCCCCTCTCACTCCTCACGTACACTCTCCCCTATCACAGTCTCCCCCATTCAATCCCCTCTCACTCCCCACGTACACTCTCCCCTATCACAGTCTCCCCATTCAAACCCCTCTCACTCCCCACGTACACTCTCCCCTATCACAGTCTCCCCCATTCAATCCCCTCTCACTCCCCACGTACACTCTCCCCTATCACAGTCTCCCCCATTCAATCCCCTCTCACTCCCCACGTACACTCTCCCCATCACAGTCTCCCCAATCAATCCCCTCCCACTCCCCACGTACACTCTCCCCAATCACAGTCTCCCCATTCAATCCCCTCTCACTCCTCACGTACACTCTCCCCTATCACAGTCTCCCCCATTCAATCCCCTCTCACTCCCCACGTACACTCTCCCCTATCACAGTCTCCCCATTCAAACCTCTCTCACTCCCCACGTACACTCTCCCCTATCACAGTCTCCCCCATTCAATCCCCTCTCACTCCCCACGTACACTCTCCCCTATCACAGTCTCCCCCATTCAATCCCCTCTCACTCCCCACGTACACTCTCCCCATCACAGTCTCCCCATTCAATCCCCTCCCACTCCCAACGTACACTCTCCCCAATCTCAGTCTCCCCATTCAATCCCCTCCCACTCCCCACGTACACTCTCCCCAATCACAGTCTCTACCCCCATTCAATCCCCTCTCACTCCCCACGTACACTCTCCCCTATCACAGCCTCTACCCCCATTCAATCCCCTCTCACTCCCCACGTACACTCTCCCCTATCACAGTCTCCCCCATTCAATCCCCTCTCACTCCCCACGTACACTCTCCCCTATCACAGCCTCTACGCCCATTCAATCCCCTCTCACTCCCCATGTACACTCTCCCCTATCACAGTCTCTACCCCCATTCAATCCCCTCTCACTCCCCACGTACACTCTCCCCTATCACAGCCTCTACCCCCATTCAATCCCCTCTCACTCCCCACGTACACTCTCCCCTATCACAGTCTCCCCCATTCAATCCCCTCTCACTCCCCACGTACACTCTCCCCTATCACAGCCTCTACCCCCATTCAATCCCCTCTCATTCCCCACGTACAGTCTCCCCTATCACAGCCTCTATCTCCATTCAATCCCCTCTCACTCCCCACGTACACTCTCCCCTATCACAGCCTCTACCCCCATTCAATCCCCTCTCACTCCCCACGTACACTCTCCCCTATCACAGCCTCTACCCCCAATCAATCCCCTCTCACTCCCCACGTATACTCTCCCCTATCACAGCCTCTACCCCCATTCAATCCCCTCTCACTCCCCACGTACACTCTCCCCTATCACAGTCTCCCCATTCAATCCCCTCTCACTCCCCACGTACACTCTCCCCTATCACAGCCTCTACCCCCATTCAATCCCCTCTCACTCCCCACGTACACTCTCCCCTATCACAGTCTCCCCATTCAATCCCCTCTCACTCCCCACGTACACTCTCCCCTATCACAGTCTCCCCATTCAAACCCCTCTCACTCCCCACGTGCACTCTCCCCTATCACAGTCTCCCCCATTCAATCCCCTCTCACTCCCCACGTACACTCTCCCCTATCACAGTCTCCCCCATTCAATCCCCTCTCACTCCCCACGTACACTCTCCCCATCACTGTCTCCCCAATCAATCCCCTCCCACTCCCCACGTACACTCTCCCCAATCACAGTCTCCCCAATCAATCCCCTCCCACTCCCCACGTACACTCTCCCCAATCACTGTCTCCCCCATTCAATCCCCTCTCACTCCCCACGTACACTCTTCCCATCACAGCTTCTACACCCATTCAATCCCCTCTCACTCCCCATGTACACTCTCCCCTATCACAGTCTCTACCCCCATTCAATCCCCTCTCACTCCCCACGTACACTCTCCCCTATCACAGCCTCTACCCCCATTCAATCACCTCTCACTCCCCACGTACACTCTCCCCTATCACAGTCTCCCCCATTCAATCCCCTCTCACTCCCCATGTACACTCTCCCCTATCACAGCCTCTACCCCCATTCAATCCCCTCTCATTCCCCACGTACAGTCTCCCCTATCACAGCCACTATCCCCATTCAATCCCCTCTCACTCCCCACGTACACTCTCCCCTATCACAGCCTCTACCCCCATTCAATCCCCTCTCACTCCCCACGTACACTCTCCCCTATCACAGCCTCTACCCCCATTCAATCACCTCTCACTCCCTACGTATTCTCTCCCCTATCACAGCCTCTACCCCATTCAATCCCCTCTCACTCCCCACGTACACTCTCCCCTATCACAGTCTCCCCCATTCAATCCCCTCTCACTCCCCGCGTACACTCTCCCCTATCACAACCTCTACTCCCATTCAATCCCCTCTCACTTCCCGCGTACACTCTCCCAATCACAGTCTCCCCATTCAATCCCCTCTCACTCCCCATGTACACTCTCCCCTATCACAGCCTCTACCCCCATTCAATCCCCTCTCACTCCCCACGTACACTCTCCCCTATCACAGTCTCCCCCATTCAACCTCCTCTCACTCCCCGGGTATACTCTCCCCTATCACAGTCTCCCCATTCAAGCCCCTCTCACTCCCCACGTACACTCTCCCCTATCACAGTCTCCCCATTCAATCCCCTCTCACTCCCCATGTACACTCTCCCCTATCACAGTCTCCCCCATTCAATCCCCTCTCGCTCCCCGCGTACACTCTCCCCTATCAGCCTCCCCATTCAATCCCCTCTCACTCCCCGCGTACACTCTCCCCTATCACAGTCTCCCCCATTCAATCCCCTCTCACTCCCCACGTACACTCTCCCCTATCACAGCCTCTAACCCCATTCAATCCCCTCTCACTCCCCACGTACACTCTCCCCGATCACAGTATCCCCCATTCAATCCCCTCTCACTCCCCACGTACACTCTCCCCTATCACAGCCTCTACCCCCATTCAATCCCCTCTCACTCCCCACGTACACTCTCCCCTATCACAGTCTCCACCATTCAATCTCCTCTCACTCCCCGGGTACACTCTCCCCTATCACAGTCTCCCCATTCAATCCCCTCTCACTCCCCGCATACACTCTCCCCTATCACAGTCTCCCCCATTCAATCCCCTCTCCTTCCCCACGTACACTCTCCCCTATCACAGTCTCCCCCATTCAATCCCCTCTCACTCCCCACGTACACTCTCCCCATCACAGTCTCCCCATTCAATCCCCTCCCACTCCCAACGTACACTCTCCCCAATCTCAGTCTCCCCATTCAATCCCCTCCCACTCCCCACGTACACTCTCCCCAATCACTGTCTCCCACATTCAATCCCCTCTCGCTCCCCACGTACACTCTCCCCATCACAGCCTCTACGCCCATTCAATCCCCTCTCACTCCCCATGTACACTCTCCCCTATCACAGTCTCTACCCCCATTCAATCCCCTCTCACTCCCCACGTACACTCTCCCCTATCACAGCCTCTACCCCCATTCAATCCCCTCTCACTCCCCACGTACACTCTCCCCTAACACAGTCTCCCCCATTCAATCCCCTCTCACTCCCCACGTACACTCTCCCCTATCACAGCCTCTACCCCCATTCAATCCCCTCTCATTCCCCACGTACAGTCTCCCCTATCACAGCCTCTATCTCCATTCAATCCCCTCTCACTCCCCACGTACACTCTCCCCTATCACAGCCTCTACCCCCATTCAATCCCCTCTCACTCCCCACGTACACTCTCCCCTATCACAGCCTCTACCCCCAATCAATCCCCTCTCACTCCCCACGTATACTCTCCCCTATCACAGCCTCTACCCCCATTCAATCCCCTCTCACTCCCCACGTACACTCTCCCCTATCACAGTCTCCCCATTCAATCCCCTCTCACTCCCCACGTACACTCTCCCCTATCACAGCCTCTACCCCCATTCAATCCCCTCTCACTCCCCACGTACACTCTCCCCTATCACAGTCTCCCCATTCAATCCCCTCTCACTCCCCACGTACACGCTCCCCTATCACAGTCTCCCCATTCAAACCCCTCTCACTCCCCACGTGCACTCTCCCCTATCACAGTCTCCCCCATTCAATCCCCTCTCACTCCCCACGTACACTCTCCCCTATCACAGTCTCCCCCATTCAATCCCCTCTCACTCCCCACGTACACTCTCCCCATCACTGTCTCCCCAATCAATCCCCTCCCACTCCCCACGTACACTCTCCCCAATCACAGTCTCCCCAATTAATCCCCTCCCACTCCCCACGTACACTCTCCCCAATCACTGTCTCCCCCATTCAATCCCCTCTCACTCCCCACGTACACTCTTCCCATCACAGCTTCTACACCCATTCAATCCCCTCTCACTCCCCATGTACACTCTCCCCTATCACAGTCTCTACCCCCATTCAATCCCCTCTCACTCCCCACGTACACTCTCCCCTATCACAGCCTCTACCCCCATTCAATCCCCTCTCACTCCCCACGTACACTCTCCCCTATCACAGTCTCCCCCATTCAATCCCCTCTCACTCCCCATGTACACTCTCCCCTATCACAGCCTCTACCCCCATTCAATCCCCTCTCATTCCCCACGTACAGTCTCCGTATCACAGCCACTATCCCCATTCAATCCCCTCTCACTCCCCACGTACACTCTCCCCTATCACAGCCTCTACCCCCATTCAAGCCCCTCTCACTCCCCACGTACACTCTCCCCTATCACAGCCTCTACCCCCATTCAATCCCCTCTCACTCCCCACGTATTCTCTCCCCTATCACAGCCTCTACCCCATTCAATCCCCTCTCACTCCCCACGTACACTCTCCCCTATCACAGTCTCCCCCATTCAATCCCCTCTCACTCCCCGCGTACACTCTCCCCTATCACAGCCTCTACTCCCATTCAATCCCCTCTCACTCCCCGCGTACACTCTCCCAATCACAGTCTCCCCATTCAATCCCCTCTCACTCCCCATGTACACTCTCCCCTATCACAGCCTCTACCCCCATTCAATCCCCTCTCACTCCCCACGTACACTCTCCCCTATCACAGTCTCCCCCATTCAACCTCCTCTCACTCCCCGGGTATACTCTCCCCTATCACAGTCTCCCCATTCAAGCCCCTCTCACTCCCCACGTACACTCTCCCCTATCACAGTCTCCCCATTCAATCCCCTCTCACTCCCCATGTACACTCTCCCCTATCACAGTCTCCCCCATTCAATCCCCTCTCGCTCCCCGCGTACACTCTCCCCTATCAGTCTCCCCAGTCAATCCCCTCTCACTCCCCGCGTACACTCTCCCCTATCACAGTCTCCCCCATTCAATCCCCTCTCACTCCCCACGTACACTCTCCCCTATCACAGCCTCTACCCCCATTCAATCCCCTCTCACTCCCCACGTACACTCTCCCCGATCACAGTCTCCCCCATTCAATCCCCTCTCACTCCCCACGTACACTCTCCCCTATCACAGCCTCTACCCCCATTCAATCCCCTCTCACTCCCCACGTACACTCTCCCCTATCACAGTCTCCACCATTCAATCTCCTCTCACTCCCCGGGTACACGCTCCCCTATCACAGTCTCCCCATTCAATCCCCTCTCACTCCCCGCATACACTCTCCCCTATCACAGTCTCCCCATTCAATCCCCTCTCACTCCCCACGTACACTCTCCCCTATCACAGTCTCCCCAGTCAATCCCCTCTCACTCCCCACGTACACTCTCCCCTATTACTGTCTCCCCATTCAAACCCCTCTCACTCCCCACGTACACTCTCCCCTATCACAGTCTCCCCCATTCAATCCCCTCTCACTCCCCACGTACACTCTCCCCATCACAGTCTCCCCATTCAATCCCCTCCCACTCCCAACGTACACTCTCCCCAATCTCAGTCTCCCCATTCAATCCCCTCCCACTCCCCACGTACACTCTCCCCAATCACTGTCTCCCACATTCAATCCCCTCTCGCTCCCCACGTACACTCTCCCCATCACAGCCTCTACGCCCATTCAATCCCCTCTCACTCCCCATGTACACTCTCCCCTATCACAGTCTCTACCCCCATTCAATCCCCTCTCACTCCCCACGTACACTCTCCCCTATCACAGCCTCTACCCCCATTCAATCCCCTCTCACTCCCCACGTACACTCTCCCCTAACACAGTCTCCCCCATTCAATCCCCTCTCACTCCCCACGTACACTCTCCCCTATCACAGCCTCTACCCCCATTCAATCCCCTCTCATTCCCCACGTACAGTCTCCCCTATCACAGCCTCTATCTCCATTCAATCCCCTCTCACTCCCCACGTACACTCTCCCCTATCACAGCCTCTACCCCCATTCAATCCCCTCTCACTCCCCACGTACACTCTCCCCTATCACAGCCTCTACCCCCAATCAATCCCCTCTCACTCCCCACGTATACTCTCCCCTATCACAGCCTCTACCCCCATTCAATCCCCTCTCACTCCCCACGTACACTCTCCCCTATCACAGTCTCCCCATTCAATCCCCTCTCACTCCCCACGTACACTCTCCCCTATCACAGCCTCTACCCCCATTCAATCCCCTCTCACTCCCCACGTACACTCTCCCCTATCACAGTCTCCCCATTCAATCCCCTCTCACTCCCCACGTACACGCTCCCCTATCACAGTCTCCCCATTCAAACCCCTCTCACTCCCCACGTGCACTCTCCCCTATCACAGTCTCCCCCATTCAATCCCCTCTCACTCCCCACGTACACTCTCCCCTATCACAGTCTCCCCCATTCAATCCCCTCTCACTCCCCACGTACACTCTCCCCATCACTGTCTCCCCAATCAATCCCCTCCCACTCCCCACGTACACTCTCCCCAATCACAGTCTCCCCAATTAATCCCCTCCCACTCCCCACGTACACTCTCCCCAATCACTGTCTCCCCCATTCAATCCCCTCTCACTCCCCACGTACACTCTTCCCATCACAGCTTCTACACCCATTCAATCCCCTCTCACTCCCCATGTACACTCTCCCCTATCACAGTCTCTACCCCCATTCAATCCCCTCTCACTCCCCACGTACACTCTCCCCTATCACAGCCTCTACCCCCATTCAATCCCCTCTCACTCCCCACGTACACTCTCCCCTATCACAGTCTCCCCCATTCAATCCCCTCTCACTCCCCATGTACACTCTCCCCTATCACAGCCTCTACCCCCATTCAATCCCCTCTCATTCCCCACGTACAGTCTCCGTATCACAGCCACTATCCCCATTCAATCCCCTCTCACTCCCCACGTACACTCTCCCCTATCACAGCCTCTACCCCCATTCAATCCCCTCTCACTCCCCACGTACACTCTCCCCTATCACAGCCTCTACCCCCATTCAATCCCCTCTCACTCCCCACGTATTCTCTCCCCTATCACAGCCTCTACCCCATTCAATCCCCTCTCACTCCCCACGTACACTCTCCCCTATCACAGTCTCCCCCATTCAATCCCCTCTCACTCCCCGCGTACACTCTCCCCTATCACAGCCTCTACTCCCATTCAATCCCCTCTCACTCCCCGCGTACACTCTCCCAATCACAGTCTCCCCATTCAATCCCCTCTCACTCCCCATGTACACTCTCCCCTATCACAGCCTCTACCCCCATTCAATCCCCTCTCACTCCCCACGTACACTCTCCCCTATCACAGTCTCCCCCATTCAACCTCCTCTCACTCCCCGGGTATACTCTCCCCTATCACAGTCTCCCCATTCAAGCCCCTCTCACTCCCCACGTACACTCTCCCCTATCACAGTCTCCCCATTCAATCCCCTCTCACTCCCCATGTACACTCTCCCCTATCACAGTCTCCCCCATTCAATCCCCTCTCGCTCCCCGCGTACACTCTCCCCTATCAGTCTCCCCAGTCAATCCCCTCTCACTCCCCGCGTACACTCTCCCCTATCACAGTCTCCCCCATTCAATCCCCTCTCACTCCCCACGTACACTCTCCCCTATCACAGCCTCTACCCCCATTCAATCCCCTCTCACTCCCCACGTACACTCTCCCCGATCACAGTCTCCCCCATTCAATCCCCTCTCACTCCCCACGTACACTCTCCCCTATCACAGCCTCTACCCCCATTCAATCCCCTCTCACTCCCCACGTACACTCTCCCCTATCACAGTCTCCACCATTCAATCTCCTCTCACTCCCCGGGTACACGCTCCCCTATCACAGTCTCCCCATTCAATCCCCTCTCACTCCCCGCATACACTCTCCCCTATCACAGTCTCCCCATTCAATCCCCTCTCACTCCCCACGTACACTCTCCCCTATCACAGTCTCCCCAGTCAATCCCCTCTCACTCCCCACGTACACTCTCCCCTATTACTGTCTCCCCATTCAAACCCCTCTCACTCCCCACGTACACTCTCCCCTATCACAGTCTCCCCCATTCAATCCCCTCTCACTCCCCACGTACACTCTCCCCTATCACAGTCTCCCCAATTCAATCCCCTCTCACTCCCCACGTACACTCTCCCCATCACAGTCTCCCAAATCAATCCCCTCTCACTCCCCACGTACACTCTCCCCAATCACAGTCTCCCCATTCAATCCGCTCCCACTCCCCACGTACACTCTCCCCAATCACTGTCTCCCCCATTCAATCCCCTCTCACTCCCCACGTACACTCTCCCCATCACAGCCTCTACCCCCATTCAATCCCGTCTCACTCCCCACGTACACTCTCCCCTATCACAGTCTCCCCCATTCAATCCCCTCTCACTCCCCACGTACGCTCTCCCCTATCACAGCCTCTACCCCCATTCAATCCCCTCTCACTCCCCACGTACACTCTCCCCATCACAGCCTCTACCCCCATTCAATCCCCTCTCACTCCCCACGTACACTCTCCCCTATCACAGTCTCCCCCATTCAATCCCCTCTCACTCCCCACGTACGCTCTCCCCTATCACAGCCTCTACCCCCATTCAATCCCCTCTCATTCCCCACGTACACTCTCCCCTATCACAGCCTCTATCCCCATTCAATCCCCTCTCACTCCCCACGTACACTCTCCCCATCACAGCCTCTACCCGCATTCAAACCCCTCTCACTCCCCACGTACACTCTCCCCTATCACAGCCTCTACCCCCATTCAATCCCCTCTCACTCCCCACGTATACTCTCCCCTATCACAGCCTCTACCCCCATTCAATCCCCTCTCACTCCCCGCATACACTCTCCCAATCACAGTCTCCCCATTCAATCCCCTCTCACTCCCCATGTACACTCTCCCCTATCACAGCCTCTACCCCCATTCAATCACCTCTCACTCCCCACGTACACTCTCCCCTATCACAGTCTCCCCATTCAATCCCCTCTCACTCCCCATGTACACTCTCCCCTATCACAGTCTCCCCCATTCAATCCCCTCTCACTCCCCGCGTACACTCTCCCCTATCAGTCTCCCCATTCAATCCCCTCTCACTCCCCGCGTACACTCTCCCCTATCACAGTCTCCCCCATTCAATCCCCTCTCACTCCCCAGGTACACTCTCCCCTATCACAGCGTCTACCCCCATTCAATCCACTCTCACTCCCCACGTACACTCTCCCCTATCACAGTCTCCCCATTCAATCCCCTCTCACTCCCCATGTACACTCTCCCCTATCACAGTCTCCCCCATTCAATCCCCTCTCGCTCCCCGCGTACACTCTCCCCTATCAGTCTCCCCATTCAATCCCCTCTCAAACCCGCGTACACTCTCCCCTATCACAGTCTCCCCCATTCAATCCCCTCTCACTCCCCACGTACACTCTCCCCTATCACAGCCTCTACCCCCATTCAATCCCCTCTCACTCCCCACGTACACTCTCCCCGATCACAGTCTCCCCCATTCAATCCCCTCTCACTCCCCACGTACACTCTCCCCTATCACAGCCTCTACCCCCATTCAATCCCCTCTCACTCCCCACGTACACTCTCCCCTATCACAGTCTCCACCATTCAATCTCCTCTCACTCCCCGGGTACACGCTCCCCTATCACAGTCTCCCCATTCAATCCCCTCTCACACCCCGCATACACTCTCCCCTAACACAGTCTCCCCATTCAATCCCCTCTCACTCCCCACGTACACTCTCCCCTATCACAGTCTCCCCAGTCAATCCCCTCTCACTCCCCACGTACACTCTCCCCTATTACTGTCTCCCCATTCAAACCCCTCTCACTCCCCACGTACACTCTCCCCTATCACAGTCTCCCCCATTCAATCCCCTCTCACTCCCCACGTACACTCTCCCCTATCACAGTCTCCCCCATTCAATCCCCTCTCACTCCCCACGTACACTCTCCCCATCACAGTCTCCCCATTCAATCCCCTCTCACTCCCCACGTACACTCTCCCCAATCACAGTCTCCCCATTCAATCCGCTCCCACTCCCCACGTACACTCTCCCCAATCACTGTCTCCCCCATTCAATCCCCTCTCACTCCCCACGTACACTCTCCCCATCACAGCCTCTACCCCCATTCAATCCCGTCTCACTCCCCATGTACACTCTACCCTATCACAGTCTCTACCCCCATTCAATCCCCTCTCACTCCCCACGTACACTCTCCCCATCACAGCCTCTACCCCCATTCAATCCCCTCTCACTCCCCACGTACACTCTCCCCTATCACAGTCTCCCCCATTCAATCCCCTCTCACTCCCCACGTACGCTCTCCCCTATCACAGCCTCTACCCCCATTCAATCCCCTCTCATTCCCCACGTACACTCTCCCCTATCACAGCCTCTATCCCCATTCAATCCCCTCTCACTCCCCACGTACACTCTCCCCGTCACAGCCTCTACCCGCATTCAAACCCCTCTCACTCCCCACGTACACTCTCCCCTATCACAGCCTCTACCCCCATTCAATCCCCTCTCACTCCCCACGTATACTCTCCCCTATCACAGCCTCTACCCCCATTCAATCCCCTCTCACTCCCCGCATACACTCTCCCAATCACAGTCTCCCCATTCAATCCCCTCTCACTCCCCATGTACACTCTCCCCTATCACAGCCTCTACCCCCATTCAATCCCCTCTCACTCCCCACGTACACTCTCCCCTATCACAGTCTCCCCATTCAATCCCCTCTCACTCCCCACGTACACTCTCCCCTATCACAGTCTCCCCCATTCAACCTCCTCTCACTCCCCGGGTATACTCTCCCCTATCACAGTCTCCCCATTCAAGCCCCTCTCACTCCCCACGTACACTCTCCCCTATCACAGTCTCCCCATTCAATCCCCTCTCACTCCCCATGTACACTCTCCCCTATCACAGTCTCCCCCATTCAATCCCCTCTCGCTCCCCGCGTACACTCTCCCCTATCAGTCTCCCCAGTCAATCCCCTCTCACTCCCCGCGTACACTCTCCCCTATCACAGTCTCCCCCATTCAATCCCCTCTCACTCCCCACGTACACTCTCCCCTATCACAGCCTCTACCCCCATTCAATCCCCTCTCACTCCCCACGTACACTCTCCCCGATCACAGTCTCCCCCATTCAATCCCCTCTCACTCCCCACGTACACTCTCCCCTATCACAGCCTCTACCCCCATTCAATCCCCTCTCACTCCCCACGTACACTCTCCCCTATCACAGTCTCCACCATTCAATCTCCTCTCACTCCCCGGGTACACGCTCCCCTATCACAGTCTCCCCATTCAATCCCCTCTCACTCCCCGCATACACTCTCCCCTATCACAGTCTCCCCATTCAATCCCCTCTCACTCCCCACGTACACTCTCCCCTATCACAGTCTCCCCAGTCAATCCCCTCTCACTCCCCACGTACACTCTCCCCTATTACTGTCTCCCCATTCAAACCCCTCTCACTCCCCACGTACACTCTCCCCTATCACAGTCTCCCCCATTCAATCCCCTCTCACTCCCCACGTACACTCTCCCCTATCACAGTCTCCCCAATTCAATCCCCTCTCACTCCCCACGTACACTCTCCCCATCACAGTCTCCCAAATCAATCCCCTCTCACTCCCCACGTACACTCTCCCCAATCACAGTCTCCCCATTCAATCCGCTCCCACTCCCCACGTACACTCTCCCCAATCACTGTCTCCCCCATTCAATCCCCTCTCACTCCCCACGTACACTCTCCCCATCACAGCCTCTACCCCCATTCAATCCCGTCTCACTCCCCATGTACACTCTACCCTATCACAGTCTCTACCCCCATTCAATCCCCTCTCACTCCCCACGTACACTCTCCCCATCACAGCCTCTACCCCCATTCAATCCCGTCTCACTCCCCACGTACACTCTCCCCTATCACAGTCTCCCCCATTCAATCCCCTCTCACTCCCCACGTACGCTCTCCCCTATCACAGCCTCTACCCCCATTCAATCCCCTCTCATTCCCCACGTACACTCTCCCCTATCACAGCCTCTATCCCCATTCAATCCCCTCTCACTCCCCACGTACACTCTCCCCATCACAGCCTCTACCCGCATTCAAACCCCTCTCACTCCCCACGTACACTCTCCCCTATCACAGCCTCTACCCCCATTCAATCCCCTCTCACTCCCCACGTATACTCTCCCCTATCACAGCCTCTACCCCCATTCAATCCCCTCTCACTCCCCGCATACACTCTCCCAATCACAGTCTCCCCATTCAATCCCCTCTCACTCCCCATGTACACTCTCCCCTATCACAGCCTCTACCCCCATTCAATCACCTCTCACTCCCCACGTACACTCTCCCCTATCACAGTCTCCCCATTCAATCCCCTCTCACTCCCCATGTACACTCTCCCCTATCACAGTCTCCCCCATTCAATCCCCTCTCACTCCCCGCGTACACTCTCCCCTATCAGTCTCCCCATTCAATCCCCTCTCACTCCCCGCGTACACTCTCCCCTATCACAGTCTCCCCCATTCAATCCCCTCTCACTCCCCAGGTACACTCTCCCCTATCACAGCGTCTACCCCCATTCAATCCACTCTCACTCCCCACGTACACTCTCCCCTATCACAGTCTCCCCATTCAATCCCCTCTCACTCCCCATGTACACTCTCCCCTATCACAGTCTCCCCCATTCAATCCCCTCTCGCTCCCCGCGTACACTCTCCCCTATCAGTCTCCCCATTCAATCCCCTCTCAAACCCGCGTACACTCTCCCCTATCACAGTCTCCCCCATTCAATCCCCTCTCACTCCCCACGTACACTCTCCCCTATCACAGCCTCTACCCCCATTCAATCCCCTCTCACTCCCCACGTACACTCTCCCCGATCACAGTCTCCCCCATTCAATCCCCTCTCACTCCCCACGTACACTCTCCCCTATCACAGCCTCTACCCCCATTCAATCCCCTCTCACTCCCCACGTACACTCTCCCCTATCACAGTCTCCACCATTCAATCTCCTCTCACTCCCCGGGTACACGCTCCCCTATCACAGTCTCCCCATTCAATCCCCTCTCACACCCCGCATACACTCTCCCCTAACACAGTCTCCCCATTCAATCCCCTCTCACTCCCCACGTACACTCTCCCCTATCACAGTCTCCCCAGTCAATCCCCTCTCACTCCCCACGTACACTCTCCCCTATTACTGTCTCCCCATTCAAACCCCTCTCACTCCCCACGTACACTCTCCCCTATCACAGTCTCCCCCATTCAATCCCCTCTCACTCCCCACGTACACTCTCCCCTATCACAGTCTCCCCCATTCAATCCCCTCTCACTCCCCACGTACACTCTCCCCATCACAGTCTCCCCATTCAATCCCCTCTCACTCCCCACGTACACTCTCCCCAATCACAGTCTCCCCATTCAATCCGCTCCCACTCCCCACGTACACTCTCCCCAATCACTGTCTCCCCCATTCAATCCCCTCTCACTCCCCACGTACACTCTCCCCATCACAGCCTCTACCCCCATTCAATCCCGTCTCACTCCCCATGTACACTCTACCCTATCACAGTCTCTACCCCCATTCAATCCCCTCTCACTCCCCACGTACACTCTCCCCATCACAGCCTCTACCCCCATTCAATCCCCTCTCACTCCCCACGTACACTCTCCCCTATCACAGTCTCCCCCATTCAATCCCCTCTCACTCCCCACGTACGCTCTCCCCTATCACAGCCTCTACCCCCATTCAATCCCCTCTCATTCCCCACGTACACTCTCCCCTATCACAGCCTCTATCCCCATTCAATCCCCTCTCACTCCCCACGTACACTCTCCCCGTCACAGCCTCTACCCGCATTCAAACCCCTCTCACTCCCCACGTACACTCTCCCCTATCACAGCCTCTACCCCCATTCAATCCCCTCTCACTCCCCACGTATACTCTCCCCTATCACAGCCTCTACCCCCATTCAATCCCCTCTCACTCCCCGCATACACTCTCCCAATCACAGTCTCCCCATTCAATCCCCTCTCACTCCCCATGTACACTCTCCCCTATCACAGCCTCTACCCCCATTCAATCCCCTCTCACTCCCCACGTACACTCTCCCCTATCACAGTCTCCCCATTCAATCCCCTCTCACTCCCCATGTACACTCTCCCCTA
Organism: Scyliorhinus torazame; assembly: GCF_047496885.1. Classification (NCBI taxonomy): domain Eukaryota; kingdom Metazoa; phylum Chordata; class Chondrichthyes; order Carcharhiniformes; family Scyliorhinidae; genus Scyliorhinus; species Scyliorhinus torazame. Next base: position 75,707,067 of record NC_092710.1, on the reverse strand, counting down.
TCACAGTCTCCCCCATTCAATCCCCTCTCACTCCCCGCGTACAATCTCCCCTATCAGTCTCCCCATTCAATCCCCTCTCACTCCCCGCGTACACTCTCCCCTATCACAGTCTCCCCCATTCAATCCCCTCTCACTCCCCAGGTACACTCTCCCCTATCACAGCGTCTACCCCCATTCAATCCACTCTCACTCCCCGCGTACACTCTCCCCTATCACAGTCTCCCCATTCAATCCCCTCTCACTCCCCACAAACACTCTCCCCATCACAGCCTCTACCCCCATTCAATCCCCTCTCACAACCCACGTACACTCTCCCCATCACAGTCTCTACCCTCATTCAATCCACTCTCACTCCCCACGTACACTCTCCCCTATCACAGCCTCTACCTCCATTCAATCTCCTCACACTCCCCGCGTACACTCTCCCCTATCACAGTCTCCCCCATTCAATCCCCTCTCACTCCCCACGTACACTCTCCCCTATCACAGCCTCTACCCCCATTCAATCCCCTCTCACTCCCCATGTACACTCTCCCCTATCACAGTCTCCCCCATTCAATCTCCTCTCACTCCCCGCGTACACTCTCCCCTATCAGCCTCTACCCGCATTCAATCCACTCTCACTCCCCACGTACACTCTCCCCATCACAGTCTCCCCATTCAATCCCCTCTCACTCCCCACGTACACTCTCCCCTATCACAGCCTCTACCCCCATTCAATCCCCTCTCATTCCCCACGTACACTCTCCCCTATCACAACCTCTACCTCCATTCAATCCCCTCTCACTCCCCACGTACACTCTCCCCCATCACAGCCTCTATCCCCAGTCAATCCCCTCACTCCCCACGTACACTCTCCCCTATCAGTCTCCCCATTCAATCCCCTCTAACTCCCCACATACACTCTCCCCTATCACAGCCTTTATCCCCATTCAATCCCCTCTCACTCCCCACGTACTCTCACCCCGATCACAGCCTCTCCCCCCATTCAATCCCCTCTCACTCCCCACGTACACTCTCCCCTATCACAAACTCTACCTCCATTCAATCCCCTCACACCCCACGTACACTCTCCCCTATCACAGCCTCTATCCCCATTCAATCCCCTCTCACTCCCCACGTACACTCTCCCCTATCACAGTCTCCCCATTCAATCCCCTCTTACTCCCCGCGTACACTCTCCCCTATCACAGTCTCCCCATTCAATCCACTCTCACTCCCCGCGTACACTCTCCCCCATCACAGTCTCCCCATTCAATCCCCTCTTACTCCCCGCGTACACTCTCCCCTATCACAGTCTCCCCATTCAATCCCCTCTCACTCCCCACGTACACTCTCCCCTATCACAGCCTCTATCCCCATTCAATCCCCTCTCACTCCCCACGTACACTCTCCCCTATCACAGTCTCCCCATTCAATCCCCTCTCACTCCCCGCGTACACTCTCCCCTATCACAGTCTCCCCATTCAATCCCCTCTCACTCCCCGCGTACACTCTCCCCATCACAGCCTCTATCCCCATTCAATCCCCTCTCACTGCCCACGTACACTCTCCCCTATCACAGTCTCCCCCATTCAATCCCCTCTCACTGCCCACGTACACTCTCCCCTATCACAGTCTCCCCCATTCAATCCCCTCTCACTCCCCTCGTACACTCTCCCCTATCACAGCCTCTACCCCCATTCAATCCCCTCTCACTGCCCACGTACACTCTCCCCTATCACAGTCTCCCCCATTCAATCCCCTCTCACTCCCCACGTACACTCTCCCCGATCACAGCCTCTACCCCCATTCAATCCCCTCTCACTCCCCACGTACACTCTCCCCTATCACAGTCTCCCCCATTCAATCCCCTCTCACTCCCCACGTACACTCTCCCCCATCACAGCCTCTACCCCCATTCAATCCCCTCTCATTCCCCACGTACACTCTCCCCTATCACAGCCTCTATCCCCATTCAATCCCCTCTCACTCCCCACGTACACTCTCCCCTATCACAGCCTCTACCCCCATTCAATCCCCTCTCACTCCCCACGTACACTCTCCCCATCACAGCCTCTACCCCCATTCAATCCCCTCTCACTCCCCACGTATACTCTCCCCTATCACAGCCTCTACCCCCATTCAATCCCCTCTCTCTCCCCACGTACACTCTCCCCTATCACAGTCTCCCCCATTCAATCCCCTCTCACTCCCCGCGTACACTCTCCCCTATCACAGCCTCTACTCCCATTCAATCCCCTCTCACTCCCCGCGTACACTCTCCCAATCACAGTCTCCCCATTCAATCCCCTCTCACTCCCCATGTACACTCTCCCCTATCACAGCCTCTACCCCCATTCATTCCCCTCTCACTCCCCACGTATACTCTCCCCTATCACAGTCTCCCCCATTCAATCTACTCTCACTCCCCGGGTACACTCTCCCCTATCACAGTCTCCCCATTCAAGCCCCTCTCACTCCCCACGTTCACTCTCCCCTATCACAGTCTCCCCATTCAATCCCCTCTCACTCACCATGTACACTCTCCCCTATCACAGTCTCCCCCATTCAATCCCCTCTCACTCCCCACAAACACTCTCCCCATCACAGCCTCTACCCCCATTCAATCCCCTCTCACTCCCCACGTACACTCTCCCCATCACAGTCTCTACCGTCATTCAATCCACTCTCACTCCCCACGTACACTCTCCCCTATCACAGCCTCTACCTCCATTCAATCTCCTCTCACTCCCCACGTACACTCTCCCCTATCACAGTCTCCCCCATTCAATCCCCTCTCACTCCCCGCGTACACTCTCCCCTATCACAGTCTCCCCCATTCAATCTCCTCTCACTCCCCATGTACACTCTCCCCATCACAGCCTCTACCCCCATTCAATCCCCTCTCACTCCCCACGTACACTCTCCCCAATCACTGTCTCCCACATTCAATCCCCTCTCACTCCCCACGTACACTCTCCCCATCACAGCCTCTACGCCCATTCAATCCCCTCTCACTCCCCATGTACACTCTCCCCTATCACAGTCTCTACCCCCATTCAATCCCCTCTCACTCCCCACGTACACTCTCCCCTATCACAGCTTCTACCCCCATTCAATCCCCTCTCACTCCCCACGTACACTCTCCCCTATCACAGCATCTACCCCCATTCAATCCCCTCTCATTCCCCATGTACACTCTCCCCTATCACAGTCTCCCCCATTCAATCCCCTCTCACTCCCCACGTACACTCTCCCCAATCACAGCCTCTACCCCCATTCAATCCCCTCTCATTCCCCACGTACAGTCTCCCCTATCACAGCCTCTATCTCCATTCAATCCCCTCTCACTCCCGACGTATACTCTCCCCTATCACAGCCTCTACCCCCATTCAATCCCCTCTCACTCCCCACGTACACTCTCCCCTATCACAGCCTCTACCCCCAATCAATCCCCTCTCACTCCCCACGTATACTCTCCCCTATCACAGCCTCTACCCCCATTCAATCCCCTCTCACTCCCCACGTACACTCTCCCCTATCACAGTCTCCCCATTCAATCCCCTCTCACTCCCCACGTAAACTCTCCCTATCACAGCCTCTACCCCCATTCAATCCCCTCTCACTCCCCACGTACACTCTCCCCTATCACAGTCTCCCCATTCAATCCCCTCTCACTCCCCACGTACACTCTCCCCTATCACAGTCTCCCCATTCAAACCCCTCTCACTCCCCACGTGCACTCTCCCCTATCACAGTCTCCCCCATTCAATCCCCTCTCACTCCCCACGTACACTCTCCCCTATCACAGTCTCCCCCATTTAATCCCCTCTCACTCCCCACGTACACTCTCCCCATCACTGTCTCCCCAATCAATCCCCTCCCACTCCCCACGTACACTCTCCCCAATCACAGTCTCCCCAATCAATCCCCTCCCACTCCCCACGTACACACTCCCCAATCACTGTCTCCCCCATTCAATCCCCTCTCACTCCCCACGTACACTCTTCCCATCACAGCTTCTACACCCATTCAATCCCCTCTCACTCCCCATGTACACTCTCCCCTATCACAGTCTCTACCCCCATTCAATCCCCTCTCACTCCCCACGTACACTCTCCCCTATCACAGTCTCTACCCCCATTCAATCCCCTCTCACTCCCCACGTACACTCTCCCCTATCACAGTCTCCCCCATTCAATCCCCTCTCACTCCCCATGTACACTCTCCCCTATCACAGCCTCTACCCCCATTCAATCCCCTCTCATTCCCCACGTACAGTCTCCCCTATCACAGCCACTATCCCCATTCAATCCCCTCTCACTCCCCACGTACACTCTCCCCTATCACAGCCTCTACCCCCATTCAATCCCCTCTCACTCCCCACGTACACTCTCCCCTATCACAGCCTCTACCCCCATTCAATCCCCTCTCACTCCCCACGTATTCTCTCCCCTATCACAGCCTCTACCCCATTCAATCCCCTCTCACTCCCCGCGTACACTCTCCCCTATCACAGCCTCTACTCCCATTCAATCCCCTCTCACTCCCCGCGTACACTCTCCCAATCACAGTCTCCCCATTCAATCCCCTCTCACTCCCCATGTACACTCTCCCCTATCACAGCCTCTACCCCCATTCAATCCCCTCTCACTCCCCACGTACACTCTCCCCTATCACAGTCTCCCCCATTCAACCTCCTCTCACTCCCCGGGTATACTCTCCCCTATCACAGTCTCCCCATTCAAGCCCCTCTCACTCCCCACGTACACTCTCCCCTATCACAGTCTCCCCATTCAATCCCCTCTCACTCCCCATGTACACTCTCCCCTATCACAGTCTCCCCCATTCAATCCCCTCTCGCTCCCCGCGTACACTCTCCCCTATCAGTCTCCCCATTCAATCCCCTCTCACTCCCCGCGTACACTCTCCCCTATCACAGTCTCCCCCATTCAATCCCCTCTCACTCCCCACGTACACTCTCCCCTATCACAGCCTCTACCCCATTCAATCCCCTCTCACTCCCCACGTACACACTCCCCGATCACAGTCTCCCCCATTCAATCCCCTCTCACTCCCCACGTACACTCTCCCCTATCACAGCCTCTGCCCCCATTCAATCCCCTCTCACTCCCCACGTACACTCTCCCCTATCACAGTCTCCACCATTCAATCTCCTCTCACTCCCCGGGTACACTCTCCCCTATCACAGTCTCCCCATTCAATCCCCTCTCACTCCCCGCATACACTCTCCCCTATCACAGTCTCCCCATTCAATCCCCTCTCACTCCCCACGTACACTCTCCCCTATCACAGTCTCCCCAGTCAATCCCCTCTCACTCCCCACGTACACTCTCCCCTATTACTGTCTCCCCATTCAAACCCCTCTCACTCCCCACGTACACTCTCCACTATCACAGTCTCCCCCATTCAATCCCCTCTCACTCCCCACGTACACTCTCCCCTATCACAGTCTCCCCCATTCAATCCCCTCTCACTCCCCACGTACACTCTCCCCATCACAGTCTCCCCATTCAATCCCCTCTCACTCCCCACGTACACTCTCCCCAATCACAGTCTCCCCATTCAATCCGCTCCCACTCCCCACGTACACTCTCCCCAATCACTGTCTCCCCCATTCAATCCCCTCTCACTCCCCACGTACACTCTCCCCATCACAGCCTCTACCCCCATTCAATCCCGTCTCACTCCCCATGTACACTCTACCCTATCACAGTCTCTACCCCCATTCAATCCCCTCTCACTCCCCACGTACACTCTCCCCATCACAGCCTCTACCCCCATTCAATCCCCTCTCACTCCCCATGTACACTCTCCCCTATCACAGTCTCCCCCATTCAATCCCCTCTCACTCCCCACGTACGCTCTCCCCTATCACAGCCTCTATCCCCATTCAATCCCCTCTCACTCCCCACGTACACTCTCCCCTATCACAGCCTCTACCCCCAATCAATCCCCTCTCACTCCCCACGTATACTCTCCCCTATCACACCCTCTACCCCCATTCAATCCCCTCTCACTCCCCGCATACACTCTCCCAATCACAGTCTCCCCATTCAATCCCCTCTCACTCCCCATGTACACTCTCCCCTATCACAGCCTCTACCCCCATTCAATCCCCTCTCACTCCCCACGTACACTCTCCCCTATCACAGTCTCCCCATTCAATCCCCTCTCACTCCCCATGTGCACTCTCCCCTATCACAGTCTGCCCCATTCAATCCCCTCTCACTCCCCGCGTACACTCTCCCCTATCAGTCTCCCCATTCAATCCCCTCTCACTCCCCGCGTACACTCTCCCCTATCACAGTCTCCCCCATTCAATCCCCTCTCACTCCCCACGTACACTCTCCCCTATCACAGCCTCTACCCCCATTCAATCCCCTCTCACTCCCCACGTACACTCTCCCCTATCACAGTCTCCCCCATTCAATCCCTTCTCACTCCCCAGGTACACTCTCCCCTATCACAGTGTCTACCCCCATTCAATCCACTCTCACTCCCCACGTACACTCTCCCCTATCACAGTCTCCCCCATTCAATCTCCTCTCACTCCCCGCGTACACTCTCCCCTATCACAGTCTCCCCATTCAATCCCCTCACTCCCCGTGTACACTCTCCCCTATCACAGTCTCCCCATTCAATCCCCTCTCACTCCCCACAAACACTCTCCCCATCACAGCCTCTACCCCCATTCAATCCCCTCTCACTCCCCACGTACACTCTCCCCATCACAGTCTCTACCGTCATTCAATCCACTCTCACTCCCCACGTACACTCTCCCCTATCACAGCCTCTACCTCCATTCAATCTCCTCACACTCCCCGCGTACACTCTCCCCTATCACAGTCTCCCCCATTCAATCCCCTCTCACTCCCCACGTACACTCTCCCCTATCACAGCCTCTACCCCCATTCAATCCCCTCTCACTCCCCATGTACACTCTCCCCTATCACAGTCTCCCCCATTCAATCTCCTCTCAATCCCCGCGTACACTCTCCCCTATCAGCCTCTACCCGCATTCAATCCACTCTCACTCCCCACGTACACTCTCCCCATCACAGTCTCCCCATTCAATCCCCTCTCACTCCCCACGTACACTCTCCCCTATCACAGCCTCTACCCCCATTCAATCCCCTCTCACTCCCCACGTACACTCTCCCCTATCACAGCCTCTACCCCCATTCAATCCCCTCTCACTCCCCACGTACACTCTCCCCTATCACAGCCTCTATCCCCAGTCAATCCCCTCACTCCCCACGTACACTCTCCCCTATCAGTCTCCCCATTCAATCCCCTCTAACTCCCCACATACACTCTCCCCTATCACAGCCTTTATCCCCATTCAATCCCCTCTCACTCCCCACGTACTCTCACCCCGATCACAGCCTCTACCCCCATTCAATCCCCTCTCACTCCCCACCTACACTCTCCCCTATCACAACCTCTACCTCCATTCAATTCCCTCACACCCCACGTACACTCTCCCCTATCACAGCCTCTATCCCCATTCAATCCCCTCTCACTCCCCACGTACACTCTCCCCTATCACAGTCTCCCCATTCAATCCCCTCTTACTCCCCGCGTACACTCTCCCCTATCACAGTCTCCCCATTCAATCCACTCTCACTCCCCACGTACACTCTCCCCTATCACAGCCTCTATCCCCATTCAATCCCCTCTCACTCCCCACGTACACTCTCCCCTATCACAGTCTCCCCATTCAATCCCCTCTCACTCCCCGCGTACACTCTCCCCTATCACAGTCTCCCCATTCAATCCCCTCTCACTCCCCGCGTACACTCTCCCCATCACAGCCTCTATCCCCATTCAATCCCCTCTCACTGCCCACGTACACTCTCCCCTATCACAGTCTCCCCCATTCAATCCCCTCTCACTGCCCACGTACACTCTCCCCTATCACAGTCTCCCCCATTCAATCCCCTCTCACTCCCCTCGTACACTCTCCCCTATCACAGCCTCTACCCCCATTCAATCCCCTCTCACTGCCCACGTACACTCTCCCCTATCACAGTCTCCCCCATTCAATCCCCTCTCACTCCCCACGTACACTCTCCCCGATCACAGCCTCTACCCCCATTCAAGCCCCTCTCACTCCCCACGTACACTCTCCCCTATCACAGTCTCCCCCATTCAATCCCCTCTCACTCCCCACGTACACTCTCCCCCATCACAGCCTCTACCCCCATTCAATCCCCTCTCATTCCCCACGTACACTCTCCCCTATCACAGCCTCTATCCCCATTCAATCCCCTCTCACTCCCCACGTACACTCTCCCCTATCACAGCCTCTACCCCCATTCAATCCCCTCTCACTCCCCACGTACACTCTCCCCTATCACAGCCTCTACCCCCATTCAATCCCCTCTCACTCCCCACGTATACTCTCCCCTATCACAGCCTCTACCCCCATTCAATCCCCTCTCACTCCCCACGTACACTCTCCCCTATCACAGTCTCCCCCATTCAATCCCCTCTCACTCCCCGCGTACACTCTCCCCTATCACAGCCTCTACTCCCATTCAATCCCCTCTCACTCCCCGCGTACACTCTCCCAATCACAGTCTCCCCATTCAATCCCCTCTCACTCCCCATGTACACTCTCCCCTATCACAGCCTCTACCCCCATTCAATCCCCTCTCACTCCCCACGTATACTCTCCCCTATCACAGTCTCCCCCATTCAATCTCCTCTCACTCCCCGGGTACACTCTCCCCTATCACAGTCTCCCCATTCAAGCCCCTCTCACTCCCCACGTTCACTCTCCCCTATCACAGTCTCCCCATTCAATCCCCTCTCACTCCCCATGTACACTCTCCCCTATCACAGTCTCCCCCATTCAATCCCCTCTCACTCCCCGCGTACACTCTCCCCTATCAGTCTCCCCATTCAATCCCCTCTCACTCCCCGCGTACACTCTCCCCTATCACAGTCTCCCCCATTCAATCCCCTCTCACTCCCCACGTACACTCTCCCCTATCACAGCCTCTACCCCCATTCAATCCCCTCTCACTCCCCACGTACACTCTCCCCTATCACAGTCTCCCCCATTCAATCCCCTCTCACTCCCCGCGTACACTCTCCCCTATCACAGTCTCCCCCATTCAATCTCCTCTCACTCCCCACGTACACTCTCCCCATCACAGCCTCTACCCCCATTCAATCCCCTCTCACTCCCCACGTAAACTCTCCCCATCACAGTCTCTACCCCCATTCAATCCACTCCCACTCCCCACGTACACTCTCCCCTATCACAGCCTCTACCCCCATTCAATCCCCTCTCACTCCCCATGTAAACTCTCCCCATCACAGTCTCTACCCCCATTCAATCCACTCCCACTCCCCACGTACACTCTCCCCTATCACAGCCTCTACCTCCATTCAATCTCCTCACACTCCCCGTGTACACTCTCCCCTATCACAGTCTCCCCCATTCAATCCCCTCTCACTCCCCACGTACACTCTCCCCTATCACAGCCTCTACCCCCATTCAATCCCCTCTCACTCCCCATGTACACTCTCCCCTATCACAGTCTCCCCATTCAATCCCCTCTCACTCCCCACGTACACTCTCCCCTATCACAGCCTCTACCCCCATTCAATCCCCTCTCACTCCCCACGTACACTCTCCCCTATCACAGCCTCTATCCCCATTCAATCCCCTCACTCACCACGTACACTCTCCCAACAAACAAAGAACAAAGAAATGTACAGCACAGGAACAGGCCCTTCGGCCCTCCAAGCCCGTGCCGACCATACTGCCCGACTAAACTACAATCTTCTACACTTCCTGGGTCCGTATCCTTCTATTCCCATCCTATTCATATATTTGTCAAGATGCCCCTTAAATGTCCCTATCGTCCCTGCCTCAACTACCTCCTCCGGTAGTGAGTTCCAGGCACCCACTACCCTCTGCGTAAAAAACTTGCCTCGTACATCTACTCTAAACTTTGCCCCTCTCACCTTAAACCTATGCCCCCTAGTAATTGACCCCTCTACCCTGGGGAAAAGCCTCTGACTATCCACTCTGTCTATGCCCCTCATAATTTTGTATACCTCTATCAGGTCGCCCCTCAACCTCCTTCGTTCCAGTGAGAACAAACCAAGTTTATTCAATCGCTCCTCATAGCTTATGCCCTCCATACCAGGCAACATTCTGGTAAATCTCTTCTGCACCCTCTCTAAAGCCTCCACATCCTTCTGGTAGTGTGGCGACCAGAATTGAACACTATACTCCAAGTGTGGCCTAACTAAGGTTCTATACAGCTGCAACATGACTTGCCAATTCTTATACTCAATGCCCCGGCCAATGAAGGCAAGCATGCCGTATGCCTTCTTGACTACCTTCTCCACCTGTGTAGCCCCTTTCAGTGATCTGTGGACCTGTACTCCTAGATCTCTTTGACTTTCAATACTCTTGAGGGTTCTACCATTCACTGTATATTCCCTACCTGCATTAGCCCTTCCAAAATGCATTACCTCACATTTGTCCAGGTTAAACTCCATCTGCCATCTCTCCGCCCAAGTCTCCAGACAATCTAAATCCTGCTGTATCCTCAGACAGTCCTCATCGCTATCCGCAATTCCCCCAACCTTTGTGTCGTCTGCAAACTTACTAATCAGACCAGTTACATTTTCCTCCAAATCATTTATATATACTACAAAGAGCAAAGGTCCCAGCACTGATCCCTGTGGAACACCACTGGTCACAGCCCTCCAATTAGAAAAGCATCCCTCCATTGCTACCCTCTGCCTTCTATGGCCTAGCCAGTTCTGTATCCACCTTGCCAGTTCACCCCTGATCCCGTGTGACTTCACCTTTTGTACTAGTCTACCATGAGGGACCTTGTCAAAGGCCTTACTGAAGTCCATATAGACAACATCTACTGCCCTACCTGCATCAATCATCTTAGTGACCTCCTCGAAAAACTCGATCAAGTTAGTGAGACACGACCTCCCCTTCACAAAACCGTGCTGCCTCTCACTAATACGTCCATTTGCTTCCAAATGGGAGTAGATCCTGTCTCGAAGAATTCTCTCCAGTAATTTCCCTACCACTGAAGTAAGGCTCACCGGCCTGTAGTTCCCGGGATTATCCCTGCCACCCTTCTTAAACAGAGGAACAACATTGGCTATTCTCCAGTCCTCCGGGACATCCCCTGAAGACAGCGAGGATCCAAAGATTTCTGTCAAGGCCTCAGCAATTTCCTCTCCAGCCTCCTTCAGTATTCTGGGGTAGATCCCATCCGGCCCTGGGGACTTATCTACCTTAATATTTTTTAAGACACCCAACACCTCGTCTTTTTGGATCACAATGTGACCCAGGCTATCTACACCCCCTTCTCCAGACTCAACATCTACCAATTCCTTCTCTTTGGTGAATACTGATGCAAAGTATTCATTTAGTACCTCGCCCATTTCCTCTGGCTCCACACATAGATTCCCTTGCCTATCCTTCAGTGGGCCAACCCTTTCCCTGGCTACCCTCTTGCTTTTTATGTAAGTGTAAAAAGCCTTGGGATTTTCCTTAACCCTATTTGCCAATGACTTTTCATGACCCCTTCTAGCCCTCCTGACTCCCTGCTTAAGTTCCTTCCTACTTTCCTTATATGCCACACAGGCTTCGTCTGTTCCCAGCCTTTTAGCCCTGACAAATGCCTCCTTTTTCTTTTTGACGAGGCCTACAATATCATTCGTCATCCAAGGTTCCCGAAAATTGCCGTATTTGTCTTTCTTCCTCACAGGAACATGCCTGTCCTGTATTCCTATCAACTGACACTTGAAAGCCTCCCACATGTCAGATGTTGATTTGCCCTCAAACATCCGCCCCCAATCTATGCTCTTCAGTTCCCGCCTAATATTGTTATAATTAGCCTTCCCCCAATTTAGCACATTCATCCTCGGACCACTCTTATCCTTGTCCACCAGTACTTTAAAACTTACTGAATTGTGGTCACTGTTACCGAAATGCTCCCCTACTGAAACATCTACCACCTGGCCGGGCTCATTCCCCAATACCAGGTCCAGTACCGCCTCTTCCCTAGTTGGACTGTTTACATATTGTTTTAAGAAGCCCTCCTGGATGCTCCTTACAAACTCTGCCCCGTCTAAGCCCCTGGCACTAAGTGAGTCCCAGTCAATATTGGGGAAGTTGAAGTCTCCCATCACCACAACCCTGTTGTTTTTACTCTTTTCCAAAATCTGTCTACCTATCTGCTCCTCTATCTCCCGCTGGCTGTTGGGAGGCCTGTAGTATACCCCCAACATTGTGACTGCACCCTTCTTATTCTCCCCTATCAGTCTCCCCATTCAATCCCCTCTAACTCCCCACGTACACTCTCCCCTATCACAGCCTCTATCCCCATTCAATCCCCTCTCACTCCCCACGTACTCTCTCCCCGATCACAGCCTCTACCCCCATTCAATCCCCTCTCACTCCCCACGTACACTCTCCCCTATCACAACCTCTACCTCCATTCAATCCCCTCACTCCCCACGTACACTCTCCCGTATCACAGCCTCTATCCCCATTCAATCCCCTCTCACTCCCCGCGTACACTCTCCCCTATCACAGTCTCCCCATTCAATCCCCTCTCATTCCCCGCGTACACTCTCCCCCATCACAGCCTCTATCCCCATTCAATCCCCTCTCACTGCCCACGTACACTCTCCCCTATCACAGTCTCCCCCATTCAATCCCCTCTCACTGCCCACGTACACTCTCCCCTATCACAGACTCACCCATTCAATCCCCTCTCACTCCCCACGTACACTCTCCCCTATCACAGCCTCTACCCCCATTCAATCCCCTCTCACTGCCCACGTACACTCTCCCCTATCACAGTCTCCCCCATTCAATCCCCTCTCACTCCCCACGTACACTCTCCCCTATCACAGCCTCTACCCCCATTCAATCCCCTCTCACTCCCCACGTACACTCTCCCCTATCACAGTCACCCCCATTCAATCCCCTCTCACTCCCCACGTACACTCTCCCCAATCACAGTCTCCCCATTCAATCCGCTCCCACTCCCCACGTACACTCTCCCCAATCACTGTCTCCGCCATTCAATCCCCTCTCACTCCCCACGTACACTCTCCCCATCACAGCCTCTACCCCCATTCAATCCCCTCTCACTCCCCACGTACACTCTCCCCATCACAGCCTCTACCCCCATTCAATCCCCTCTCACTCCCCACGTACACTCTCCCCTATCACAGTCTCCCCCATTCAATCCCCTCTCACTCCCCACGTACACTCTCCCCTATCACAGCCTCTACCCCCATTCAATCCACTCTCATTCCCCACGTACACTCTCCCCTATCACAGCCTCTATCCCCATTCAATCCCCTCTCACTCCCCACGTACACTCTCCCCATCACAGCCTCTACCCCCATACAATCCCCTCTCACTCCCCACGTACACTCTCCCCTATCACAGTCTCCCCCATTCAATCCCCTCTCACTCCCCGCGTACACTCTCCCCTATCACAGCCTCTACTCCCATTCAATCCCCTCTCGCTCCCCGCGTAAACTCTCCCAATCACAGTCTCCCCATTCAATCCCCTCTCACTCCCCACGTACACTCTCCCCAATCACAGTCTCCCCATTCAATCCGCTCCCACTCCCCACGTACACTCTCCCCAATCACTGTCTCCCCCATTCAATCCCCTCTCACTCCCCACGTACACTCTCCCCATCACAGCCTCTACCCCCATTCAATCCCCTCTCACTCCCCACGTACACTCTCCCCATCACAGCCTCTACCCCCATTCAATCCCCTCTCACTCCCCACGTACACTCTCCCCTATCACAGTCTCCCCCATTCAATCTCCTCTCACTCCCCGCGTACACTCTCCCCTATCACAGTCTCCCCATTCAATCCCCTCTCACTCCCCGCGTACACTCTCCCCTATCACAGTCTCCCCATTCAATCCCCTCTCACTCCCCACGTACACTCTCCCCATCACAGACTCTACCCCCATTCAATCCCCTCTCACTCCCCACGTGCACTCTCCCCATCACAGTCTCTACCCCCATTCAATCCACTCCCACTCCCCACGTACACTCTCCCCTATCACAGCCTCTACCTCCATTCAATCTCCTCACACTCCCCGCGTACACTCTCCCCTATCACAGTCTCCCCCATTCAATCCCCTCTCGCTCCCCACGTACACTCTCCCCATCACAGCCTCTACCCCCATTCAATCCCCTCTCACTCCCCACGTACACTCTCCCCTATCACAGTCTCCCCCATTCAATCTCCTCTCACTCCCCGCGTACACTCTCCCCTATCAGCCTCGACCCCCATTCAATCCACTCTCACTCCCCACGTACACTCTCCCCATCACAGTCTCCCCATTCAATCCCCTCTCACTCCCCACGTACACTCTCCCCTATCACAGCCTCTACCCCCATTCAATCCCCTCTCACTCCCCACGTACACTCTCCCCTATCACAACCTCTACCCCCATTCAATCCCCTCTCACTCCCCACGAACATTCTCCCCTATCACAGTCTCCCCCATTCAATCCCCTCTCACTCCCCACGTACACTCTCCCCTATCACAGCCTCTATCCCCATTCAATCCCCTCTCACTCCCCACGTACACTCTCCCCTATCACAGCCTCTACCCCCATTCAATCCCCTCTCATTCCCCACGTACACTCTCCCCTATCACAGCCTCTACCCCCATTCAATCCCCTCTCACTCCCCACGTACACTCTCCCCTATCACAACCTCTACCTCCATTCAATCCCCTCACTCCCCACGTACACTCTCCCCTATCACAGCCTCTATCCCCATTCAATCCCCTCTCACTCCCCACGTACACTCTCCCCTATCACAGTCTCCCCATTCAATCCCCTCTCACTCCCCGCGTACACTCTCCCCTATCAGCCTCGACCCCCATTCAATCCACTCTCACTCCCCACGTACACTCTCCCCATCACAGTCTCCCCATTCAATCCCCTCTCACTCCCCACGTACACTCTCCCCTATCACAGCCTCTACCCCCATTCAATCCCCTCTCACTCCCCACGTACACTCTCCCCTATCACAACCTCTACCCCCATTCAATCCCCTCTCACTCCCCACGAACATTCTCCCCTATCACAGTCTCCCCCATTCAATCCCCTCTCACTCCCCACGTACACTCTCCCCTATCACAGCCTCTATCCCCATTCAATCCCCTCTCACTCCCCACGTACACTCTCCCCTATCACAGCCTCTACCCCCATTCAATCCCCTCTCATTCCCCACGTACACTCTCCCCTATCACAGCCTCTACCCCCATTCAATCCCCTCTCACTCCCCACGTACACTCTCCCCTATCACAACCTCTACCTCCATTCAATCCCCTCACTCCCCACGTACACTCTCCCCTATCACAGCCTCTATCCCCATTCAATCCCCTCTCACTCCCCACGTACACTCTCCCCTATCACAGTCTCCCCATTCAATCCCCTCTCACTGCCCACGTACCCTCTCCCCTATCACAGTCTCCCCCATTCAATCCCCTCTCACTGCCCACGTACACTCTCCCCTATCACAGTCTCCCCCATTCAATCCTCTCTCACTCCCCACGTACACTCTCCCCTATCACAGCCTCTACCCCCATTCAATCCCCTCTCACTCCCCACGTACACTCTCCCCTATCACAGTCTCCCCATTCAATCCCCTCTCACTCCCCGCGTACACTCTCCCCTATCACAGTATCCCCATTCAAACCCCTCTCACTGCCCACGTACCCTCTCCCCTATCACAGTCTCCCCCATTCAATCCCCTCTCACTGCCCACGTACACTCTCCCCTATCACAGTCTCCCCCATTCAATCCTCTCTCACTCCCCACGTACACTCTCCCCTATCACAGCCTCTACCCCCATTCAATCCCCTCTCACTGCCCACGTACATTCTCCCCTATCACAGTCTCCCCCATTCAATCCCCTGTCACTCCCCACGTACACTCTCCCCTATCACAGCCTCTACCTCCATTCAATCCCCTCTCACTCCCCACGTACACTCTCCCCTATCACAGCCTCTACCCCCATTCAATCACCTCTCGCTCCCCGCGTACACTCTCCCCTATCAGTCTCCCCCATTCAATCCCCTACTCTCCCCACATACACTCTCCCCTGTCACAGCCTCTACCCCCAGTCAATCCCCTCTCACTCCCCACGTACACTCTCCCCTATCACAGTCTCCCCCATTCAAACCCCTCTCACTCCCCACGTACACTCTCCCCTATCACAGTCTCCCCCATTCAATCCCCTCTCACTCCCCACATACACTCTCCCCTATCACTGTCTCCCCATTCAATCCCCTCTCACTCCCCACGTACACTCTCCCCTATCACAGTCTCCCCCATTCAATCCCCTCCCACTCCCCGCATACACTCTCCCCTATCACAGTCTAGATATTCCCATTCAATACCCTGTCACAGACCTATGTACGCTCTCCCCTATCACAGTCTCCTCCATTTAATCCCTTCCCACAGCCCCATGTTGTGGGCAGCATGGTAGCACAGTGGTTAGCTCTGTTGCTTCACAGCACCAGGGTCCCGGGTTCGATTCCCGGCTTGGACCACTGTCTGTGTGGAGTCTGCACGTTCTCCCCGTGTCTGTGTGGGTTTCCTCCGGGTGCTCCGGTTTCCTCCCACAAGTCCCGAAAGACGCGCTGTTAGGTGAATTGGACATTCTGAATTCTCTCTCTGTGTACCCGAACAGGCGGCGGAATGTGGCGACTAGGGGCTTTTCACAGTAACTTCATTGCAGTGTTAATGTAAGCCTACTTGGGACAATAAAGATTATTATTATTATTACACACCTTCCCTACCGAGGGAAGAGATAGGGAGGAGAAGAGTTAGAGTCACGAGTTGAGTGGAGAGGACAGATTGGACTGGTGGGTGGGAGCGAGTGGTCACAGACTGGGAGGGAATTCACCAATGGCTGGTGATGGACATATCCGGGGCACAGATGGTGATTAAATAGCCCCAGCAATCAGAATCAAAGAGAACACTTACCAATATGAATCGAATCTCAGGAAGCCCTCTCCAGCTCGCGCACTCTCTATGTCTCCCCTTCTCCCTTCTGCTCGCTCCTTCACTTTATCTTTAATTCTCTCTTATGTCTGGTGTTGTTGCCTCTTTGTCTTTCTGTTTCTGTCTCTGCCTCGAGCCTGTTGCTCTGAGTGCCTCTCTCTCAATTCCTCACTATTTCTCGCTCTCTGGCACTACCTCCCTCGCTATCTGTATCTCACGCTATCTCTCTCCCCGTCCCTCTCTGCCTGTGTCTCTCTGCCTGTTCCACTCCCTCTCGCTCTCTCTCTGTTTCTATGTCTGTCACTGTTTCTCTTTCTCTCCCTCTCCCTGTGTTTCTCTCTGTCGTTCCCACTCTACCCTGCTCTCTGTCCCAGTGCTGACACTGTTTGTGCATCCTGGTGCTTTATACATCGCTCATCCTGTTTCAGGCAGACACAGGTGGTGAACACAGACTTGGGGCTGGTCAAAACTTCACCAACGGAATGCCAAGTCAGGCGAGAATACCCAGACTGTTTAACCCATAACAGCAGACCCCCCCCCCCCCCCCCCCCCCCGGATCTCCCCATTTACACACACTGGGCAGCCTGTTCCCCTATCGGAGGGGGATTAACCCCCCCCCCGGATCTCCCCATTTACACACACTGGGCAGCCTGTTCCCCTATCGGAGGGGGATTAACCCCGTCACCCACCTCTCCCCATTTACACACACTGGGCAGCCTGTTCCCCTATCGGAGGGGGATTAACCCCCTCACCCACCTCTCCCCATTTACACACACTGGGCAGCCTATTCCCCTATCGGAGGGGGATTAACCCCCCCCACCCACCTCTCCCCATTTACACACACTGGGCAGCCTGTTCCCCTATCGGAGGGGGATTAACCCCCTCACCCACCTCTCCCCAGTTACACACACTGGGCAGCCTGTTCCCCTATCGGAGGGGGATTAACCCCTCACCCACCTCCCCCCAGTTACACACACTGGGCAGCCTGTTCCCCTGTCGGAGGGGGATTAACCCCTCACCAACCTCTCCCCATTTACACACACTGGGCAGCCTGTTCCCCTATCGGAGGGGGATTAACCCCCTCACCTACCTCTCCCCAGTTACACACACTGGGCAGTCTGTCCCCTTATCGGAGTGGGATTAACCCCCTCACCCACCTCTCCCCATTTACACACACTGGGCAGCCTGTTCCCCTATCGGAGGGGGATTAACCCCCTCACCCACCTCTCCCCAGTTACACACACTGGGCAGCCTGTTCCCCTATCGGAGGGGGATTAACCCCCTCACCCACCTCTCCCCAGTTACACACACTGGCAGCCTGTTCCCCTACCGGAGGTGGTTTAACCCCCTCACCCACCTCTCCCCATTTACACACACTGGGCAGCCTGTTCCCCTATCGGAGGGGGATTAACCCCCTCACCCACCTCTCCCCATTTACACACACTGGGCTGCCTGTTCCCCTATCGGAGGGGGATTAACCCTCTCACCCACCTCTCCCCATTTACACACTGTGGTGGTGTGTATTAGGGGTAATACGGTACACCACGTGTCGACAGGCTATTGGTGGAGGGATGCCAGGTCCTGATAGGATCTGCCACCTACTGGACTCCACCCAGAAATGCCGGTATAAGAACCCAGCTTTTCCCTCCATTTCCCTCAGCAGCTGCATTCTGTAACCACGCTGCTGGGGATAAAGTTCTGCTTAATAAAGCCTTCAATTGACATTACCTCAGCCTGCCTCGCGTCATATTGACGGTGCTACAATTTATTAAGCAGAATTTAAATTGAAGAAAACGACGTGGGAACATGGAGCTCCGAATCACCCCGGAGTGCCTGCGCATCGCACCCCAAGCAGCTAACTCGGCCTCTATCTTCAAACACTGGATGGCGTGCTTTGAGGGCTACCTCCGAACGGCCCCCGGCACACCGACTGACGAACAAAAGATGCAGGGTGTGTCCTGACGTCTACTCCCTTATCGAGGACGAGGACGGTTTCACCGGTGCCATCGCCGCGCGGAAGATATCTACACCCGGCCCGCCAACCAGGTTTTTGCTCGCTACCAGCTCGCCACACGACGGCAATTTCCGGGGGAATCGCTGGACAAGTTTTATAACGCCCTGCAGATCCTGGGTCGAAACTGCAACTGCCCGGCGGTAACAGCGAGTGAACAGAGCTCCTGGTCCGCGATGAGTATGTGGCAGGTTTGGCCTCTTCCCAGATCCGCCAGAGGCTTCTGGAGAAAGAATCTCTGGGACTTACAGAAGCTCGGGCCCTGGTGGCATCCCTCGATGTGGCCTCGCGTAACGCCCGCGCCTACGCCCCCGACCGCACTACAGCCCCTTGGGCTCCGTGGACCCCTGCTGCTGTCGACTCTCCGACACCCCCCCCACCCCCGCAAACCTGCGCGGCCAAAACACCAGACCAACCGGGGGGGCCCCGCTGCTATTTTTGCGGCCAGCCGAAACACCCTCGGCAGCGCTGCCCGGCCTGCGCGGCTACCTGCAAAAGCTGCGGGAAGAAGGGCCACTACGCGACGGTGTGCAAATCCCGCGGGGTCGCCGCTATCTCCGGGGAAGAAACAGGACCACAGACCCAGCCCCCCCAGCGATCCACTTGTGACCAACGGACACCGCCATTTTGGACCCCGGACGCCACGAGGGAGAGATGGGCGCCGCCATTTTGTCCACCCCCGACCGCGCTCGATCCGTGGACGCCGCCATCTTGGCTGAAGGACCCCGACACAGACGGCCACATACTGCCTGATTACGATGCTCAACTTCAACAACCACGTCTGGCTTCGACGACCCTCGACCAGTCGCGACCCCGGACGCTCCAGACTGCAATCACTGCAGTCCTAGTGAATGGCTACGAGACGCCGTGTCTTATCGACTCTGGGAGCACGGAGAGCTTCATCCATCTGGACACGGTAAGGCGCTGTACCCCCGTAATTCGGCCAAGCACCCAGAAAATGTTCCTGGCGGCGGGATCCCACTCCGTTCAGATCACGGGGTTCTGCATCGCTAACCTAACGGTGCAGGGGAGGGAGTTCCAAAATTACCGGCTGTATGTCCTCCCCCATCTCTGTGCGCCCACACTCCTAGGGTTGGACTTCCAATGCAACCTCCAGAGTTTAACATTTAAATTTGGCGGCCCTATACCCCCACTGACTGTCTGCGGCCTCGCGACCCTCAAGGTTGAACCGCCTTCCTTGTTTGCGAACCTCACACCGGATTGCAAACCCGTCGCCACAAGGAGCAGACGGTACAGCGCCCAGGACCGAGCATTTATCAGGTCCGAAGTCCAGCGGCTGCTGAGGGAAGGCATCATCCAGGCTAGCAACAGTCCCTGGAGAGCCCAGGTGGTAGTTGTTAAGATCGGGGAGAAACCGAGGATGGTCGTAGACTATAGTCAAACCATCAATAGGTACACTCAGCTAGATGCGTACCCTCTCCCCCCCATATCCGACATGGTCAATCGGATTGCACAGTACAAGGTCTTTTCCACCGTGGACCTCACGTCCGCCTACCACCAGCTCCCCATCCGTCCCGGTGACCGCAACTATACTGCCTTCGAAGCAGACGGGCGGTTATACCACTTTTTAAGGGTTCCATTCGGCGTCACGAACGGAGTCTCGGTCTTCCAACGAGAGATGGACCGAATGGTTGACCAGCACGGTTTACGGGCCACGTTCCCGTATCTCGACAACGTCACCATCTGCGGCCACGACCAGCAGGACCACGACGCCAACCTCCAAAAATTCCTCCAGACCGCTCACGCCCTGAACCTCACATACAACAAAGAAAATTCATGTTCCGCACCGATCGTCTAGCCATCCTGGGCTACGTAGTGCGTAATGGAGTGATAGGCCCCGACCCTGAACGCATGCGCCCCCTCATGGAGTTCCCTCTCCCCCAGTGTGCCAAAGCCCTGAAACGTTGCCTGGGCTTCTTTTCTTATTACGCCCAGTGGGTCCCCCAGTACGCAGACAAGGCCCGTGCACTAATCCAGTCCACTACTTTTCCCCTGACGACAGAGGCATGCCAGGCCTTTAGCCGCATCAAAACGGATATCGCAGAGGCCACGATGCGCGCCATCGACGAGTCCCTCCCCTTCCAGGTCGAGAGCGACGCATCGGATGTAGCTCTGGCGGCCACCTTCAACCAAGCAGGCAGACCCGTGGCCTTCTTCTCCCGAACCCTCCACGCTTCAGAAATCCGCCACTCCTCAGTGGAAAAGGAGGCACAAGCCATAGTGGAAGCTGTGCGACACTGGAGGCATTACCTGGCCGGTAGGAGATTCACTCTCCTCACTGACCAACGGTCAGTTGCCTTCATGTTCGATAATGCACAGCGGGGCAAGATCAAGAACGACAAGATCTTGCGGTGGAGGATCGAGCTCTCCACCTTCAATTATGAGATCTTGTATCGTCCCGGAAAGCTGAACGAGCCATCCGATGCCCTATCTCGCGGCACATGTGCCAATGTACAAGTGGACCGTCTACAAGCCCTCCATGAGGACCTCTGCCACCCGGGGGTCACTAGTTTCTACCACTTCCTTAAGGCCCGCAACCTCCCTTACTCCGTCGAGGACGTCTGAACAGTCACCAGAAACTGCCAGAACTGCGCTGAGTGCAAACTGCACTTTTTCAGGCCAGATAGAGCGCACCTGGTTAAGGCCTCTCGACCCTTTGAACGCCTCAGTTTGGATTTCAAAGGTCCCCTCCCCTCCACCGATCGCAACGCGTACTTCCTAAACGTCGTTGACGAATACTCCCGTTTCCCTTTCGCCATCCCCTGCCCCGACATGACAGCGACCACGGTCATTAAAGCCTTCGGTACCATTTTTACACTGTTCGGTTGCCCCGACTATATCCATAGCGACAGGGGGTCCTCCTTTATGAGTGACGAACTGCATCAATTCCTGCTCAGCAGGGGCATAGCCTCGAGCAGGACGACCAGTTATAACCCCCGGGGGAACGGGCAGGTAGAAAGGGAGAATGGAACGGTCTGGAAGGCCGTCCTGCTGGCCCTCCAGTCTAGGAACCTCCCAATTTCCGGCTGGGAGGAAGTCCACCCGGATGCCCTTCACTCTATCCGGTCCCTGCTGTGCACCACCACGAATCAAACGCCTCACGAGCGCCTCCTCCTCTTTCCTAGGAAGTCCTCCTCTGGAACGCCACTTCCGACCTGGCTAGCAGCTCCGGGACCCATTCTGCTCCGGAAACATGTGCAGGCGCACAAGTCAGATCCGTTGGTGGAACGGGTGCATCTCCTTCACGCCAACTCGCAATACGCCTATGTGGAGTACCCCGATGGGCGACAGGACACGGTCTCCCTGCGAGACCTGGCGCCCGCCGGAGCTACCCACACACCCCCAACGCCAATCACCACCTCCTCACTCCCGCCGGTTCATCCCGCAGCCACCCCCTTCCCGGGGGGTTCGGTTCTCCTCCCAGACCCGCCCAGGAGTAAGGACACAGGGGACAGCGCTACGCTCCCAGAGTCGACGGGACCCGAGCCAGCGCCATCACCACCACGCCCGAGACGATCGGAAAGGACAACCAGGGCGCCCATCCGGCTCATCGAATCACTTTAACTCTCAATGTTTTCAGTTATTGTGTCTTGTTATAGTTATGGCATCATGCCGACCCTGTTTGGCCCGTTGGCCCAGTTGAAGCGATAATTTTGTGTTTTGTTCAAAGTTACGGCACAGTACCGACTCTGTAAACCCCTACCACCATGCGAACCACCATCCCGTCGGGTTTTTTTCAACAAGGTGTGAATGTGGTGGTATGTATTAGGGGTAATACGGTACACCACGTGTCGACAGGGTATTGGTGGAGGGATGCCAGGTCCTGATAGGATCTGCCACCGACTGGACTCCACCCAGAAATGCCGGTATAAGAACTCAGTTTTTCCCTCCATTTCCCTCAGCAGCTGCATTCTGTAACCACGCTGCTGGGGATAAAGTTCTGCTTAATAAAGCCTTCAATTGACATTACCTCAACCTGCCTCGTGTCATATTGTCGGTGCCACACACACACTGGGCAGCCTGTTCCCCTATCGGAGGGGGATTAACCCCCTCACCCACCTCTCCCCATTTACACACACTGGGCAGCCTGTTCCCCTATCAGAGGGGGATTAACCCTCTCACCCACCTCTCCCCATTTACACACACTGGGCAGCCTGTTCCCCTATCGGAGGGGGATTAACCCTCTCACCCACCTCTCCCCATTTACACACACTGGGCAGCCTGTTCCCCTATCGGAGGGGGATTAACCCCCTCACCCAGCTCTCCCCATTTACACACACTGGGCAGCCGATTCCCCTATCGGAGGGAGATTAACCCCCTCACCCACCTCTCCCCATTTACACACACTGGGCAGCCAGTTCCCCTATCGGAGGGGGATTAACCCCCTCAACCTCCTCTCCCCATTTACACACACTGGGCAGCCTGTTCCCCTATCGGAGGGGGATTAACCCTCTCACCCACCTCTCCCCATTTACACACACTGGGCAGTCTGTTCCCCTATCGGAGGGGGATTAACCCCCTCACCCACCTCTCCCCATTTACACACATGGGCAGTCTGTTCCCTTTTCGGAGGGGGATAAACCCCCTCACCCACCTCTCCCCATTTACACACACTGGGCAGCCTGTTCCCCTATCGGAGGGGGATTAACCCTCTCACCCACCTCTCCCCATTTACACACACTGGGCAGCCTGTTCCCCTATCGGAGGGGGATTAACCCCTTCCCCCACCTCTCCCCATTTACACACACTGGGCAGCCTGTTCCCCTATTGGAGGGGGATTAGCCCCCTCACCCACCTCGCGCCATTTACACACAGTGGGCAGTCTGTTCCCCTATCAGAGGGGGATTAGCCCCTTCCCCCACCTCTCCCCATTTACACACACTGGGCAGTCTGTTCCCCTATCGGAGGGGGATTAACCCCCTCGCCCACCTCTCCCCATTTACACACACTGGGAAGCCTGTTCCCCGATCAGAGGGGGATTAACCCTCTCACACACCTCTCCCCATTTACACACACTGGGCAGCCTGTTCCCCTATCGGAGGGGGATTAACCCCTTCCCCCACCTCTCCCCATTTACACACACTGGGCAGCCTGTTCCCCTATTGGAGGGGGATTAACCCCCTCACCCACCTCGCGCCATTTACACACAGTGGGCAGTCTGTTCCCCTATCGGAGGGGGATTAACCCCTTCCCCCACCTCTCCCCATTTACACACACTGGGCAGTCTGTTCCCCTATCGGAGGGGGATTAACCCTCTCACCCACCTCTCCCCATTTACACACACTGGGCAGCCTGTTCCCCTATCGGAGGGGGATTAACCCCTTCCCCCACCTCTCCCCATTTACACACACTGGGCAGCCTGTTCCCCTATTGGAGGGGGATTAACCCCCTCACCCACCTCGCGCCATTTACACACAGTGGGCAGTCTGTTCCCCTATCGGAGGGGGATTAACCCCTTCCCCCACCTCTCCCCATTTACACACACTGGGCAGTCTGTTCCCCTATCGGAGGGGGATTAACCCCCTCGCCCACCTCTCCCCATTTACACACACTGGGCAGCCTGTTCCCCGATCAGAGGGGGATTAACCCCCTCACCCACCTCTCCCCATTTACACACACTGGGCAGCCTGTTCCCCTATCGGAGGGGGATTAACCCCCTCACCCACGTCTCCCAATTTACACACACTGGGCAGTCTGTTCCCCGATCAGAGGGGGATTAACCCTCTCACCCACCTCTCCCCATTTACACACACGGGGCAGCCTGTTCCCCTATCGGAGGGGGATTAACCCACTCACCCACCTCTCCCCATTTACACACACTGTGCAGCCTGTTCCCCTATCGGAAGGGGATTAACCCCCTCACCCACCTCTCCCCATTTACACACACTGGGCAGCCTGTTCCCCTATCAGAGGGGGATTAACCCTCTCACCCACCTCTCCCCATTTACACACACTGGGCAGCCTGTTCCCCTATCGGAGGGGGATTAACCCTCTCACCCACCTCTCCCCATTTACACACACTGGGCAGCCTGTTCCCCTATCGGAGGGGGATTAACCCCCTCACCCACCTCTCCCCATTTACACACACTGGGCAGCCTATTCCCCTATCGGAGGGAGATTAACCCCTCACCCACCTCTCCCCATTTACACACACTGGGCAGCCTGTTCCCCCATCGGAGGGGGATTAACCCCCTCACCCACCTCGCCCCATTTACACACACTGGGCAGCCTGTTCCCCCATCGGAGGGGGATTAACCCCCTCACCCACCTCGCCCCATTTACACACACTGGGCAGCCTGTTCCCCTATCGGAGGGGGATTAACCCCCTCACCCACCTCGCCCCATTTACACACACTGGACAACCTGTTCCCCTATCGGAGGGGGACTAACCCTCTCGCCCACCTCTCCCCATTTACACACACTGAGCAGCCTGTTCCCATATCGGAGGGAGATTAACCCCCTCACCCACCTCTCCCCATTTACACACACTGGGCAGCCTGTTCCCCTATCGGAGGGGGATTAACCCCCTAACCCACCTCTCCCCATTTACACACACTGGGCAGCCTGTTCCCCTATCGGAGGGGGATTAACCCCCCCACCCACTTCTCCCCATTTACACACACTGGGCAGTCTGTTCCCCTATCGGAGGGGGATTAACCCCCTCACCCACCTCTCCCCATTTACACACACTGGGCATCCTGTTCCCCTATCGGAGGGGGATTAACCCCCTCACCCACCTCTCCCCATTCACACACACTGGGCAGCCTGTTCCCCTATCGGAGGGGGATTAACCCCCTCACCCACCTCTCCCCATTTACACACACTGGGCAGCCTGTTCCCCTATCGGAGGGGGATTAACCCCCTCACCCACCTCTCCCCATTTACACACACTGGGCAGCCTGTTCCCCTATCGGAGGGGGATTAACCCCCTCACCCAGCCCATTTACACACACTGGATAGCCTGTTCCCCTATCGGAGGGGGATTAACCCCCTCACCCACCTCTCCCCATTTACACACACTGGGCAGCCTGTTCCCCTATCGGAGGGGGATTAACCCCCTCACCCACCTCTCCCCATTTACATACACTGGGCAGCCTGTTCCCCTATCGGAGGGGGATTAACCCCCTCACCCACCTCTCCCCATTTACACACACTGGATAGCCTGTTCCCCTATCGGAGGGGGATTAACCCCCTCACCCACCTCTCCCCATTTACACACACTGGGCAGCCTGTTCCCCTATCGGAGGGGGATTAACCCCCTCACCCACCTCTCCCCATTTACACACACTGGGCAGCCTGTTCCTCTATCGGAGGGGGATTAACCCTCTCACCCACCCTCTCCCCATTTACACACACTGGGCAGCCTGTTCCCCTATCGGAGGGGGATTAACCCCTTCCCCCACCTCTCCCCATTTACACACACTGGGCAGCCTGTTCCCCTATCGGAGGGGGATTAACCCCTTCCCCCACCTCTCCCCATTTACACTCCCTGGGCAGTCTGTTCCCCTATCAGAGGGGGATTAACTCCATCACCCACCTCTCCCCATTTACACACACTGGGCAGTCTGTCCCCTATCGGAGGGGGATTAACCCCCTCGCCCACCTCTCCCCATTTACACACACTGGGCAGCCTGTTCCCCTAGCAGATGGGGATTAACCCCCTCACCCACCTCTCCCCATTTACACACACTGGGCAGCCTGTTCCCCTATCGGAGGGGGATTAACCCCCTCGCCCACCTCTCCCCATTTACACACACTGGGCAGCCTGTTCCCCTATCCGAGGGGGATTAGCCCCCTCACCCACCCCTCCCCATTTACACACACTGGGCAGCCTGTTCCCCTATCGTAGGGGGATTAATCCCCTCGCCCACCTCTCCCCATTTACACACACTGGGCAGCCTGTTCCCCTAACGGAGGGGGATTAACCCCCTCACCCGCCCCTCCCCATTTACACACACTGGGCAGCCTGTTCCCCTATCGGAGGGGGACTAACCCCCTCACCCAACTCTCCCCATTTACACACACTGGGCAGCCTGTTCCCCTATCGGAGGGGGATTAACCCCCTCACCCACCTCTCCCCAT
Organism: Scyliorhinus torazame; assembly: GCF_047496885.1. Lineage (NCBI taxonomy): Eukaryota > Metazoa > Chordata > Chondrichthyes > Carcharhiniformes > Scyliorhinidae > Scyliorhinus > Scyliorhinus torazame. The sequence continues at coordinate 75,679,890 of NC_092710.1, read as the reverse complement.
TTACACACACTGGGCAGCCTGTTCTCCTATCGGAGGGGGATTAAGCCCCTCGCCCACCTCTCCCCATTTACACACACTGGGCAGCCTGTTCCCCTATCGGAGAGGGGTTAACCCCCTCACCCACCTCTCCCCATTTACACACACTGAGCAGCCTGTTCCCATATCGGAGGGAGATTAACCCCCTCACCCACCTCTCCCCATTTACACACACTGGGCAGCCTGTTCCCCTATCGGAGGGGGATTAACCCCCTCACCCACCTCTCCCCATTTACACACACTGAGCAGCCTGTTCCCATATCGGAGGGAGATTAACCCCCTCACCCACCTCTCCCCATTTACACACACTGGGCAGCCTGTTCCCCTATCGGAGGGGGATTAACCCCCTCACCCACCTCTCCCCATTCACACACACTGGGCAGTCTGTTCCCCTATCGGAGGGTGATTAACCCCCTCACCCACGTCTCTCCATTTACACAGACTGGGCAGCCTGTTCCCCTATCGGAGGGGGATTAACCCCCTCACCCACCTCTCTCCATTTACACACACTGGGCAGCCTGTTCCCCTATCGGAGGGGGATTAACCCCCACACCCACCTCTCACCATTTACACACACTGGGCAGCCTGTTCCCCTATCGGAGGGGGATTAACCCCCTCACCCACCCCTCCCCATTTACACACACTGGGCAGCCTGTTCCCCTATCGGAGGGGGAATAACCCCCCCAGCCACCTCTCCCCATTTACACACACTGGGCAGCCTGTTCCCCTATCGGAGGGGGATTAACCCCTTCATCCACCTCTCCCCATTTACACACACTGGGCAGCCTGTTCCCCTATCGGAGGGGGATTAACACTCTCACCCACCTCTCCCAAATTACACACACTGGGCAGTCTGTTCCCCTATCGGAGGGGGATTAACCCCCTCACCCACCTCTCCCCATTTACACACACTGGGCAGCCTGTTCCCCTATCGGAGGGGGATTAACCCCTTCACCCACCTCTCCCCATTTACACACACTGGGCAGCCTGTTCCCCTATCGGAGGGGGATTAACCCCCTCACTCACCTCTCCCCATTTACACACACTGGGCAGCCTGTTCCTCTATCGGAGGGGGATTAACCCCCTCACCCACCTCTCCCCATTTACACACACTGGGCAGCCTGTTCCCCTATCGGAGGGGGATTAACCCCCTCACCCACCTCTCCCCATTTACACACACTGGGCAGCCTGTTCCCCTATCGGAGGGGGATTAACCGCCTCACCCACCTCTCCCCATTTACACCCACAGGGCAGCCTGTTCCCCTATCGGAGGGGGATTAACCCCCTCACCCACGTCTCCCCATTTACACCCACTGGGAAGCCTGTTCCCCTATCGGAGGGGGATTAACCCCCTCACCCACCTCTCCCCATTTACACACACTAGGCAGCCTGTTCCCCTATCGGAGGGGGGTTAACCCCCTCACCCACCTCGCCCCATTTACACACACTGGGAAGCCTGTTCCTCTATCGGAGGGGGATTAACCCCCTCACCCACCTCTCCCCATTTACACAGACTGGGCAGCCTGTTCGCCTATCGGAGGGGGATTAACCCCCTCACCCACCTCTCCCCATTTACACACACTGGGCAGACTGTTCCCCTATCGGAGGGGGATTAACCCCCTCACCCACCTCGCCCCATTTACACACACTGGGCAGCCTGTTCCCCTATCGGAGGGGGATTAACCCCCTCACCCACCTCTCCCCATTTACACACACTGGGCAGCCTTTTCCCCTATCGGAGGGGGATTAACCCCCCCACCCACCTCTCCCCATTTACACACACTGGGCAGCCTTTTCCCCTATCGGAGGGGGATTAAACCCCCACCCACCTCTCCCCATTTACACACACTGGGCAGCCTGTTCCCCTATCAGAGGGGGATTAACCCCCTCACCCACCCCTCCCCATTTACACACACTGGGCAGCATGTTCCCCTATCGGAGGGGGATTAACCCCCTCACCCACCTCTCCCCATTTACAGACACTGGGCAGCCTGTTCCCCTATCGGAGGGGGATTAACCCCCTCACCCACCTCTCCCCATTTACACACACTGGGCAGTCTGTTCCCCTATCAGAGGGGGATTAACCCCCCCACCCACGTCTCCCCATTTACACACACAGGGCAGCCTGTTCCCCTATCGGAGGGGGATTAACTCCCTCACCCACCTCTCCCCATTTACACACACTGGGCAGCCTGTTCCCCTATCGGAGGGGGATTAACCCCCTCACCCACCTCTCCCCATTTACAGACACTGGGCAGCCTGTTCCCCTATCGGAGGGGGATTAACCCCCTCACCCACCTCTCCCCATTTACACACACTGGGCAGCATGTTCCCCTATCGGAGGGGGATTAACCCCCTCACCCACCTCTCCCCATTTACACACACTGGGCAGCCTGTTCCGCTATCGGAGGGGGATTAACCCCCTCACCCACCTCTCCCCATTTACACGCACTGGGCACCCTGTTCCCCTATCGGAGGGGGATTAACCCCCTCACCCACCTCTCCCCATTTACACACACTGGGCAGCCTGTTCCCCTATCGGAGGGGGATTAATCCCCTCACCCACCTCTCCCCATTTACACACACTGGGCAGCCTGTTCCCCTATCCGAGGGGATTAACCCCCTCACCCACCTCTCCCCATTTACACACACTGGGCAGCCTGTTCCCCTATCGGAGGGGGATTAACCCCCCCACCCACCTCTCCCCATTTACACACACTGGGCAGCCTGTTCCCCTATCAGAGGGGGATTAACCCCCTCACCCACCTCTCCCCATTTACACACACTGGGAAGCCTGTTCCTCTATCGGAGGGGGATTAACCCCCTCACCCACCTCTCCCTATTTACACACACTGGGCAGCCTCTTCCCCTATCGGAAGGGGATTAACCCCCTCACCCACCTCGCCCCATTTACACACACTGGGAAGCCTGTTCCCCTATCGGAGGTGGATTAACCCCCTCACCCACCTCTCCCCATTTACACACACTGGGCAGCCTGTTCCCCTATCGTAGGGGGATTAACCCCCTCACTCACCTCGCCCCATTTACACACACTGGGCAGCCTGTTCCCCTATCGTAGGGGGATTAACCCCCTCACCCACCTCTCCCCATTTACACACACTGGGCAGCCTGTTCCCCTATCGGAGGGGGATTAACCCCCTCACCCACCTCACCCCATTTACACACACTGGGCAGCCTGTTCCCCTATCGGAGGGGGATTAACCCCACCACCCACCTCTCCCCATTTACACACACTGGGCAGCCTGTTCCCCTATCGGAGGGGGATTAACTCCCTCACCCACCTCTCCCTATTTACACACACTGGGCAGCCGGTTCCCCTATCGGAGGGGGATTAACCCCCTCACCCACCTCTCCCCATTTACACACACTGGGCAGCCGGATCCCCTATCGGAGGGGGATTAACCCCCTCACCCACCTCTCCCCATTTACACACACTGGGCAGCCTTTTCCCCTATCGGAGGGGGATTAACCCCCCCACCCACCACTCCCCATTTACACACACTTGGCAGTCTGTTCCCCTATCAAAGGGGGATTAACCCCCTCACCCACCTCTTCCCATTTACACACACTGGGCAGCCTGTTCCCCTATCGGAGGGGGATTAACCCCTCACCCACCTCTCCCCATTTACACACACTGGGTAGTCTGTTCCCCTATCGGAGGGGGATTAACCCCCTCACCCACCTCTCCCCATTTACACAGACTGGGCAGCCTGTTCCGCTATCGGAGGGGGATTAACACTTCACCCACCTCTCCCCATTTACACACACTGGGCAGCCTGTTCCCCTATCGGAGGGGGATTAACCCACTCACACACATCTCTCCATTTACACAAACTGGGCAGTCTGTTCCCCTATCGGAGGGGGATTAACCCCCTCACCCACCTATCCCCATTTACACACACTGGGCAGTCTGTTCCACTATCGGAGGGGGATTAACCCCCTCACCCACCTCTCCCCATTTACACACACTGGGCAGCCTGTTCCCCTATCGGAAGGGGATTAACCCCCCCCCAGCCACCTCTCCCCATTTACACACACTGGGCAGCCTGTTCCCCTATCGGAGGGGGATTAACCCCCTCACCCACCTCTCCCCATTTACACACACTGGGCAGCCTGTTCCCCTATCGGAGGGGGATTAACCCCCTCACCCACCTCTCCCCATTTACACACACTGGGCAGCCTTTTCCCCTATCGGAGAGGGATTAACCCCCTCACCCACCTCTCCCCATTTACACACACTGGGCAGCCTGTTCCCCTATCGGAGGGGGATTAACCCCCCCACCCACCTCTCCCCATTTACACACACTGGGCAGCCTGTTCCCCTATCGGAGGGGGATTAACCCCCTCACCCACCCCTCCCCATTTACACACACTGGGCAGCCTGTTCTCCTCTGGGAGGGGGATTAACCCCCTCACCCACCCCTCCCCATTTACACACACTGGGCAGTCTGTTCCGCTATCGGAGGGGGATTAACCCCCTCACCCACCTCTCCCCATTTACACACACTGTGCAGACTGTTCCCATATCGGAGGGGGATTAACCCCCTCACCCACCTCTCCCCATTTACACAGACTGGGCAGCCTGTTCCCCTATCGGAGGGGGATTAACCCCCTCACCCACCTCTCCCGATTTACACACACTGGGCAGCCTGTTCCCCTATCGGAGGGGGATTAACCCCCTCACCCACCTCTCCCCATTTACACACACTGTGCAGACTGTTCCCATATCGGAGGGGGATTAACCCCCTCACCCACCTCTCCCCATTTACACACACTGGGCAGCCTGTTCCCCTATCGGAGGGGGATTAACCCCCCCACCCACCTCTCCCCATTTACACACACTGGGCAGCCTGTTCCCCTATCAGAGGGGGATTAACCCCCTCACCCACCTCGCCCCATTTACACACACTGGGCAGCCTGTTCTCCTATCGGAGGGGGATTAACCCCCTCACCGACCTCTCCCCATTTACACACGCTGGGCAGCCTGTTCCCCTATCGGAGGGGGATTAACCCCCCAACCACCTCTCCCCATTTACACACACTGGGCAGCCTCTTCCCCTATCGGAAGGGGATTAACCCCCTCACCCACCTCGCCCCATTCACACACACTGGGAAGCCTGTTCCCCTATCGGAGGTGGATTAACCCCCTCACCCACCTCTCCCCATTTACACACACTGGGCAGCCTGTTCCCATATCGGAGGGGGATTAACCCCACCACCCACCTCTCCCCATTTACACACACTGGGCAGCCTGTTCCCCTATCGGAGGGGGATTAACCCCCTCACCCACCTCTCCCCATTTACACACACTGGGCAGCCTTTTCCCCGATCGGAGGGTGATTAACCCCCCCACCCACCTCTCCCCATTTACACACACTGGGCAGCCTTTTCCCCTATCGGAGGGTGATTAACCCCCCCACCCACCTCTTCCCATTTACACACACTGGGCAGCCTGTTCCCCTATTGGAGGGGGATTAACCCCCTCACCCACCTCTCCCCATTTACACACACTGGGCAGCCTGTTCCCCTATCGGAGGGGGATTAACCCCCTCACCCACCACTCCCCATTTACACACACTTGGCAGTCTGTTCCCCTATCGGAGGGGGATTAACCCCCTCACCCACCTCAACCCATTTACACACACTGGGCAGATTGTTCCCATATCGGAGGGGGATTAACCCCCTCACCCACCTCTCCCCATTTACACAGACTGGGCAGCCTGTTCCGCTATCGGAGGGGGATTAACACTTCACCCACCTCTCCCCATTTACACACACAGGGCAGCCTGTTCCCCTATCGGAGGGGGATTAACCCCCTCACCCACCTCTCCCGATTTACACACACTGGGCAGTCTGTTCCACTATCGGAGGGGGATTAACCCCCTCACCCACCTATCCCCATTCACACACACGGGGCAGTCTGTTCCACTATCGGAGGGGGATTAACCCCCTCACCCACCTCTCCCCATTTACACACACTGGACAGCCTGTTCCCCTATCGGAGGGGGATTAACCCCCTCACCCACCTCTCCCCATTTACACACACTGGGCAGCCTTTTCCCCTATCGGCGGGGATTAACCCCCCCACCCACCTCTCCCCATTTACACTCACTGGGCAGCCTGTTCCCCTATCGGAGGGGGATTAACCCCCTCACCCACCCCTCCCCATTTACACACACTGGGCAGTCTGTTCCGCTATCGGAGGGGGATTAACCCCCTCACCCACCTCTCCCCATTTACACACACTGTGCAGACTGTTCCCATATCGGAGGGGGATTAACCCCCTCACCCACCTCTCCCCATTTACACACACTGGGCAGCCTGTTCCGCTATCGGAGGGGGATTAACACTTCACCCACCTCTCTCCATTTACACATATCGGGCAGCCTGTTCCCCTATCGGCGGGGATTAACCCCCCCACCCACCTCTCCCCATTTACACTCACTGGGCAGCCTGTTCCCCTATCGGAGGGGGATTAACCCCCTCACCCACCCCTCCCCATTTACACACACTGGGCAGTCTGTTCCGCTATCGGAGGGGGATTAACCCCCTCACCCACCTATCCCCATTCACACACACGGGGCAGCCTGTTCCCCTATCGGAGGGGGATTAACCCCCCCCCAGCCACCTCTCCCCATTTACACACACTGGGCAGCCTGTTCCCCTATCGGAGGGGGATTAACCCCCTCACCCACCTCTCCCCATTTACACACACTGGGCAGCCTGTTCCCCTATCGGAGGGGGATTAACCCCCCCACCCACCTCTCCCCATTTACACACACTGGGCAGCCTTTTCCCCTATCGGCGGGGATTAACCCCCCCACCCACCTCTCCCCATTTACACTCACTGGGCAGCCTGTTCCCCTATCGGAGGGGGATTAACCCCCTCACCCACCCCTCCCCATTTACACACACTGGGCAGTCTGTTCCGCTATCGGAGGGGGATTAACCCCCTCACCCACCTCTCCCCATTTACACACACTGTGCAGACTGTTCCCATATCGGAGGGGGATTAACCCCCTCACCCACCTCTCCCCATTTACATAGACTGGGCAGCCTGTTCCCCTATCGAAGGGGGATTAACCCCCTCACCCACCTCTCCCCATTTACACACACTGGGCAGCCTGTTCCCCTATCGGAGGGGGATTAACCCCCTCACCCACCTCGCCCCATTTACACACACTGGGCAGCCTGTTCCACTATCGGAGGGGGATTAACACCTTCACCCACCTCGCCCCATTTACACACACTGGGCAGCCTGTTCCCCTATCGGAGGGGGATTAACACCTTCACCCACCTCGCCCCATTTACACACACTGGGCAGCCTGTTCCCCTATCGGAGGGGGATTAACCCCCTCACCCACCTCTCCCCATTTACACACACTGGGCAGCCTGTTCCCCTATCGGAGGGGGATTAACCCCCTCACCCACCTCGACCCATTTACACACACTGGGCAGCCTGTTCCCCTATCGGAGGGGGATTAAGCCCACCACCCACCTCTCCCCATTTACACACACTGGGCAGCCTGTTCCCCTGTCGGAGGGGGATTAACCCCCTCACCCAACTCTCCCCATTTACACACACTGGGCAGCCTGTTCCCCTATCGGAGGGGGATTAACCCCCCCACCCACCTCTCCCCATTTACACACACTGGGCAGCCTGTTCCCCTATCAGAGGGGGATTAACCCCCTCACCCACCTCGCCCCATTTACACACACTGGGCAGCCTGTTCCCCTATCGGAGGGGGATTAACCCCCTCACCGACCTCCCCCCATTTACACACACTGGGCAGCCTGTTCCCCTATCGGAGGGGGATTAACCCCCTCACCCACCTCTCCCCATTTACACACACTGGGCAGCCTCTTCCCCTATCGGAAGGGGATTAACCCCCTCACCCACCTCGCCCCATTTACACACACTGGGAAGCCTGTTCCCCTATCGGAGGTGGATTAACCCCCTCACCCACCTCTCCCCATTTACACACACTGGGCAGCCTGTTCCCCTATCGTAGGGGGATTAACCCCCTCACTCACCTCGCCCCATTTACACACACTGGGCAGCCTGTTCCCCTATCGGAGGGGGATTAACCCCCTCACCCACCTCGCCCCATTTACACACACTGGGCAGCCTGTTCCCCTTTCGGAGGGGGATTAACCCCCTCACCCACCTCTCCCCATTTACACACACTGGGCAGCCTGTTCCCCTATCGGAGGGGGATTAACCCCCTCACCCACCTCTCCCCATTTACACACACTGGGCAGCCTGTTCCCCTATCGGAGGGGGATTAACCCCCTCACCCACCTCTCCCCATTTACACACACTGGGCAGCCTGTTCCCCTATCGGAGGGGGATTAACCCCCTCACCCACCTCTCCCCATTTGCACACACTGGGCAGTCTGTTCCGCTATCGGAGGGGGATTAACCCCTTCACCCACCACTCCCCATTTACACACACTGGGCAGATTGTTCCCATATCGGAGGGGGATTAACCCCCTCACCCACCTCTCCCCATTTACACAGACTGGGCAGCCTGTTCCGCTATCGGAGGGGGATTAACACTTCACCCACCACTCCCCATTTACACACACTGGGCAGTCTGTTCCACTATCGGAGGGGGATTAACCCCCTCACCCACCTATCCCCATTCACACACACGGGGCAGTCTGTTCCACTATCGGAGGGGGATTAACCCCCTCACCCACCTCTCCCCATTTACACACACTGGGCAGCCTGTTCCCCTATCGGAGGGGGATTAACCCCCCCCCAGCCACCTCTCCCCATTTACACACACTGGGCAGCCTGTTCCCCTATCGGAGGGGGATTAACCCCCTCACCCACCTCTCCCCATTTACACACACTGGGCAGCCTGTTCCCCTATCGGAGGGGGATTAACCCCCCCACCCACCTCTCCCCATTTACACACACTGGGCAGCCTTTTCCCCTATCGGCGGGGATTAACCCCCCCACCCACCTCTCCCCATTTACACTCACTGGGCAGCCTGTTCCCCTATCGGAGGGGGATTAACCCCCTCACCCACCCCTCCCCATTTACACACACTGGGCAGTCTGTTCCGCTATCGGAGGGGGATTAACCCCCTCACCCACCTCTCCCCATTTACACACACTGTGCAGACTGTTCCCATATCGGAGGGGGATTAACCCCCTCACCCACCTCTCCCCATTTACACAGACTGGGCAGCCTGTTCCCCTATCGGAGGGGGATTAACCCCCTCACCCACCTCTCCCCATTTACACACACTGGGCAGCCTGTTCCCCTATCGGAGGGGGATTAACCCCCTCACCCACCTCGCCCCATTTACACACACTGGGCAGCCTGTTCCACTATCGGAGGGGGATTAACACCTTCACCCACCTCGCCCCATTTACACACACTGGGCAGCCTGTTCCCCTATCGGAGGGGGATTAACACCTTCACCCACCTCGCCCCATTTACACACACTGGGCAGCCTGTTCCCCTATCGGAGGGGGATTAACCCCCTCACCCACCTCTCCCCATTTACACACACTGGGCAGCCTGTTCCCCTATCGGAGGGGGATTAACCCCCTCACCCACCTCGACCCATTTACACACACTGGGCAGCCTGTTCCCCTATCGGAGGGGGATTAAGCCCACCACCCACCTCTCCCCATTTACACACACTGGGCAGCCTGTTCCCCTGTCGGAGGGGGATTAACCCCCTCACCCACCTCTCCCCATTTACACACACTGTGCAGCCTTTTCCCCTATCGGAGGGGGATTAACCACCCCACCCACCTCTCCCCATTTACACACACTGGGCAGCCTGTTCCCCTGTCGGAGGGGGATTAACCCCCTCACCCACCTCTCCCCATTTACACACACTGGGCAGCCTGTTCCCCTATCGGAGGGGGATTAACCCCCTCACCCACCCCTCCCCATTTACACACACTGGGCAGTCTGTTCCCTTTTTCGGAGGGGGATTAACCCCCTCACCCACCTCTCCCCATTTACACACACTGGGCAGTCTGTTCCGCTATCGGAGGGGGATTAACCCCTTCACCCACCACTCCCCATTTACACACACTCGGCAGTCTGTTCCCCTTTCGGAGGGGGATTAACCCCCTCACCCACTCTTCCCATTTACACACACTGGGCAGCCTGTTCCCCTATCGGAGGGGGATTACCCCCTCACCCACCTCTCCCCATTTACACACACTGGGCAGCCTGTTCCCCTATCGGAGGGGGATTAACCCCCTCACCCACCTCTCCCCATTTACACACACTGGGCAGGCTGTTCCCCTATCGGAGTGGGATTAACCCCCTCACCCACCTCGCCCCATTTACACACACTGGGCAGCCTGTTCCCCTATTGGAGGGGGATTAACCCCCTCACCCACCTCTCCCCATTTACACACACTGGGCAGACTGTTCCCCTATCGGAGGGGGATTAACCCCCTCACCCACCTCTCCCCATTTACACAGACTGGGCCGCCTGTTACTCTACCGGAGGGGGATTAACCCCTCACCCACCTCTCCCCATTTACACACACTGGGCAGACTGTTCCCATATCGGAGGGGGTTTAACCCCCTCACCCACCTCTCCCCATTTACACACACTGGGCAGCCTGTTCCCCTATCGGAGGGGGATTAACACCTTCACCCACCTCGCCCCATTTACACACACTGGGCAGCCTGTTCCCCTATCGGAGGGGGATTAACCCCCTCACCCACCTCTCCCCATTTACACACACTGGGCAGCCTGTTCCCCTATCGGAGGGGGATTAACCCCCTCACCCACCTCTCCCCATTTACACACACTGGGCAGCCTGTTCCCCTATCGGAGGGGGATTAACCCCCCCACCCACCTCTCCCCATTAACACACACTGGGCAGCCTGTTGCCCTATCGGAAGGGGATTAACCCCCTCACCCACCTCTCCCCATTTACACAGACTGGGCAGCCTGTTCCCCTATCGGAGGGGGATTAACCCCCCCACCCACCTCTCCCCATTTACACACACTGGGCAGCCTGTTCCCCTGTCGGAGGGGGATTAACCCCCTCACCCACCTCTCCCCATTTACACACACTGGGCAGCCTTTTCCCCCACCGGAGGCTGATTAACCCCCCCACCCACCTCTCCCCATTTTCTCACACTGGGCAGCCTGTTCCCCTATCGGAGGGGGATTAACCCCCTCACCCACCCCTCCCCATTTACACACACTGGGCAGCCTGTTCCCTTTTTCGGAGGGGGATTAACCCCCTCACCCACCTCTCCCCATTTACACACACTGGGCAGTCTGTTCCGCTATCGGAGGGGGATTAACCCCTTCACCCACCACTCCCCATTTACACACACTCGGCAGTCTGTTCCCCTATCGGAGGGGGATTAACCCCCTCACCCACCTCTCCCCATTTACACACACTGGGCAGCCTATTCCCCTATCGGAGGGGGATTACCCCCTCACCCACCTCTCCCCATTTACACACACTGGGCAGTCTGTTCCCCTATCGGAGGGGGATTACCCCCTCACCCACCTCTCCCCATTTACACACACTGGGCAGTCTGTTCCCCTATCGGAGGGGGATTAACCCCCTCACCCACCTCTTCCCATTTACACACACTGGGCAGCCTGTTCCCCTATCGGAGGGGGATTACCCCCTCACCCACCTCTCCACATTTACACACTCTGGGCAGCCTGTTCCCCTATCGGAGGGGGATTAACCCCCTCACCCACCTCTCCCCATTTACACCCACTGGGCAGACTGTTCCCCTATCGGAGGGGGATTAACCCCTCACCCACCTCTCCCCATTTACACACACTGGGCAGCCTGTTCCCTTTATCGGAGGGGGATTAACCCCCTCACCCAGCTCTCCCCATTTACACACACTGGGCAGCCTGTTCCCCTATCGGAGGGGGATTAACCCCCTCACCCACCTCTCCCCATTTACACACACTGGGCAGCCTGTTCCCCTATCGGAGGGGGATTAACCCCCTCACCCACCTCTCCCCATTTACACACACTGGGCAGTCTGTTCCGCTATCGGAGGGGGATTAACCCCCTCACCCACCTCTTCCCATTTACACACACTGGGCAGCCTGTTCCCCTATCGGAGGGGGATTACCCCCTCACCCACCTCTCCCCATTTACACACACTGGACAGCCTGTTCCCCTGTCAGAGGGGGGTTAACCCCCTCACCCACCTCTCCCCATTTACACACACTGGGCAGCCTGTTCCCCTATCGGAGGGGGATTAACCACCTCATCTACCTCTCCCCATTTCCACACATTGGGCAGCCTGTTCCCCTATCGGAGGGGGATTAACCCCTTCACCCACCACTCCCCATTTACACACACTGGGCAGTCTGTTCCCCTATCGGAGGGGGATTAACCCCTTCACCCACCACTCCCCATTTACACACACTGGGCAGTCTGTTCCCCTATCGGAGGGGGATTAACCCCTCACCCACCTCGCCCCATTTACACACACTGGGCAGCCTGTTCCCCTATTGGAGGGGGATTAACCCCCTCACCCACCTCTCCCCATTTACACACACTGGGCAGACTGTTCCCCTATCGGAGGGGGATTAACCCCTCACCCACCTCTCCCCATGTACACACACTGGGCAGCCTGTTCCCCTATCGGAGGGGGAATAACCCCCTCACCCACCTCTCCCCATTTACACACACTGGGCAGCCTGTTCCCCTATCGGAGGGGGATTAACCCCTCACCCACCTCTCCCCATTTACACACACTGGGCAGACTGTTCCCATATCGGAGGGGGATTAACCCCCTCACCCACCTCTCCCCATGTACACACACTGGGCAGCCTGTTCCCCTATCGGAGGGGGATTAACCCCCTCACCCACCTCTCCCCATTTACACACACTGGGCAGCCTGTTCCCCTATCGGAGGGGGATTAACCCCTCACCCACCTCTCCCCATTTACACACACTGGGCAGACTGTTCCCATATCGGAGGGGGATTAACCCCCCCCCACCCACCTCTCCCCATTTACACACACTGGGCAGCCTGTTCCCCTATCGGAGGGGGATTAACCCTTCACCCACCTCTCCCCATTTACACACACTGGGCAGCCTGTTCCCCTATCGGAGGGGGATTAACCCCTCACCCACCTCTCCCCATTTACACAGACTGGGCAGTCTGTTCCCCTATCGGAGGGGGTTTAACCCCCTCACCCACCTCTCCCCATTCACACACACTGGGCAGCCTGTTCCCCTATCGGAGGGGGATTAACCCCCTCACCCACCTCTCCCCATTTACACACACTGGGCAGTCTGTTCCCCTATCGGACGGGGATTAACCCTCTCACCCACCTCTCCCCATTTACACACACTGGGCAGCCTGTTCCCCTATCGGAGGGGGATTAACCCCCTCACCCACCTCTCCCCATTTACACACACTGGGCAGCCTGTTCCCCTATCGGAGGGGGATTAACCCCCTCACCCACCTCTCCCCATTTACACACACTGGGCAGCCTGTTCCCCTATCGGAGGGGGATTAACCCTCTCACCCACCTCTCCCCATTTACACACACTGGGCAGCCTGTTCCCCTATCGGAGGGGGATTAACCCTCTCACCCACCTCTCCCCATTTACACACACTGGGTAGCCTGTTCCCCAATCGGAGGGGGATTAACCCCCTCACCCACCTCTCCCCATTTACACACACTGGGTAGCCTGTTCCCCTATCGGAGGGGGATTATCCCCCTCACCCACCTCTCCCCATTTACACACACTGGGTAGCCTGTTCCCCAATCGGAGGGGGTCCGTCTCCCTTGCCCATCTCTGCTGTCTGCTTTTTGCAGCATGTTTACAGCCGTGCTGGCATTGTCATAAACTGAGTTCCACTTTCTGGCATGTGGCCGCTGCCCGTGGCACTGCAGTGCTGCAGTCTCCCAGGGCAACCGTCGCCAGGACAACCAGACCCGACAGCAGCAATGCAGGTAATAACAGGGTGAGGGAGAGAGGGCGTCTGAGCATCGCTCCCTCCCGCACTGCGGGCCACTTCCCAGGTCGCACAGGGGTCACAAGTCAGCGTCTGACCCACCCTGTGACGACATTTGACCCTCAGCTCCCTGCACCGCCGTGATTGTTTAGCTGGCTAGAGCAGGTGATTGGTTGGTTAGTTGGAGGATTTGAGTTGTTGAGTGGCCTGGTAATGTGACTGGTTTGTTAGTTAGCGAATGCCATCGGTTAGTTAGTGATTTTGATCGGTTGATTGGCGATTGCAGTTGGGCGGATGTCAGATTCTGATTGGTTCATCCATTGGCGATTGTAATTGGTTAGAGATTTAAACTGGTTTGGATAGTTACAGGTTGTGATTGGATGATTAGATATTTTTCTATTGGTTATTTAGAGATTTATGGCTTAGTTGGATATTGTGATTGGTTAGTTACTGAGAGATCGTGATTGGTTAGTTACTGAGAGATTGTGATTGGTTAGTTACTGAGAGATCGTGATTGGTTAGTTACTGAGAGATTGTGATTGGTTAGTTACTGAGAGATCGTGATTGGTTAGTTACTGAGAGATTGTGATTGGTTAGTTACTGAGAGATCGTGATTGGTTAGTTACTGAGAGATTGTGATTGGTTAGTTCAAGGTAGTGATTGGTTGGTTCAGGGCCGTGATTAGTTAGCTACTTAGAGGTTGGGATTTATTGGTTTGTTTGAGTTTGTGATTGGTAGGTTAGGTCGAGACTGTGATTTGTTAGTTAGATCAAGGGAGGCTGTGATTGGTTTGAGTTCAAGACAATGATTTGTTGGGAATGTGATTGGTTGGTTAGGACGAGACTGTGGTTGGTTAGTTAGTTTGAGATGGCTGTTGTTTGGTTAGGTCGACATTGTTATTGGTTAATGTCGACCTAACCAAACAACAGCCATCTCAAACTAACCAACCAACCACAGCCTTGAACTAATTAACCAATAACAATTAGTTCAAGGCTGTGATTGGTTGGTTAGTTTGAGATTGTGATTGGTTGGTCAGTTGGCAACTGTGATTGGTTTGTTCATTTGAGATTGTGGTCTGATGCATGATCAATTACACAAAGACGAGAGTAGGATGTAATCAAGGCTTTATTACACTGAGATGTGTGGCCTCCTACAGCAGCTGACGAATGGCTGCTGTACAGGGAGCACACACATTTATACTCCACCTACTGGGCGGAGCCAGCAGGCAGGGATCTACCCCCGTACCTGTAGTACAGGGGCCTTACCGCAAAGCAACTATATCAACATCCTATATACAATATATACATCACTGGCGACTACCATATTCACCCCCTGTTAAAAGAATGAGTCCGGCGGGGGTGGTGGAGAACTATATACAGTAAGTTGCGTTTTAAAGGTACAGATAATATTACAAATTTAGGCGGTCCGGAGCCTTGATCTGTCGTTGAGAGCGCCGCAGTGCTGGTGGCGACTCCGGCGGCGGCTTGGTCTTCGGTGACTCCGGGAGCGTGTCGAAATCCTCTTCATCCCTGGGTGTGAGCAAGGGGAGGACAGATTGTCTCGGAGCGGGGGCTGCGGTGGGGTGCGCCGGGGGAGGGGAGGGTGGCGCCGGGGCAGGGGGGGGGGAGGGTGTGTGTGGAACCAGCTGGTGCCAGGTCCCTGAGGGAGACTGTGTCTTGGCGGCCATCGGGGTACGCTACGAAGGCGTACTGCAGGTTGGCGTGAAGTAGCTGTAGCCTCTCAACCAATGGGTCCGCCTTGTGGAGTCGAATATGTCTACGGAGGCGAACGGGTCCTGGAGCTGCCAGCCATGTCGGGAGCGAAACCCCGGAGGTGGACTTCCTGGGGAAGGCAAAGAGACGTTCATGGGGGGTTTCATTAGTCGCGGTGCACAGGAGCGACCAAATGGAGTGCAGGGCGTTGGGGAGGACCTCCTGCCAGCGGGAGGCCGGGAGATTTCTGGACCGTAGGGCCAGCTGGACGGCCTTCCAGACCGTCCCATTCTCCCTCTCCACCTGCCCATTTCCCCGGGGGTTGTAGCTGGTCGTCCTGCTCGAGGCAATGCCCCTGTTGAGCAGGTACTGGCGCAGCTGATCGCTCATAAATGAGGATCCCCGGTCGCTGTGGACAGAGGCGGGGAAGCCGAACAGAGCGAGAAGATGGTGTTGAGGGCTTTGATGATGGTGGCAGACGTCATATCGGGGCATGGGACGGCGAAGGGGAATCCGGAATATTCATCGACCAAACTGTTGCGGTCGGTGGAGGGGACGGGCCCTTTGAAGTCCACGTTGAGGCGTTCAAAGGGGCGGGAGGCCTTCACCAGGTGCGCACGGTCTGGCCGGTAGAAGTGCGGTTTACACTCCGCGCAGACCTGGCAGTCTCTGGTGATCGCCCTGACTTCCTCGATGGAGTCGGGCAGGTTGCGGGCCTTGATGAAATGGAAAAAATGTGACCCCTGGGTGACAGAGGTTGTCGTGCAGAGTCCGGAGTCGGTCCACTTGTGCGCTGGCACATGTACCTCGGGATAGGGCATCGGGGGGCTCTAAGCTTAAATCTCGTAATTGTAGGTGGAGAGCTCGATCCTTCACCTCAAGACCTTATCATTTTTGATCTTGCCCCGCTGTGTGTTATTAAATATGAAGGCAACCGACCGTTGGTCAGTGAGGAGAGTGAATCTCCTGCCGGCCAGATAATGCCTCCAATGCACAGCTTCAACGATACCTTGGGCCTCCTTTTTGACGGAGGAGTGCCGAATTTCGGAGGCATAGAGGGTGCGGGAAAAGAATGCCATGGGCCTGCCTGCCTGGTTGAGGGTGGCAGCCAGAGCGACGTCTGATGCATCGCTCTCGACTTGGAAGGGGAGCGTCTCATCGACCGCGTGCATCACGGCCTTGGCGATGTCGGCCTTGATACGGTTGAAGACCTGGTGAGCCTCGGCCGTCAGGGGAAAAACAGTGGATTGAATGAGTGGGCGGGCCTTGTCCGCATAGTTTGGGACCACTGGGCGTAATACGAAAAGAACCCCAGGCAACGTTTGAGGGCTTTGGGGCAGTGGGGAAGGGGGAGATCCATGAGGGGGCCCATGCGATCGGGGTCGGGCCCCATAACTCCATTCTGGACCACATAGCCGAGGATGGAGAAGCGGTTCGTGCTGAATACGCACTTCTCCTCGTTATACGCGAGGTTGAGGAGAGTGGCGGTGTGGAGAAATTTGGCAAGGTTAGCGTCATGGTCCTGCTGATCATGGCCACAGATGGTAACATTGTCCAGGTACGGGAAAGTGGCCCGCAATCCGTACCGGTCAACCATTCGGTCCATCTCCCGTTGGAAGACCGAGACCCCGTTAGTGACGCCGAAGGGAACCCTAAGGAAGTGGTAAAGGCTGCCATCTGCCTCGAAGGCAGTGTATGGGCGGTCCGCCTTGCGAATAGGGAGCTGGTGGTAGGCAGATTTCAGGTCCACTGTGGAGAAGACCCGGTACTGTGCAATCTGATTGACCATATCAGATATGCGTGGGAGGGGGTACTCGTCGAGCTGCGTGTACCGATTGATGGTCTGACTAGTCAACGACCATCCTGTTTTTCTCCCCGGTTTTCACCACTGCCACTTGGGCTCTCCAGGGGCTGTTGCTGGCCTCGATGACCCCTTCCCGTAGCAGCCGCTGGACCTCAGACCTGATGAAGGTCCTGTCCTGGGCGCTGTACCGTCTGCTCCTGGTGGCGATGGGTTTGCAATCCGGGGTGAGGTTTGCAAAAAGGGAAGGTCGGTCGACCTTAAGGATTGCGAGGCCGCACACAGTAAGGGGTGGTAGGGGCCCGCCGAATTTCAGGGTTAGGCTCTGGAGGTTGCACTGGAAGTCCAGGCCGAGTAGCAAGGCAGCGCAGAGGTTGGGGAGGATGTAGAGGCGGAAGCCGCTGAACTCCACGCCCTGGACAGTGAGAGTAGCGATGCAGTACCCCCGGAGGCCAGGGAGATTCTCTGGTTAGCGGGGTGTACTGCGAGGGAGCAGCGCCTTACCGTATCGGGGTGAATGAAGCTCTCAGTGCTCCCGGAGTCCAGCAGGCAGGAGATCTCTTCACTTTAGTTGAAGCAGTCGCGAGGTTGTGTGGTCGAGACTGGTCAATCGTGACCGAGGCGAGACGCGGCTGGTCGTTGGTGGTTGAAGGCGATGAGCGGCTGGATGAGGTGCCCGACGGGCATGGGTCCTGAGTCAGGTAAGATGGCGGCGCCCACGGGCTGCACGTGTCGTGGGGAAAACAAGATGGCGGTGCCCATTGGTCCTGGGAGGAACAAGATGGCGGCGCCCATGGGCCGCACATGTTGCGAGTGGAGCAAGATGGCGGCATACACTGGCCGCACGTGGTCCTCGGAGGGGAAGATGGCGGCACCCACTGGCTGCACGTGGGGGGTGCCGGGACAATAACGGCGTTTGGTGGGCCTGGCACACTACAGCGAAATGCCCCTTCTTGCCACAGGCCTTGCAGAGGGCGCTCCGCGCCGGGCAGCGCTGTCGGGGGTGTTTTGACTGCCCACAGAAGTAGCATTTGGGCCCCCTGGGGTTGGTCTGCTGCCGTGCGGCACAGGCGTGGGATTGGCTGAGGGCGGTCGCTGATGGGGTCCACGATGGGGCGGCCGTCTGCGGAGTCCACGATACACAGGGTGGGTGGGCCGCGCGGTCGGGGGCATAGGCCTGAATGTTGTGTGATCCGATCGTAAGTGAAAGCGCTAGTTTTTTGGTCGCCGCGAGGTCGGGCGTGGCCCCCTTGAAGAGACGCTGGCGGATGTAGTTAGACCCTATGCCCGTAACTAATGTGTCTCTCATTAGCAAATCCGAGTGTTCCGTGGCCGAAACGGCCTGACAGTCACAGTCTCTAACCAGGGGGAGCAGGGCGCGCCAGAAATCTTCCACCGACTCACCGGAAAGTGGATGCCGCGTGGCGAGGAGGTGCCTGGCGTAGAGCGTGTTAGTCCGCTAAGCGTAGTTTTCCTTCAGTAGCGCCATGGCCTCTGCGTAGGTCAGCGCGTCCTGGACAAGTGGAAAGATGTTGGAGCTCAGCCGCGTGTAAAGGATCTGGAGCTTCTGTGCTGCTGGAATTTCGTCTGGCGCAGACCCGATGTACCTTCGAAACAGGTTAGCCAATGTTCAAAGTCCTTTTTGGCGTTGCCTGACTGCGGATCCAGCTGCAGGCGATCCGGCTTGATGCGGAGGTCCATCTCTGAAAAACTCAGTGTAATAAATTGATGCACGATCAATTACACAAAGACGAGAGTTGGATGTAATCGAGGCTTTATTACACTGAGATGTGTGGCCTCCTACAGCAACTGACGAAATGGCTGCAGCTCGGTGAGCACGCATATTTATACTCTGCCTACCTGGCGGCGCCAGCTGGCAGAGATCTACCCCCGTAGCACAGGGGCCTTACCGTAAAGCACCTATATCAACATCCTAAATATACAATATATACATCAGTATATATCTCTCTGCCCAAGTCTCCAAACAATCTAAATCCTGCTGTACCCTCTGACAGTCCTCATCGCGATCCGCAATTCCACCAACCTTTGTGTCGTCTGCAAACTTACTAATCAGACCAGTTACATGTTCCTCCAAATCATTTATATATACTACGAACAGCAAAGGTCCCAGCACTGATCCCTGTGGAACACCACTGGTCACAGCCCTCCAATTAGAAAAGCATCCTTCCATTGCTACTCTCTGCCTTCTATGACCTAGCCAGTTCTGTATCCACCTTGCCAGCTCACCCCTGATCCCGTGTGACTTCACCTTTTGTACCAGTCTGCCATGAGGGACCTTGTCAAAGGTCTTACTGAAGTCCATATAGACAACATCTACTGCCCTACCTGCATCAATCGTCTTAGTGACCTCCTCGAAAAACTTTATCAAGTTATTGAGACACGACCTCCCCTTCACAAAACCGTGCTGCCTCACTAATACGTCCATTTGCTTCCAAATGGGAGTAGATCCTGTCTCTAAGAATTCTCTCTAGTAATTTCCCTACCACTGAAGTAAGGCTCACCGGCCTGTAGTTCCCGGGATTATCCTTGCTACCCTTCTTAAACAAAGGAACAACATTGGTTATTTTCCAGTCCTCCGGGACATCACCTGAAGACAGTGAGGATCCAAAGATTTCTGTCAAGACCTCAGCAATTTCCTCTCTTGCCTCCTTCAGTATTCTGGGGTAGATCCCATCAGGCCCTGGGGACTTATCTACCTTAATATTTTTCAAGACGCCCAACACCTCGTCTTTTTGGATTTCAATGTGACCCAGGCTATCTACACACCCTTCTCCAGACTCAACATCTACCAATTCCTTCTCTTTGGTGAACACTGATGCAAAGTACTCATTTTAGTACCTCGCCTATTTCCTCTGGCTCCACACATAGATTCCCTCCCCTGTCCTTCAGTGGGCCAACCCTTTCTCTGGCTACCCTCTTGTTTTTTATGCACGTGTAAAAAGCCTTGGGATTTTCCTTAACGCTATTTGCCAATGACTTTTCGTGACCCCTTTTAGCCCTCCTGATGCCTTGCTTAAGTTCCTTCCTACTTTCCTTATATTCCACACAGGCTCCGTCTGTTCCCAGCCTTCTAGCCCTGACAAATGCCTCCTTTTTTTTTTGAGACTGTGATTGTTTGGTTGACCAAACTCAATCGCCTGTGATATCCGGACCCATCTACAGGAGAACCTTCTGGATGCAGATTCGTCTTAGCAGTCACCTATGTACCCAATGAACCCGATCAAGCAGCTCAAATGATGAACTTGGCCATCTTCACCTCAAAGAATAAATAAGAGGAGATTGTGATTGGTTACTTAGAGATTTTAATCAGTTAGTCAGGGATTGTGATTGGTTGGGAGAGATTGTTTATTGGTTAGTCAGCGATTGTGATTGGTTAGGAAGAGATTGTGATTGGTTAGGAGGAGATTTGATTGGTTAGGAAGAGATTTGATTGGTTAGGAAGAGATTGTGATTGGTTGGTTAGAAATTGTGATTGATTAGTTAGAGAGTGTGATTAGTTAGTCAGAGATTGTGATTGGTTAGTAATAGAGTGTGATTGATGAGTCAGAGGTTGTGATTGGTGAGTCAGAGGTTGTGATTAGTTAGTCAGAGGTTGTGATTAGTTAGTCAGAGGTTGTGATTGGTGAGTCAGAGGTTGTGATTAGTTAGTCAGAGGTTGTGATTAGTTAGTCAGAGGTTGTGATTGGTGAGTCAGAGAGTGTGATTGGTTAGTCAGAGAATGTGATTACATAGAATTTACAGTACAGAAGGAGGCCATTCGGCCCATCAAATCTGCACCGGCTCTTGGAAAGAGCACCCTACCCAAGGTCCACACCTCCACCCTATCCCCATAACCCAGTAACCCCACCCAACACTAAGGGCAATTTTGGAGACTAAGGGCAATTTATCATAGCCAATCCACCTAACCTGCACATCTTTGGACTGTGGGAGGAAACCGGAGCACCCGGAGGAAACCCACGCACACACGTGGAGAACGTGCAGACTCCCACAATGCTACCGTGCTGCCCAAGTGATTGGTTAGTCAGAGATTGTAATTGGGTAGTAAGAGTGTCTGATTGGTTCATCAGCGATTGCCATTGGTTAGTCAGAGATTGTGATTGGTTAGTCAGTGATTGTGATTGGTTAGTCAGAGGTTGTGATTGGTTAGTCAGAGGTTGTGATTGGTTAGTGTTATGTGAGAGTACCTTTAAGACATGGATGTTTAAGCAATGTACCTTTACGAAAAGTGATGTCAGAGAGTGGGTGGAGCTGGGCTTTAGATTAGCCATTTTGAAGTATTACGTTTCAGTTGGAAAAAGCAGCTTGTGTGTGTCTGTGTGTTTCCAGAGAGCTGCAGTTTGGAGGAAAAGAGCTGGGTGTGTGTCTGTGTTTTGCAGTGAGCTGGATTTGCTGTGATATCTGCCATGAAAGACTATTTCTGGATCATTTGGGTGATTTAAACTCATAATTGTAAAGCCTTTAACCTGATGTGATTCTGTTTAAAGGTGTTAAGTCTCTTGGAAGTTTGAAGGAACATTTTGAGGTTTTATTTACTGTTGTAATATTTTCTGAGTCATCTTTGAAGTAAGGGGTGTTAAGAGATCCAATGTTTATTTCAGATGTTAAGTTGAGTTCATGGAATAAACAGTGTTTTGTGTTTAAAAACCCACGTGTCCATAATTGTAATCCCACACCTAGGGAGCAAGCCGTGTGCTAGGAAAAGCAACAAATACATTAAAGGGAGAGGTTGGTTGAACTCCCATGATACATTTTGGGGTTCTGAAAACGCCTCGCCCATAACGTTAGTCAGAGTTGTGATTGGTTAGTCAGCGGTTGTGATTGGTTAGTCAGAGAGTGTGATTGGTTGGTCAGAGTGTGATTGGTTGGTCAGAGAGTGTGATTGGTGAAATGTTACAGAGAGTCTTTGCTCAAATGATTAGTTTGTGATTAGGTGGCTGGAAAATATGATTGCTTATTAATTAGGATAGACTGGACGGTCAGCAATGATGATAGGCGGTGTCATCAGTGATGGTGATTGGCTGGATGGCCAATGAGGACACGTGACTGGGCAATTAGTGATGGTGATTGGCTGGACGGTCAGTAATGGTGATTGGCTGGTCAGCAATGACATTGACTGCACAGAAATGGCTAAATAACCTATTTTGTGATCCCCCATCGAAAATACATCTTCTTGTTTCCACAGGTCGGAGGTGGTCGAAAGTCTGTCCCGGGCATCCCAGAGGCACGATGTGTCTGGAAGAGGGTGGGATCCTCTGAGTTACTGGCCAGAGCCTTCCACAGCATCAACCTGGTGGGGGGCAAGTTGGTGGTTTTTGGTGGAATGCGAACGCCGGAGCCCCGGGTTCCTCCCCTGAATGACCTGCTCGTGCTCGATCCCACCACCCTGACGGTCGAGCGGGTGGTCTCCGGGGGTCCTTCGCGCAGCCACCACGGGGCAGTGACCCTCCACGACCGCTGGCTGCTGTTGGTGGGGGGCTGGGATGGGAAGAGGCGGGTCGTGGCGGTCCATGCTTTCGATCTAGAGGCAGGAGGTAGCTGGAGCGAGCTAACCCCGGGGCACGGCAGTCAGCCTCCCGTGGGACTGAGCGGACATACTTGCACCAAGCTCTCTGACCGAGAGGTGATGGTGGTGGGGAGAGAGGGGGGAATCCACACACAGAGGAGATTCGCCAGCATCTTTACTCTCCACGTCGATATTTTTGCACAAAGATACTGGTAAGCACAGTGGGGTTTGTGGAGCCGACCCCTATATTCATCCCCAAACTAATCCCACTGACTACTCTCTCCCCATAGCCCCACTCTCTCCCCATAGCCCTGTATCAATCCCCGAACTAATCCCACTGCCCCACTCTCTCCCCATAGCCCTGTGTCAATACCCAAACTAAATCCACTGTCCCACTCTCTCCCCATAGCCCTGTGTCAATACCAAACTAATTCCACTGTCCCACTCTCTCCCCATAGCCCTGTGTCAATACCCAAACTAATTCCACTGTCCCACTCTCTCCCCATAGCCCTGTGTCAATACCCAAACTAATTCCACTGTCCCACTCTCCACAGAGCGCTGTATCAATCCCCAAACTAATCCCACTGCCCTGTTCTCTCCCCATAGCCCTGTATCAATCGCCAAACTAATCCCACTGCCCCGCTCTCTCCCCATAGCCCTGTATCAATCCCCAAACTAATCTCACTGCCCTACTCTCACCCCATAGCTCTGTATCAATCCCCAAACTAATTCCACTGCCCTGCTCTCTCCCCATAGCCCTGTATCAATCCCCAAACTAATTCCACTGCCCCCTTCTCTCCCCATAGCCCTGTGTCAATCCCCAAACTAATCCCACTGCCCCATTCTCTCCCCATAGCCCTGTATCAATCCCCAAACTAATCCCACTGCCCCACTCTCTCCCCATAGCCCTGTATCAGTCCTCAAACTAATCCCACTGCCCCACTCTCTCCCCATAGCCCTGTATCAGTTCTCAAACTAATCCCACTGTCCCACTCTCTCCCCATAGCCCAGTGTCAATACACAAACTAATCCCACTGTCCCACTCAATCCCCATAGCCCTGTATCAATCCCCGAATCCCATAGCCCATTTCTCGCTCCCTATACCCCTGTATCAATCCCCAAACTAATCCCACTGCCCCACTCTCTCCCCATGGCCCTGTATCAATCCCCAAATTAATTCCACTGCCCCACTCTCTCCCCATAGCTCTGTATCAATCACCAAATTAATCCCACTGCCCCACTCTCTCCCCATGGCCCTGTATCAATCCCCAAACTAATCCCACTGCCCCACTCTCCACAGAGCGCTGTATCAATCCCCAAACTAATCCCACTGCCCCGCTCTCTCCCCATAGCCCTGTATCAATCCCCAAACTAATCTCACTGCCCTACTCTCACCCCATAGCTCTGTATCAATCCCCAAACTAATTCCACTGCCCTGCTCTCTCCCCATGGCCCTGTATCAATCCCCAAATTAATTCCACTGCCCCACTCTCTCCCCATAGCTCTGTATCAATCACCAAATTAATCCCACTGCCCCACTCTCTCCCCATGGCCCTGTATCAATCCCCAAACTAATCCCACTGCCCCACTCTCCACAGAGCGCTGTATCAATCCCCAAACTAATCCCACTGCCCCGCTCTCTCCCCATAGCCCTGTATCAATCCCCAAACTAATCTCACTGCCCTACTCTCACCCCATAGCTCTGTATCAATCCCCAAACTAATTCCACTGCCCTGCTCTCTCCCCATAGCCCTGTATCAATCCCCAAACTAATTCCACTGCCCCCTTCTCTCCCCCATAGCCCTGTGTCAATCCCCAAACTAATCCCACTGCCCCATTCTCTCCCCATAGCCCTGTATCAATCCCCAAACTAATCCCACTGCCCCACTCTCTCCCCATAGCCCTGTATCAGTCCTCAAACTAATCCCACTGCCCCGCTCTCTCCCCATAGCCCTGTATCAATCCCTAAACTAATCCCACTGCCCTGCTCTCTCCCCATAGCCCTGTATCAATCCCCAAACTAATCCCACTGCCCCGCTCTCTCCCCATAGCCCTGTATCAATCCCCAAACTAATTCCACTGTCTCACTCTCTCCCCGTATCCCTGTATCAATCCCCAAACTAATCCCACTGTCTCACTCTCTCCCCGTATCCCTGTATCAATCCCCAAACTAATCCCACTGCCCCACTCTCTCCCCATATCCCTGTATCAATCCACAAACTAATCCCACTGCCCCGCTCGCTCCCCATAGCCCTGTATCTATCCCCAAACTATATTTCCAGTGAAGGAGGGTTGGTAATCAGAGGGACACAGATTGGAATCGGTAAATGAAGCAGAGAGTAGATGGGGTTGAGGAGTAATATTTTTATGCAGTGGAGGGGTGTGATCTGGAAGGTGCTGTGTCAAACGGTGATGAAGGCAGATTCAATAGCAACTTGTCGAAGGGTAATTTGAAGAACAGCTAAAGGGAAGAAATGTATAGATGGTGGAAAGAATAAGGGAGTGGGAACATGCACAGCTCTTTCAAACTACAGGCGCAGTTCCACTGACTGATCTCATGCAATGTTTGTATGTGGACTGAGTGGAGCGACGATTGTATTGGGACTGAGTGGAGCGGCGATTGTATTTGGACTGAGTGGAGCGACGATTGTATTTGGATTGAGTGGAGCGGCGATTGTATTTGGACTGAGTGGAGCGACGATTGTATTTGGACTGAGTGGAGCGACGATTGTGTTTGGACTGAGTGGAGCGACGATTTTATTTGGACTGAGTTGGGCGACGATTGTATTTGGACTGAGTGGAGCGACGATTTTATTTGGACTGAGTGGAGCGACGATTTTATTTGGACTGAGTTGGGCGACGATTGTATTTGGACTGAGTGGAGCGACAAATGTTTATGGACTGAGTGGAGCGACGATTGTATTTGGACTGAGTGGAGCGACAAATGTTTATGGACTGAGTGGAGCGACGATTGTATTTGGACTGAGCGGAGTGACGATTGTATTTGGATTGAGTGGACTGACGATTGTATTTGAATGGAGCGGAGCGACGAATGTATTTGGATTGAGTGGAGCGACGATTGTAATTGGGCTGAGCGGAGCGACGATTGTATTTGGACTGAGTGGAGCGACGATTGTATTTGGACTGAGTGGAGCGACGATTGTAATTGGGCTGAGCGGAGCGACGATTGTATTTGGTTTGTGTGGAGCGACGATTGTATTTGGATTGAGTGGAGCGACGATTGAATTTGGACTGAGTGGAGCGACGATTGTATTTGGACTGAGGGGAGCGACGATTGTATTTGGACTGAGTGGAGCGACGATTGTATTTGGATTGAGTGGAGCGACGATTGTATTTGGACTGAGCGGAACGACGATTGTATTTGGATTGAGTGGAGCGACGATTGTGTTTGGACTGAGTGGAGCGACGATTGTATTTGGATTGAGTGGAGCGACGATTGTGTTTGGACTGAGCGGAGCGACGATTGTATTTGGACTGAGTGGAGCGACGATTGTATTTGGACTGAGCGGAGCGACGATTGTATTTGGATTGAGTGGACCGACGATTGTATTTGGATTGAGTGGAGCGGCGATTGTATTTGGACTGAGTGGAGTGACGATTGTATTGGGACTGAGTGGAGTGACGATTGTATTTGGATTGAGTGGAGTGACGATTGTATTTGGACTGAGTGGAGCGGCGATTGTATTTGGATTGAGTGGAGCGACGATTGTATTTGGATTGAGTGGAGCGACGATTGTATTTGGATTGAGTGCAGCGACGATTGTATTTGGACTGAGTGGAGCGACGGTTGAATTTGGACTGAGTGGAGCGACGATTGTATTTGGACTGAGCGGAGCGACGATTGTATTTGGACTGAGTGGAGCGACGATTGTATTTGGACTGAGTGGAGCGACGATTGTATTTGGACTGAGTGGAGCGACGATTGTATTTGGACTGAGTGGAGCGACGATTTTATTTGGACTGAGTTGGGCGACGATTGTATTTGGACTGAGTGGAGCGACGATTTTATTTGGACTGAGTTGGGCGACGATTGTATTTGGACTGAGTGGAGCGACAAATGTTTATGGACTGAGTGGAGCGACGATTGTATTTGGACTGAGTGGAGCGACAAATGTTTATGGACTGAGTGGAGCGACGATTGTATTTGGACTGAGCGGAGTGACGATTGTATTTGGATTGAGTGGACTGACGATTGTATTTGAATGGAGCGGAGCGACGAATGTATTTGGATTGAGTGGAGCGACGATTGTAATTGGGCTGAGCGGAGCGACGATTGTATTTGGACTGAGTGGAGCGACGATTGTATTTGGACTGAGTGGAGCGACGATTGTAATTGGGCTGAGCGGAGCGACGATTGTATTTGGTTTGTGTGGAGCGACGATTGTATTTGGATTGAGTGGAGCGACGATTGAATTTGGACTGAGTGGAGCGACGATTGTATTTGGACTGAGGGGAGCGACGATTGTATTTGGACTGAGTGGAGCGACGATTGTATTTGGATTGAGTGGAGCGACGATTGTATTTGGACTGAGCGGAACGACGATTGTATTTGGATTGAGTGGAGCGACGATTGTGTTTGGACTGAGTGGAGCGACGATTGTATTTGGATTGAGTGGAGCGACGATTGTGTTTGGACTGAGCGGAGCGACGATTGTATTTGGACTGAGTGGAGCGACGATTGTATTTGGACTGAGCGGAGCGACGATTGTATTTGGATTGAGTGGACCGACGATTGTATTTGGATTGAGTGGAGCGGCGATTGTATTTGGACTGAGTGGAGTGACGATTGTATTGGGACTGAGTGGAGTGACGATTGTATTTGGATTGAGTGGAGTGACGATTGTATTTGGACTGAGTGGAGCGGCGATTGTATTTGGATTGAGTGGAGCGACGATTGTATTTGGATTGAGTGGAGCGACGATTGTATTTGGATTGAGTGCAGCGACGATTGTATTTGGACTGAGTGGAGCGACGGTTGAATTTGGACTGAGTGGAGCGACGATTGTATTTGGACTGAGCGGAGCGACGATTGTATTTGGATTGAGTGGAGCGACGATTGTATTTGGACTGAGTGGAGCGACGATTGTATTTGGACTGAGTGGAGCGACGATTGTATTTGGACTGAGTGGAGTGACGATTGTATTTGGATTGAGCGGAGCGACGATTGTATTTGGACTGAGTGGAGCGACGATTGTATTTGGATTGAGTGGAGCGACGATTGTATTTGGATTGAGTGGAGTGACGATTGTATTTGGATTGAGCGGAGCGACGATTGTATTTGGATTGAGCGGAGCGACGATTGTATTTGGACTGAGTGGAGTGACGATTGTATTTGGATTGAGCGGAGCGACGATTGTATTTGGACTGAGTGGAGTGACGATTGTATTTGGATTGAGCGGAGCGACGATTGTATTTGGATTGAGTGGAGTGACGATTGTATTTGGATTGAGCGGAGCGACGATTGTATTTGGACTGAGTGGAGTGACGATTGTATTTGGATTGAGTGGAGTGACGATTGTATTTGGATTGAGTGGAGCGACGATTGTATTTGGACTGAGTGGAGCGACGATTGTATTTGGATTGAGTGGAGCGACGATTGTATTTGGACTGAGTGGAGCGACGATTGTATTTGGACTGAGCGGAGCGACGATTGTATTTGGATTGAGTGGAGCGACGATTGTATTTGGACTGAGTGCAGCGACGATTGTATTTGGACTGAGTGGAGCGACGATTGTATTTGGATTGAGTGGAGCGGGGATTGTATTTGGATTGAGCGGAGCGACGATTGTATTTGGACTGAGTGGAGTGACGATTGTATTTGGACTGAGTGGAGCGACGATTGTATTTGGACTGAGTGGAGCGACGATTGTATTTGGACTGAGTGGAGCGACGATTGTATTTGGATTGAGTGGAGCGACGATTGTATTTGGATTGAGTGGAGCGACGATTGTATTTGGATTGAGTGGAGCGACGATTGTATTTGGACTGAGCGGAGCGACGATTGTATTTGGATTGAGTGGAGTGACGATTGTATTTGGATTGAGCGGAGCGACGATTGTATTTGGACTGAGTGGAGTGATGATTGTATTTGGATTGAGTGGAGTGACGATTGTATTTGGATTGAGTGGAGCGACGATTGTATTTGGACTGAGTGGAGCGACGATTGTATTTGGATTGAGTGGAGCGACGATTGTATTTGGACTGAGTGGAGCGACGATTGTATTTGGACTGAGCGGAGCGACGATTGTATTTGGATTGAGTGGAGCGACGATTGTATTTGGACTGAGTGCAGCGACGATTGTATTTGGACTGAGTGAAGCGACGATTGTATTTGGATTGAGTGGAGCGGGGATTGTATTTGGATTGAGCGGAGCGACGATTGTATTTGGACTGAGTGGAGTGACGATTGTATTTGGACTGAGTGGAGCGACGATTGTATTTGGACTGAGTGGAGCGACGATTGTATTTGGACTGAGTGGAGCGACGATTGTATTTGGATTGAGTGGAGCGACGATTGTATTTGGATTGAGTGGAGCGACGATTGTATTTGGATTGAGTGGAGCGACGATTGTATTTGGATTGAGTGGAGCGACGATTGTATTTGGATTGAGTGGAGCGACGATTGTATTTGGACTGAGCGGAGCGACGATTGTATTTGGATTGAGTGGAGCGACGATTGTATTTGGATTGAGTGGAGCGACGATTGTATTTGGACTGAGGGGAGCGACGATTGTATTTGGACTGAGTGGGCGACGATTGTATTTGGACTGAGTGGAGCGTTGATTGTATTTGGACTGAGTGGGGCGGCGATTGTATTTGGACTGAGTGGAGCGACGATTGTATTTGGACTGAGTGGAGTGACGATTGTATTTGGACTGAGTGGAGCGACGATTGTATTTGGACTGAGCGGAGCGACGATTGTATTTGGATTGAGCGGAGCGACGATTGTATTTGGACTGAGCGGAGCGACGATTGTATTTGGATTGAGTGGAGCGGCGATTGTATTTGGACTGAGCGGAGCGACGATTGTATTTGGACTGAGCGGAGCGACGATTGTATTTGGATTGAGCGGAGCGACGATTGTATTTGGACTGAGTGGAGCGGCGATTGTATTTGGATTGAGTGGAGCGGCGATTGTATTTGGACTGAGCGGAGCGACGATTGTATTTGGACTGAGCGGAGCGACGATTGTATTTGGATTGAGCGGAGCGACGATTGTATTTGGACTGAGCGGAGCGACGATTGTATTTGGATTGAGTGGAGCGACGATTGTATTTGGACTGAGTGGAGCGACGATTGTATTTGGACTGAGTGAAGTGAAGATTGTATTTGGATTGAGGGGAGCGACTATTGGATTTGGACTGAGTGGAGCGATGATTGTATTTGGATTGAGCGGAGCGACGATTGTATTTGGGTTGAGGTGGGCGCTGGATGCCGGGGCTAATTGTGCCAACGATTTGACAATTATCCAGTCAACATGGGCTGAACAAACTCTTTCTGTTCTGTATCGTCGGTTTGGATCCGACTGCACTGGCTTTTAGGAGCTATCTGGGGATTTGGTGGTCTTGTCCTTCTTTGACTCAAGGCACCTCTGACCCTGCTGTCTGACCCCTTCCACATTCCAGGTACAAGGAACGCGAGTCGCGAACAGCCTCAAGATCCGGACATTCCGCCATTCTGACCCGGGTGCACGGCCACACGACATCACGATACGAACTCTTGGTGTTTGGAGGCCGGAATTCTCCAGATATCGAGATGGTCAGGATCTGGACAGAAGGGGATGTGAGGGTGAGTTTCAGAGAGGGGGAAAGCCAGGGCAGAGAGAGAGATACACAGAGTTTGAGTGATGTTTCACCTTGCCTCTATTCCTCTCAATGAACAGCCAGACCCTCTGCATTCCCCCAGACTCATCGAGCATCTCAGATCCCTCATTACCTCAGGGAACGTTTCGCCCAGAAGCCCAGGAGCCTTACGTCACCATTCTATGACCCTCGTGGGCCCCTTCGGTGTACTGTATGGGGGAGAGTGTTTCAACAAGGCTATAGACACCGCCTGCAATGATCTCTTCATCTACGACACACGTAAGTTTCGAACTGTGCTGCGGTAAAGTGTTGAGGGAGATTTACTCCGTGCTGTACCTGTCCTGGGAGTGTTTGATGGGGACAGTGTAGAGGGAGCTTTACTCTGTATCTAACCCCGTGCTGTACCTGTCCTGGGAGTGTTTGATGGGACAGTGTAGTGAGAGCTTTACTCTGTATCTAACCCCGTGCTGTACCTGTCCTGGGAGTGCTTGATGGGGGACAGTGCAGAGGGGCCTTTACTCTGTATCTAACCCTGTGCTGTACCTGTCCGGGGAGTGTTTGATGGGGACAGTGTAGAGGGAGCTTTACTCTGTATCTAACCCTGTGCTGTACCTGTCCTGGGAGTGTTTGATGGGGACAGTGTACAAAGAGCTTTACTCTGTATCTAACCCCGTGCTGTACCTGTCCTGGGAGTGTTTGATGGGGACAGTGTAGAGGGAGCTTTACTCTGTATCTAACCCCGTGCTGTACCTGTCCTGGGAGTGCTTGATGGGGACAGTGCAGAGGGGCCTTTACTCTGTATCTAACCCTGTGCTGTACCTGTCCGGGGAGTGTTTGATGGGGATAGTGAAGAGGGAGCTTTACTCTGTATCTAACTCCGTGCTGTACCTGTTCTGGGAGTGTTTGATTGGGACAGTGTAGAGGGAGCTTTACTCTGTATCTAACCCCGTGCTGTACCTGTCCTGGGAGTGTTTGATGGGGACAGTGTACAAAGAGCTTTACTCTGTATCTAACCCCGTGCTGTACCTGTCCTGGGAGTGTTTGATGGGGACAGTGTAGAGGGAGCTTTACTCTGTATCTAACCCTGTGCTGTACCTGTCCTGGGAGTGTTTGATGGGGACAGTGTACAAAGAGCTTTACTCTGTATCTAACCCCGTGCTGTACCTGTCCTGGGAGTGTTTGATGGGGACAGTGTAGAGGTAGCTTTACTCTGTATCTAACCCCGTGCTGTACCTGTCCTGGGAGTGTTTCATGGGGACAGTGTAGAGGGAGCTTTACTCTGTATCTAACCCTGTGCTGTACCTGACCTGGGAGTGTTTGATGGGGACAGTGTAGAGGGAGCTTTACTCTGTATCTAACCCTGTGCTGTACCTGTCCGGGGAGTGTTTGATGGGGACAGTGAAGAGGGAGCTTTACTCTGTATCTAACCCCGTGCTGTACCTGTTCTGGGAGTGTTTGATTGGGACAGTGTAGAGGGAGCTTTACTCTGTATCTAACCCCGTGCTGTACCTGTCCTGGGAGTGTATGATGGGGACAGTGTACAAAGAGCTTTACTCTGTATCTAACCCCGTGCTGTACCTGTCCTGGGAGTGTTTGATGGGGACAGTGTAGAGGGAGCTTTACTCTGTATCTAACCCAGTGCTGTACCTGTCCTGGGAGTGTTTGATGGGGACAGTGTACAAAGAGCTTTACTCTGTATCTAACCCCGTGCTGTACCTGTCCTGGGAGTGTTTGATGGGGACAGTGTAGAGGGAGCTTTACTCTGTATCTAACCCCGTGCTGTACCTGTCCTGGGAGTGTTTCATGGGGACAGTGTAGAGGGAGCTTTACTCTGTATCTAACCCTGTGCTGTACCTGTCCTGGGAGTGTTTCATGGGGACAGTGTAGAGGGAGCTTTACTCTGTATCTAACCCTGTGCTGTACCTGTCCCGGGAGTGTTTGATGGGGACAGTGTAGAGGGAACTTTACTCTGTATCTAACCCCGTGCTGTACCTGTCCTGGGAGTGTTTGATGGGGACAGTGTAGAGGGAGCTTTACTCTGTATCTAACCCCGTGCTGTACCTGTCCTGGGAGTGTTTGATGGGGACAGTGTAGAGGGAGCTTTACTCTGTATCTAACCCCGTGCTGTACCTGACCTGGGAGTGTTTGATGGGGACAGTGTAGAAGGAGCTTTACTCTGTATCTAACCCTGTGCTGTACCTGTCCGGGGAGTGTTTGATGGGGACAGTGAAGAGGGAGCTTTACTCTGTATCTAACCCCGTGCTGTACCTGTTCTGGGAGTGTTTGATTGGGACAGTGTAGAGGGAGCTTTACTCTGTATCTAACCCCGTGCTGTACCTGTCCTGGGAGTGTTTGATGGGGACAGTGTAGAGGGAGCTTTACTCTGTATCTAACCCTGTGCTGTACCTGTCCTGGGAGTGTTTGATGGCGACAGTGTACAAAGAGCTTTACTCTGTATCTAACCCCGTGCTGTACCTGTCCTGGGAGTGTTTGATGGGGACAGTGAAGAGGGAGCTTTACTCTGTATCTAACCCCGTGCTGTACCTGTTCTGGGAGTGTTTGATTGGGACAGTGTAGAGGGAGCTTTACTCTGTATCTAACCCCGTGCTGTACCTGTCCTGGGAGTGTTTGATGGGGACAGTGTACAAAGAGCTTTACTCTGTATCTAACCCCGTGCTGTACCTGTCCTGGGAGTGTTTGATGGGGACAGTGTAGAGGGAGCTTTACTCTGTATCTAACCCTGTGCTGTACCTGTCCTGGGAGTGTTTGATGGGGACAGTGTACAAAGAGCTTTACTCTGTATCTAACCCCGTGCTGTACCTGTCCTGGGAGTGTTTGATGGGGACAGTGTAGACGGAGCTTTACTCTGTATCTAACCCCGTGCTGTACCTGTCCTGGGAGTGTTTCATGGGGACAGTGTAGAGGGAGCTTTACTCTGTATCTAACCCTGTGCTGTACCTGTCCTGGGAGTGTTTCATGGGGACAGTGTAGAGGGAGCTTTACTCTGTATCTAACCCTGTGCTGTACCTGTCCCGGGAGTGTTTGATGGGGACAGTGTAGAGGAAACTTTACTCTGTATCTAACCCCGTGCTGTACCTGTCCTGGGAGTGTTTGATGGGGACAGTGTAGAGGGAGCTTTACTCTGTATCTAACCCCGTGCTGTACCTGTCCTGGGAGTGTTTGATGGGGACAGTGTAGAGGGAGCTTTACTCTGTATCTAACCCCGTGCTGTACCTGACCTGGGAGTGTTTGATGGGGACAGTGTAGAGGGAGCTTTACTCTGTATCTAACCCTGTGCTGTACCTGTCCGGGGAGTGTTTGATGGGGACAGTGAAGAGGGAGCTTTACTCTGTATCTAACCCCGTGCTGTACCTGTTCTGGGAGTGTTTGATTGGGACAGTGTAGAGGGAGCTTTACTCTGTATCTAACCCCGTGCTGTACCTGTCCTGGGAGTGTTTGATGGGGACAGTGTACAAAGAGCTTTACTCTGTATCTAACCCCGTGCTGTACCTGTCCTGGGAGTGTTTGATGGGGACAGTGTAGAGGGAGCTTTACTCTGTATCTAACCCTGTGCTGTACCTGTCCTGGGAGTGTTTGATGGGGACAGTGTACAAAGAGCTTTACTCTGTATCTAACCCCGTGCTGTACCTGTCCTGGGAGTGTTTGATGGGGACAGTGTAGAGGGAGCTTTACTCTGTATCTAACCCCGTGCTGTACCTGTCCTGGGAGTGTTTCATGGGGACAGTGTAGAGGGAGCTTTACTCTGTATCTAACCCTGTGCTGTACCTGACCTGGGAGTGTTTGATGGGGACAGTGTAGAGGGAGCTTTACTCTGTATCTAACCCTGTGCTGTACCTGTCCGGGGAGTGTTTGATGGGGACTGTGAAGAGGGAGCTTTACTCTGTATCTAACCCCGTGCTGTACCTGTTCTGGGAGTGTTTGATTGGGACAGTGTAGAGGGAGCTTTACTCTGTATCTAACCCCGTGCTGTACCTGTCCTGGGAGTGTTTGATGGGGACAGTGTACAAAGAGCTTTACTCTGTATCTAACCCCGTGCTGTACCTGTCCTGGGAGTGTTTGATGGGGACAGTGTAGAGGGAGCTTTACTCTGTATCTAACCCTGTGCTGTACCTGTCCTGGGAGTGTTTGATGGGGACAGTGTACAAAGAGCTTTACTCTGTATCTAACCCCGTGCTGTACCTGTCCTGGGAGTGTTTGATGGGGACAGTGTAGAGGGAGCTTTACTCTGTATCTAACCCCGTGCTGTACCTGTCCTCGGAGTGTTTCATGGGGACAGTGTAGAGGGAGCTTTACTCTGTATCTAACCCTGTGCTGTCCCTGTCCTGGGAGTGTTTCATGGGGACAGTGTAGAGGGAGCTTTACTCTGTATCTAACCCCGTGCTGTACCTGTCCTGGGAGTGTTTCATGGGGACAGTGTAGAGGGAGCTTTACTCTGTATCTAACCCTGTGCTGTACCTGACCTGGGAGTGTTTGATGGGGACAGTGTAGAGGGAGCTTTACTCTGTATCTAACCCTGTGCTGTACCTGTCCGGGGAGTGTTTGATGGGGACAGTGAAGAGGGAGCTTTACTCTGTATCTAACCCCGTGCTGTACCTGTCCTGGGAGTGTTTGATGGGGACAGTGTAGAGGGAGCTTTACTCTGTATCTAACCCAGTGCTGTACCTGTCCTGGGAGTGTTTGATGGGGACAGTGTACAAAGAGCTTTACTCTGTATCTAACCCCGTGCTGTACCTGTCCTGGGAGTGTTTGATGGGGACAGTGTAGAGGGAGCTTTACTCTGTATCTAACCCCGTGCTGTACCTGTCCTGGGAGTGTTTCATGGGGACAGTGTAGAGGGAGCTTTACTCTGTATCTAACCCTGTGCTGTACCTGTCCTGGGAGTGTTTCATGGGGACAGTGTAGAGGGAGCTTTACTCTGTATCTAACCCTGTGCTGTACCTGTCCCGGGAGTGTTTGATGGGGACAGTGTAGAGGGAACTTTACTCTGTATCTAACCCCGTGCTGTACCTGTCCTGGGAGTGTTTGATGGGGACAGTGTAGAGGGAGCTTTACTCTGTATCTAACCCCGTGCTGTACCTGTCCTGGGAGTGTTTGATGGGGACAGTGTAGAGGGAGCTTTACTCTGTATCTAACCCCGTGCTGTACCTGACCTGGGAGTGTTTGATGGGGACAGTGTAGAAGGAGCTTTACTCTGTATCTAACCCTGTGCTGTACCTGTCCGGGGAGTGTTTGATGGGGACAGTGAAGAGGGAGCTTTACTCTGTATCTAACCCCGTGCTGTACCTGTTCTGGGAGTGTTTGATTGGGACAGTGTAGAGGGAGCTTTACTCTGTATCTAACCCCGTGCTGTACCTGTCCTGGGAGTGTTTGATGGGGACAGTGTACAAAGAGCTTTACTCTGTATCTAACCCCGTGCTGTACCTGTCCTGGGAGTGTTTGATGGGGACAGTGTAGAGGGAGCTTTACTCTGTATCTAACCCTGTGCTGTACCTGTCCTGGGAGTGTTTGATGGCGACAGTGTACAAAGAGCTTTACTCTGTATCTAACCCCGTGCTGTACCTGTCCTGGGAGTGTTTGATGGGGACAGTGAAGAGGGAGCTTTACTCTGTATCTAACCCCGTGCTGTACCTGTTCTGGGAGTGTTTGATTGGGACAGTGTAGAGGGAGCTTTACTCTGTATCTAACCCCGTGCTGTACCTGTCCTGGGAGTGTTTGATGGGGACAGTGTACAAAGAGCTTTACTCTGTATCTAACCCCGTGCTGTACCTGTCCTGGGAGTGTTTGATGGGGACAGTGTAGAGGGAGCTTTACTCTGTATCTAACCCTGTGCTGTACCTGTCCTGGGAGTGTTTGATGGGGACAGTGTACAAAGAGCTTTACTCTGTATCTAACCCCGTGCTGTACCTGTCCTGGGAGTGTTTGATGGGGACAGTGTAGACGGAGCTTTACTCTGTATCTAACCCCGTGCTGTACCTGTCCTGGGAGTGTTTCATGGGGACAGTGTAGAGGGAGCTTTACTCTGTATCTAACCCTGTGCTGTACCTGTCCTGGGAGTGTTTCATGGGGACAGTGTAGAGGGAGCTTTACTCTGTATCTAACCCTGTGCTGTACCTGTCCCGGGAGTGTTTGATGGGGACAGTGTAGAGGAAACTTTACTCTGTATCTAACCCCGTGCTGTACCTGTCCTGGGAGTGTTTGATGGGGACAGTGTAGAGGGAGCTTTACTCTGTATCTAACCCCGTGCTGTACCTGTCCTGGGAGTGTTTGATGGGGACAGTGTAGAGGGAGCTTTACTCTGTATCTAACCCCGTGCTGTACCTGACCTGGGAGTGTTTGATGGGGACAGTGTAGAGGGAGCTTTACTCTGTATCTAACCCTGTGCTGTACCTGTCCGGGGAGTGTTTGATGGGGACAGTGAAGAGGGAGCTTTACTCTGTATCTAACCCCGTGCTGTACCTGTTCTGGGAGTGTTTGATTGGGACAGTGTAGAGGGAGCTTTACTCTGTATCTAACCCCGTGCTGTACCTGTCCTGGGAGTGTTTGATGGGGACAGTGTACAAAGAGCTTTACTCTGTATCTAACCCCGTGCTGTACCTGTCCTGGGAGTGTTTGATGGGGACAGTGTAGAGGGAGCTTTACTCTGTATCTAACCCTGTGCTGTACCTGTCCTGGGAGTGTTTGATGGGGACAGTGTACAAAGAGCTTTACTCTGTATCTAACCCCGTGCTGTACCTGTCCTGGGAGTGTTTGATGGGGACAGTGTAGAGGGAGCTTTACTCTGTATCTAACCCCGTGCTGTACCTGTCCTGGGAGTGTTTCATG
The DNA here is from genome assembly GCF_047496885.1 of Scyliorhinus torazame. NCBI lineage: Eukaryota > Metazoa > Chordata > Chondrichthyes > Carcharhiniformes > Scyliorhinidae > Scyliorhinus > Scyliorhinus torazame. The sequence goes on along the minus strand of NC_092710.1, from coordinate 75,642,181 downwards.
GGGACAGTGTAGAGGGAGCTTTACTCTGTATCTAACCCTGTGCTGTACCTGACCTGGGAGTGTTTGATGGGGACAGTGTAGAGGGAGCTTTACTCTGTATCTAACCCTGTGCTGTACCTGTCCGGGGAGTGTTTGATGGGGACTGTGAAGAGGGAGCTTTACTCTGTATCTAACCCCGTGCTGTACCTGTTCTGGGAGTGTTTGATTGGGACAGTGTAGAGGGAGCTTTACTCTGTCTCTAACCCCGTGCTGTTCCTGTCCTGGGAGTGTTTGATGGGGACAGTGTACAAAGAGCTTTACTCTGTATCTAACCCCGTGCTGTACCTGTCCTGGGAGTGTTTGATGGGGACAGTGTAGAGGGAGCTTTACTCTGTATCTAACCCTGTGCTGTACCTGTCCTGGGAGTGTTTGATGGGGACAGTGTACAAAGAGCTTTACTCTGTATCTAACCCCGTGCTGTACCTGTCCTGGGAGTGTTTGATGGGGACAGTGTAGAGGGAGCTTTACTCTGTATCTAACCCCGTGCTGTACCTGTCCTCGGAGTGTTTCATGGGGACAGTGTAGAGGGAGCTTTACTCTGTATCTAACCCTGTGCTGTCCCTGTCCTGGGAGTGTTTCATGGGGACAGTGTAGAGGGAGCTTTACTCTGTATCTAACCCCGTGCTGTACCTGTCCTGGGAGTGTTTCATGGGGACAGTGTAGAGGGAGCTTTACTCTGTATCTAACCCTGTGCTGTACCTCACCTGGGAGTGTTTGATGGGGACAGTGTAGAGGGAGCTTTACTCTGTATCTAACCCTGTGCTGTACCTGTCCGGGGAGTGTTTGATGGGGACAGTGAAGAGGGAGCTTTACTCTGTATCTAACCCCGTGCTGTACCTGTTCTGGGAGTGTTTGATTGGGACAGTGTAGAGGGAGCTTTACTCTGTATCTAACCCCATGCTGTACCTGTCCTGGGAGTGTTTGATGGGGACAGTGTACAAAGAGCTTTACTCTGTATCTAACCCCGTGCTGTACCTGTCCTGGGAGTGTTTGATGGGGACAGTGTAGAGGGAGCTTTACTCTGTATCTAACCCTGTGCTGTACCTGTCCTGGGAGTGTTTGATGGGGACAGTGTACAAAGAGCTTTACTCTGTATCTAACCCCGTGCTGTACCTGTCCTGGGAGTGTTTGATGGGGACAGTGTAGAGGGAGCTTTACTCTGTATCTAACCCCGTGCTGTACCTGTCCTGGGAGTGTTTCATGGGGACAGTGTAGAGGGAGCTTTACTCTGTATCTAACCCCGTGCTGTACCTGTCCTGGGAGTGTTTGATGGGGACAGTGTAGAGGGAGCTTTATTCTGTATCTAACCCCGTGCTGTACCTATCCTGGGAGTGTTTGATAGGGACAGTGTAGAGGGAGCTTTACTCTGTATCTAACCCCGTGCTGTACCTGTCCTGGGAGTGTTTGATAGGGACAGTGTAGAGGGAGCTTTACTCTGTATCTAACCCCGTGCTGTACCTGTCCTGGGAGTGTTTCATGGGGACAGTGTAGAGGGAGCTTTACTCTGTATCTAACCCTGTGCTGTACCTGTCCTGGGAGTGTTTGATGGGGACAGTGTACAAAGAGCTTTACTCTGTATCTAACCCCGTGCTGTACCTGTCCTGGGAGTGTTTGATGGGGACAGTGTAGAGGGAGCTTTACTCTGTATCTAACCCCGTGCTGTACCTGTCCTGGGAGTGTTTCATGGGGACAGTGTAGAGGGAGCTTTACTCTGTATCTAACCCTGTGCTGTACCTGTCCTGGGAGTGTTTCATGGGGACAGTGTAGAGGGAGCTTTACTCTGTATCTAACCCTGTGCTGTACCTGTCCCGGGAGTGTTTGATGGGGACAGTGTAGAGGGAACTTTACTCTGTATCTAACCCCGTGCTGTACCTGTCCTGGGAGTGTTTGATGGGGACAGTGTAGAGGGAGCTTTACTCTGTATCTAACCCCGTGCTGTACCTGTCCTGGGAGTGTTTGATGGGGACAGTGTAGAGGGAGCTTTACTCTGTATCTAACCCCGTGCTGTACCTGACCTGGGAGTGTTTGATGGGGACAGTGTAGAAGGAGCTTTACTCTGTATCTAACCCTGTGCTGTACCTGTCCGGGGAGTGTTTGATGGGGACAGTGAAGAGGGAGCTTTACTCTGTATCTAACCCCGTGCTGTACCTGTTCTGGGAGTGTTTGATTGGGACAGTGTAGAGGGAGCTTTACTCTGTATCTAACCCCGTGCTGTACCTGTCCTGGGAGTGTTTGATGGGGACAGTGTACAAAGAGCTTTACTCTGTATCTAACCCCGTGCTGTACCTGTCCTGGGAGTGTTTGATGGGGACAGTGTAGAGGGAGCTTTACTCTGTATCTAACCCTGTGCTGTACCTGTCCTGGGAGTGTTTGATGGCGACAGTGTACAAAGAGCTTTACTCTGTATCTAACCCCGTGCTGTACCTGTCCTGGGAGTGTTTGATGGGGACAGTGAAGAGGGAGCTTTACTCTGTATCTAACCCCGTGCTGTACCTGTTCTGGGAGTGTTTGATTGGGACAGTGTAGAGGGAGCTTTACTCTGTATCTAACCCCGTGCTGTACCTGTCCTGGGAGTGTTTGATGGGGACAGTGTACAAAGAGCTTTACTCTGTATCTAACCCCGTGCTGTACCTGTCCTGGGAGTGTTTGATGGGGACAGTGTCGAGGGAGCTTTACTCTGTATCTAACCCTGTGCTGTACCTGTCCTGGGAGTGTTTGATGGGGACAGTGTACAAAGAGCTTTACTCTGTATCTAACCCCGTGCTGTACCTGTCCTGGGAGTGTTTGATGGGGACAGTGTAGACGGAGCTTTACTCTGTATCTAACCCCGTGCTGTACCTGTCCTGGGAGTGTTTCATGGGGACAGTGTAGAGGGAGCTTTACTCTGTATCTAACCCTGTGCTGTACCTGTCCTGGGAGTGTTTCATGGGGACAGTGTAGAGGGAGCTTTACTCTGTATCTAACCCTGTGCTGTACCTGTCCCGGGAGTGTTTGATGGGGACAGTGTAGAGGAAACTTTACTCTGTATCTAACCCCGTGCTGTACCTGTCCTGGGAGTGTTTGATGGGGACAGTGTAGAGGGAGCTTTACTCTGTATCTAACCCCGTGCTGTACCTGTCCTGGGAGTGTTTGATGGGGACAGTGTAGAGGGAGCTTTACTCTGTATCTAACCCCGTGCTGTACCTGACCTGGGAGTGTTTGATGGGGACAGTGTAGAGGGAGCTTTACTCTGTATCTAACCCTGTGCTGTACCTGTCCGGGGAGTGTTTGATGGGGACAGTGAAGAGGGAGCTTTACTCTGTATCTAACCCCGTGCTGTACCTGTTCTGGGAGTGTTTGATTGGGACAGTGTAGAGGGAGCTTTACTCTGTATCTAACCCCGTGCTGTACCTGTCCTGGGAGTGTTTGATGGGGACAGTGTACAAAGAGCTTTACTCTGTATCTAACCCCGTGCTGTACCTGTCCTGGGAGTGTTTGATGGGGACAGTGTAGAGGGAGCTTTACTCTGTATCTAACCCTGTGCTGTACCTGTCCTGGGAGTGTTTGATGGGGACAGTGTACAAAGAGCTTTACTCTGTATCTAACCCCGTGCTGTACCTGTCCTGGGAGTGTTTGATGGGGACAGTGTAGAGGGAGCTTTACTCTGTATCTAACCCCGTGCTGTACCTGTCCTGGGAGTGTTTCATGGGGACAGTGTAGAGGGAGCTTTACTCTGTATCTAACCCTGTGCTGTACCTGACCTGGGAGTGTTTGATGGGGACAGTGTAGAGGGAGCTTTACTCTGTATCTAACCCTGTGCTGTACCTGTCCGGGGAGTGTTTGATGGGGACTGTGAAGAGGGAGCTTTACTCTGTATCTAACCCCGTGCTGTACCTGTTCTGGGAGTGTTTGATTGGGACAGTGTAGAGGGAGCTTTACTCTGTATCTAACCCCGTGCTGTACCTGTCCTGGGAGTGTTTGATGGGGACAGTGTACAAAGAGCTTTACTCTGTATCTAACCCCGTGCTGTACCTGTCCTGGGAGTGTTTGATGGGGACAGTGTAGAGGGAGCTTTACTCTGTATCTAACCCTGTGCTGTACCTGTCCTGGGAGTGTTTGATGGGGACAGTGTACAAAGAGCTTTACTCTGTATCTAACCCCGTGCTGTACCTGTCCTGGGAGTGTTTGATGGGGACAGTGTAGAGGGAGCTTTACTCTGTATCTAACCCCGTGCTGTACCTGTCCTCGGAGTGTTTCATGGGGACAGTGTAGAGGGAGCTTTACTCTGTATCTAACCCTGTGCTGTCCCTGTCCTGGGAGTGTTTCATGGGGACAGTGTAGAGGGAGCTTTACTCTGTATCTAACCCCGTGCTGTACCTGTCCTGGGAGTGTTTCATGGGGACAGTGTAGAGGGAGCTTTACTCTGTATCTAACCCTGTGCTGTACCTGACCTGGGAGTGTTTGATGGGGACAGTGTAGAGGGAGCTTTACTCTGTATCTAACCCTGTGCTGTACCTGTCCGGGGAGTGTTTGATGGGGACAGTGAAGAGGGAGCTTTACTCTGTATCTAACCCCGTGCTGTACCTGTTCTGGGAGTGTTTGATTGGGACAGTGTAGAGGGAGCTTTACTCTGTATCTAACCCCATGCTGTACCTGTCCTGGGAGTGTTTGATGGGGACAGTGTACAAAGAGCTTTACTCTGTATCTAACCCCGTGCTGTACCTGTCCTGGGAGTGTTTGATGGGGACAGTGTAGAGGGAGCTTTACTCTGTATCTAACCCTGTGCTGTACCTGTCCTGGGAGTGTTTGATGGGGACAGTGTACAAAGAGCTTTACTCTGTATCTAACCCCGTGCTGTACCTGTCCTGGGAGTGTTTGATGGGGACAGTGTAGAGGGAGCTTTACTCTGTATCTAACCCCGTGCTGTACCTGTCCTGGGAGTGTTTCATGGGGACAGTGTAGAGGGAGCTTTACTCTGTATCTAACCCCGTGCTGTACCTGTCCTGGGAGTGTTTGATGGGGACAGTGTAGAGGGAGCTTTATTCTGTATCTAACCCCGTGCTGTACCTATCCTGGGAGTGTTTGATAGGGACAGTGTAGAGGGAGCTTTACTCTGTATCTAACCCCGTGCTGTACCTGTCCTGGGAGTGTTTGATAGGGACAGTGTAGAGGGAGCTTTACTCTGTATCTAACCCCGTGCTGTACCTGTCCTGGGAGTGTTTCATGGGGACAGTGTAGAGGGAGCTTTACTCTGTATCTAACCCTGTGCTGTACCTGTCCTGGGAGTGTTTGATGGGGACAGTGTACAAAGAGCTTTACTCTGTATCTAACCCCGTGCTGTACCTGTCCTGGGAGTGTTTGATGGGGACAGTGTAGAGGGAGCTTTACTCTGTATCTAGCCCCGTGCTGTACCTGTCCTGGGAGTGTTTCATGGGGACAGTGTAGAGGGAGCTTTACTCTGTATCTAACCCCGTGCTGTACCTGTCCTGGGACTGTTTGATGGGGACAGTGTAGAGGGAGCTTTATTCTGTATCTAACCCCGTGCTGTACCTATCCTGGGAGTGTTTGAAAGGGACAGTGTAGAGGGAACTTTACTCTGTATCTAACCCCGTGCTGTACCTGACCTGGGAGTGTTTGATGGGGACAGTGTAGAGGGAGCTTTACTCTGTATCTAACCCCGTGCTGTACCTGTCCTGGGAGTGTTTGATGGGGACAATGTAGAGGGAGCTTTACTCTGTATCTAACCCTGTGCTGTACCTGTCCTGGGAGTGTTTGATGGGGACAGTGTACAAAGAGCTTTACTCTGTATCTAACCCCGTGCTGTACCTGTCCTGGGAGTGTTTGATGGGGACAGTGTCGAGGGAGCTTTACTCTGTATCTAACCCCGTGCTGTACCTGTCCTGGGAGTGTTTCATGGGGACAGTGTAGAGGGAGCTTTACTCTGTATCTAACCCTGTGCTGTACTTGTCCCGGGAGTGTTTGATGGGGACAGTGTAGAGGGAACTTTACTCTGTATCTAACCCCGTGCTGTACCTGTCCTGGGAGTGTTTGATGGGGACAGTGTAGAGGGAGCTTTATTCTGTATCTAACCCCGTGCTGTACCTGTCCTGGGAGTGTTTGATGGGGACAGTGTAGAGGGAGCTTTACTCTGTATCTAACCCCGTGCTGTACCTGACCTGGGAGTGTTTGATGGGGACAGTGTAGAGGGAGCTTTACTCTGTATCTAACCCTGTGCTGTACCTGTCCGGGGAGTGTTTGATGGGGACAGTGAAGAGGGAGCTTTACTCTGTATCCAACCCCGTGCTGTACCTGTTCTGGGAGTGTTTGATTGAGACAGTGTAGAGGGAGCTTTACTCTGTATCTAACCCCGTGCTGTACCTGTCCTGGGAGTGTTTGATGGGGACAGTGTACAAAGAGCTTTACTCTGTATCTAACCCCGTGCTGTACCTGTCCTGGGAGTGTTTGATGGGGACAGTGTAGAGGGAGCTTTACTCTGTATCTAACCCTGTGCTGTACCTGTCCTGGGAGTGTTTGATGGGGACAGTGTACAAAGAGCTTTACTCTGTATCTAACCCCGTGCTGTACCTGTCCTGGGAGTGTTTGATGGGGACAGTGTAGAGGGAGCTTTACTCTGTATCTAACCCTGTGCTGTACCTGTCCTGGGAGTGTTTGATGGCGACAGTGTACAAAGAGCTTTACTCTGTATCTAACCCCGTGCTGTACCTGTCCTGGGAGTGTTTGATGGGGACAGTGAAGAGGGAGCTTTACTCTGTATCTAACCCCGTGCTGTACCTGTTCTGGGAGTGTTTGATTGGGACAGTGTAGAGGGAGCTTTACTCTGTATCTAACCCCGTGCTGTACCTGTCCTGGGAGTGTTTGATGGGGACAGTGTACAAAGAGCTTTACTCTGTATCTAACCCCGTGCTGTACCTGTCCTGGGAGTGTTTGATGGGGACAGTGTCGAGGGAGCTTTACTCTGTATCTAACCCTGTGCTGTACCTGTCCTGGGAGTGTTTGATGGGGACAGTGTACAAAGAGCTTTACTCTGTATCTAACCCCGTGCTGTACCTGTCCTGGGAGTGTTTGATGGGGACAGTGTAGACGGAGCTTTACTCTGTATCTAACCCCGTGCTGTACCTGTCCTGGGAGTGTTTCATGGGGACAGTGTAGAGGGAGCTTTACTCTGTATCTAACCCTGTGCTGTACCTGTCCTGGGAGTGTTTCATGGGGACAGTGTAGAGGGAGCTTTACTCTGTATCTAACCCTGTGCTGTACCTGTCCCGGGAGTGTTTGATGGGGACAGTGTAGAGGAAACTTTACTCTGTATCTAACCCCGTGCTGTACCTGTCCTGGGAGTGTTTGATGGGGACAGTGTAGAGGGAGCTTTACTCTGTATCTAACCCCGTGCTGTACCTGTCCTGGGAGTGTTTGATGGGGACAGTGTAGAGGGAGCTTTACTCTGTATCTAACCCCGTGCTGTACCTGACCTGGGAGTGTTTGATGGGGACAGTGTAGAGGGAGCTTTACTCTGTATCTAACCCTGTGCTGTACCTGTCCGGGGAGTGTTTGATGGGGACAGTGAAGAGGGAGCTTTACTCTGTATCTAACCCCGTGCTGTACCTGTTCTGGGAGTGTTTGATTGGGACAGTGTAGAGGGAGCTTTACTCTGTATCTAACCCCGTGCTGTACCTGTCCTGGGAGTGTTTGATGGGGACAGTGTACAAAGAGCTTTACTCTGTATCTAACCCCGTGCTGTACCTGTCCTGGGAGTGTTTGATGGGGACAGTGTAGAGGGAGCTTTACTCTGTATCTAACCCTGTGCTGTACCTGTCCTGGGAGTGTTTGATGGGGACAGTGTACAAAGAGCTTTACTCTGTATCTAACCCCGTGCTGTACCTGTCCTGGGAGTGTTTGATGGGGACAGTGTAGAGGGAGCTTTACTCTGTATCTAACCCCGTGCTGTACCTGTCCTGGGAGTGTTTCATGGGGACAGTGTAGAGGGAGCTTTACTCTGTATCTAACCCTGTGCTGTACCTGACCTGGGAGTGTTTGATGGGGACAGTGTAGAGGGAGCTTTACTCTGTATCTAACCCTGTGCTGTACCTGTCCGGGGAGTGTTTGATGGGGACTGTGAAGAGGGAGCTTTACTCTGTATCTAACCCCGTGCTGTACCTGTTCTGGGAGTGTTTGATTGGGACAGTGTAGAGGGAGCTTTACTCTGTATCTAACCCCGTGCTGTACCTGTCCTGGGAGTGTTTGATGGGGACAGTGTACAAAGAGCTTTACTCTGTATCTAACCCCGTGCTGTACCTGTCCTGGGAGTGTTTGATGGGGACAGTGTAGTGGGAGCTTTACTCTGTATCTAACCCTGTGCTGTACCTGTCCTGGGAGTGTTTGATGGGGACAGTGTACAAAGAGCTTTACTCTGTATCTAACCCCGTGCTGTACCTGTCCTGGGAGTGTTTGATGGGGACAGTGTAGAGGGAGCTTTACTCTGTATCTAACCCCGTGCTGTACCTGTCCTCGGAGTGTTTCATGGGGACAGTGTAGAGGGAGCTTTACTCTGTATCTAACCCTGTGCTGTCCCTGTCCTGGGAGTGTTTCATGGGGACAGTGTAGAGGGAGCTTTACTCTGTATCTAACCCCGTGCTGTACCTGTCCTGGGAGTGTTTCATGGGGACAGTGTAGAGGGAGCTTTACTCTGTATCTAACCCTGTGCTGTACCTGACCTGGGAGTGTTTGATGGGGACAGTGTAGAGGGAGCTTTACTCTGTATCTAACCCTGTGCTGTACCTGTCCGGGGAGTGTTTGATGGGGACAGTGAAGAGGGAGCTTTACTCTGTATCTAACCCCGTGCTGTACCTGTTCTGGGAGTGTTTGATTGGGACAGTGTAGAGGGAGCTTTACTCTGTATCTAACCCCATGCTGTACCTGTCCTGGGAGTGTTTGATGGGGACAGTGTACAAAGAGCTTTACTCTGTATCTAACCCCGTGCTGTACCTGTCCTGGGAGTGTTTGATGGGGACAGTGTAGAGGGAGCTTTACTCTGTATCTAACCCTGTGCTGTACCTGTCCTGGGAGTGTTTGATGGGGACAGTGTACAAAGAGCTTTACTCTGTATCTAACCCCGTGCTGTACCTGTCCTGGGAGTGTTTGATGGGGACAGTGTAGAGGGAACTTTACTCTGTATCTAACCCCGTGCTGTACCTGTCCTGGGAGTGTTTCATGGGGACAGTGTAGAGGGAGCTTTACTCTGTATCTAACCCCGTGCTGTACCTGTCCTGGGAGTGTTTGATGGGGACAGTGTAGAGGGAGCTTTATTCTGTATCTAACCCCGTGCTGTACCTATCCTGGGAGTGTTTGATAGGGACAGTGTAGAGGGAGCTTTACTCTGTATCTAACCCCGTGCTGTACCTGTCCTGGGAGTGTTTGATAGGGACAGTGTAGAGGGAGCTTTACTCTGTATCTAACCCCGTGCTGTACCTGTCCTGGGAGTGTTTCATGGGGACAGTGTAGAGGGAGCTTTACTCTGTATCTAACCCTGTGCTGTACCTGTCCTGGGAGTGTTTGATGGGGACAGTGTACAAAGAGCTTTACTCTGTATCTAACCCCGTGCTGTACCTGTCCTGGGAGTGTTTGATGGGGACAGTGTAGAGGGAGCTTTACTCTGTATCTAGCCCCGTGCTGTACCTGTCCTGGGAGTGTTTCATGGGGACAGTGTAGAGGGAGCTTTACTCTGTATCTAACCCCGTGCTGTACCTGTCCTGGGACTGTTTGATGGGGACAGTGTAGAGGGAGCTTTATTCTGTATCTAACCCCGTGCTGTACCTATCCTGGGAGTGTTTGAAAGGGACAGTGTAGAGGGAACTTTACTCTGTATCTAACCCCGTGCTGTACCTGACCTGGGAGTGTTTGATGGGGACAGTGTAGAGGGAGCTTTACTCTGTATCTAACCCCGTGCTGTACCTGTCCTGGGAGTGTTTGATGGGGACAATGTAGAGGGAGCTTTACTCTGTATCTAACCCTGTGCTGTACCTGTCCTGGGAGTGTTTGATGGGGACAGTGTACAAAGAGCTTTACTCTGTATCTAACCCCGTGCTGTACCTGTCCTGGGAGTGTTTGATGGGGACAGTGTCGAGGGAGCTTTACTCTGTATCTAACCCCGTGCTGTACCTGTCCTGGGAGTGTTTCATGGGGACAGTGTAGAGGGAGCTTTACTCTGTATCTAACCCTGTGCTGTACCTGTCCCGGGAGTGTTTGATGGGGACAGTGTAGAGGGAACTTTACTCTGTATCTAACCCCGTGCTGTACCTGTCCTGGGAGTGTTTGATGGGGACAGTGTAGAGGGAGCTTTATTCTGTATCTAACCCCGTGCTGTACCTGTCCTGGGAGTGTTTGATGGGGACAGTGTAGAGGGAGCTTTACTCTGTATCTAACCCCGTGCTGTACCTGACCTGGGAGTGTTTGATGGGGACAGTGTAGAGGGAGCTTTACTCTGTATCTAACCCTGTGCTGTACCTGTCCGGGGAGTGTTTGATGGGGACAGTGAAGAGGGAGCTTTACTCTGTATCCAACCCCGTGCTGTACCTGTTCTGGGAGTGTTTGATTGAGACAGTGTAGAGGGAGCTTTACTCTGTATCTAACCCCGTGCTGTACCTGTCCTGGGAGTGTTTGATGGGGACAGTGTACAAAGAGCTTTACTCTGTATCTAACCCCGTGCTGTACCTGTCCTGGGAGTGTTTGATGGGGACAGTGTAGAGGGAGCTTTACTCTGTATCTAACCCTGTGCTGTACCTGTCCTGGGAGTGTTTGATGGGGACAGTGTACAAAGAGCTTTACTCTGTATCTAACCCCGTGCTGTACCTGTCCTGGGAGTGTTTGATGGGGACAGTGTAGAGGGAGCTTTACTCTGTATCTAACCCCGTGCTGTACCTGTCCTGGGAGTGTTTCATGGGGACAGTGTAGAGGGAGCTTTACTCTGTATCTAACCCTGTGCTGTACCTGACCTGGGAGTGTTTGATGGGGACAGTGTAGAGGGAGCTTTACTCTGTAACTAACCCTGTGCTGTACCTGTCCGGGGAGTGTTTGATGGGGACAGTGAAGAGGGAGCTTTACTCTGTATCTAACCCCGTGCTGTACCTGTTCTGGGAGTGTTTGATTGGGGCAGTGTAGAGGGAGCTTTACTCTGTATCTAACCCCGTGCTGTACCTGTCCTGGGAGTGTTTGATGGGGACAGTGTACAAAGAGCTTTACTCTGTATCTAACCCCGTGCTGTACCTGTCCTGGGAGTGTTTGATGGGGACAGTGTAGAGGGAGCTTTACTCTGTATCTAACCCTGTGCTGTACCTGTCCTGGGAGTGTTTGATGGGGACAGTGTACAAAGAGCTTTACTCTGTATCTAACCCCGTGCTGTACCTGTCCTGGGAGTGTTTGATGGGGACAGTGTAGAGGGAGCTTTACTCTGTATCTAACCCCGTGCTGTACCTGTCCTGGGAGTGTTTCATGGGGACAGTGTAGAGGGAGCTTTACTCTGTATCTAACACTGTGCTGTCCCTGTCCTGGGAGTGTTTGATGGGGACAGTGTAGAGGGAGCTTTACTCTGTATCTAACCCCGTGCTGTACCTGTCCTGGGAGTGTTTGATGAGGACAGTGTAGAGGGAGCTTTACTCTGTATCTAACCCCGTGCTGTACCTGACCTGGGAGTGTTTGATGGGGACAGTGTAGAGGGAGCTTTACTCTGTATCTAACCCTGTGCTGTACCTGTCCGGGGAGTGTTTGATGGGGACAGTGAAGAGGGAGCTTTACTCTGTATCTAACCCCGTGCTGTACCTGTTCTGGGAGTGCTTGATTGGGACAGTGTAGAGGGAGCTTTACTCTGTATCTAACCCCGTGCTGTACCTGTCCTGGGAGTGTTTGATGGGGACAGTGTACAAAGAGCTTTACTCTGTATCTAACCCCGTGCTGTACCTGTCCTGGGAGTGTTTGATGGGGACAGTGTAGAGGGAGCTTTACTCTGTATCTAACCCTGTGCTGTACCTGTCCTGGGAGTGTTTGATGGGGACAGTGTACAAAGAGCTTTACTCTGTATCTAACCCCGTGCTGTACCTGTCCTGGGAGTGTTTGATGGGGACAGTGTAGAGGGAGCTTTACTCTGTATCTAACCCCGTGCTGTACCTGTCCTGGGAGTGTTTCATGGGGACAGTGTAGAGGGAGCTTTACTCTGTATCTAACCCTGTGCTGTACCTGACCTGGGAGTGTTTGATGGGGACAGTGTACAAAGAGCTTTACTCTGTATCTAACCCCGTGCTGTACCTGTCCTGGGAGTGTTTCATGGGGACAGTGTAGAGGGAGCTTTACTCTGTATCTAACCCTGTGCTGTCCCTGTCCTGGGAGTGTTTCATGGGGACAGTGTAGAGGGAGCTTTACTCTGTATCTAACCCCGTGCTGTACCTGTCCTGGGAGTGTTTGATGGGGACAGTGTAGAGGGAGCTTTACTCTGTATCTAACCCTGTGCTGTACCTGACCTGGGAGTGTTTGATGGGGACAGTGTAGAGGGAGCTTTACTCTGTATCTAACCCTGTGCTGTACCTGTCCGGGGAGTGTTTGATGGGGACAGTGAAGAGGGAGCTTTACTCTGTATCTAACCCCGTGCTGTACCTGTTCTGGGAGTGTTTGATTGGGACAGTGTAGAGGGAGCTTTACTCTGTATCTAACCCCGTGCTGTACCTGTCCTGGGAGTGTTTGATGGGGACAGTGTACAAAGAGCTTTACTCTGTATCTAACCCCGTGCTGTACCTGTCCTGGGAGTGTTTGATGGGGACAGTGTAGAGGGAGCTTTACTCTGTATCTAACCCTGTGCTGTACCTGTCCTGGGAGTGTTTGATGGGGACAGTGTACAAAGAGCTTTACTCTGTATCTAACCCCGTGCTGTACCTGTCCTGGGAGTGTTTGATGGGGACAGTGTAGAGGGAGCTTTACTCTGTATCTAACCCCGTGCTGTACCTGACCTGGGAGTGTTTGATGGGGACAGTGTAGAGGGAGCTTTACTCTGTATCTAACCCTGTGCTGTACCTGTCCGGGGAGTGTTTCATGGGGACAGTGAAGAGGGAGCTTTACTCTGTATCTAACCCCGTGCTGTACCTGTTCTGGGAGTGCTTGATTGGGACAGTGTAGAGGGAGCTTTACTCTGTATCTAACCCCGTGCTGTACCTGTCCTGGGAGTGTTTGATGGGGACAGTGTACAAAGAGCTTTACTCTGTATCTAACCCCGTGCTGTACCTGTCCTGGGAGTGTTTGATGGGGACAGTGTAGAGGGAGCTTTACTCTGTATCTAACCCTGTGCTGTACCTGTCCTGGGAGTGTTTGATGGGGACAGTGTACAAAGAGCTTTACTCTGTATCTAACCCCGTGCTGTACCTGTCCTGGGAGTGTTTGATGGGGACAGTGTAGAGGGAGCTTTACTCTGTATCTAACCCCGTGCTGTACCTGTCCTGGGAGTGTTTGATGGGGACAGTGTAGAGGGAGCTTTACTCTGTATCTAACCCTGTGCTGTACCTGACCTGGGAGTGTTTGATGGGGACAGTGTACAAAGAGCTTTACTCTGTATCTAACCCCGTGCTGTACCTGTCCTGGGAGTGTTTGATGGGGACAGTGTAGAGGGAGCTTTACTCTGTATCTAACCCCGTGCTGTACCTGTCCTGGGAGTGTTTCATGGGGACAGTGTAGAGGGAGCTTTACTCTGTATCTAACCCTGTGCTGTCCCTGTCCTGGGAGTGTTTCATGGGGACAGTGTAGAGGGAGCTTTACTCTGTATCTAACCCCGTGCTGTACCTGTCCTGGGAGTGTTTGATGGGGACAGTGTAGAGGGAGCTTTACTCTGTATCTAACCCTGTGCTGTACCTGACCTGGGAGTGTTTGATGGGGACAGTGTAGAGGGAGCTTTACTCTGTATCTAACCCTGTGCTGTACCTGTCCGGGGAGTGTTTGATGGGGACAGTGAAGAGGGAGCTTTACTCTGTATCTAACCCCGTGCTGTACCTGTTCTGGGAGTGTTTGATTGGGACAGTGTAGAGGGAGCTTTACTCTGTATCTAACCCCGTGCTGTACCTGTCCTGGGAGTGTTTGATGGGGACAGTGTACAAAGAGCTTTACTCTGTATCTAACCCCGTGCTGTACCTGTCCTGGGAGTGTTTGATGGGGACAGTGTAGAGGGAGCTTTACTCTGTATCTAACCCCGTGCTGTACCTGTCCTGGGAGTGTTTGATGGGGACAGTGTACAAAGAGCTTTACTCTGTATCTAACCCCGTGCTGTACCTGTCCTGGGAGTGTTTGATGGGGACAGTGTAGAGGGAGCTTTACTCTGTATCTAACCCCGTGCTGTACCTGTCCTGGGAGTGTTTGATGAGGACAGTGTAGAGGGAGCTTTACTCTGTATCTAACCCCGTGCTGTACCTGACCTGGGAGTGTTTGATGGGGACAGTGTAGAGGGAGCTTTACTCTGTATCTAACCCTGTGCTGTACCTGTCCGGGGAGTGTTTGATGGGGACAGTGAAGAGGGAGCTTTACTCTGTATCTAACCCCGTGCTGTACCTGTTCTGGGAGTGCTTGATTGGGACAGTGTAGAGGGAGCTTTACTCTGTATCTAACCCCGTGCTGTACCTGTCCTGGGAGTGTTTGATGGGGACAGTGTACAAAGAGCTTTACTCTGTATCTAACCCCGTGCTGTACCTGTCCTGGGAGTGTTTGATGGGGACAGTGTAGAGGGAGCTTTACTCTGTATCTAACCCTGTGCTGTACCTGTCCTGGGAGTGTTTGATGGGGACAGTGTACAAAGAGCTTTACTCTGTATCTAACCCCGTGCTGTACCTGTCCTGGGAGTGTTTGATGGGGACAGTGTAGAGGGAGCTTTACTCTGTATCTAACCCCGTGCTGTACCTGTCCTGGGAGTGTTTCATGGGGACAGTGTAGAGGGAGCTTTACTCTGTATCTAACCCTGTGCTGTACCTGACCTGGGAGTGTTTGATGGGGACAGTGTACAAAGAGCTTTACTCTGTATCTAACCCCGTGCTGTACCTGTCCTGGGAGTGTTTGATGGGGACAGTGTAGAGGGAGCTTTACTCTGTATCTAACCCCGTGCTGTACCTGTCCTGGGAGTGTTTCATGGGGACAGTGTAGAGGGAGCTTTACTCTGTATCTAACCCTGTGCTGTCCCTGTCCTGGGAGTGTTTCATGGGGACAGTGTAGAGGGAGCTTTACTCTGTATCTAACCCCGTGCTGTACCTGTCCTGGGAGTGTTTGATGGGGACAGTGTAGAGGGAGCTTTACTCTGTATCTAACCCTGTGCTGTACCTGACCTGGGAGTGTTTGATGGGGACAGTGTAGAGGGAGCTTTACTCTGTATCTAACCCTGTGCTGTACCTGTCCGGGGAGTGTTTGATGGGGACAGTGAAGAGGGAGCTTTACTCTGTATCTAACCCCGTGCTGTACCTGTTCTGGGAGTGTTTGATTGGGACAGTGTAGAGGGAGCTTTACTCTGTATCTAACCCCGTGCTGTACCTGTCCTGGGAGTGTTTGATGGGGACAGTGTACAAAGAGCTTTACTCTGTATCTAACCCCGTGCTGTACCTGTCCTGGGAGTGTTTGATGGGGACAGTGTAGAGGGAGCTTTACTCTGTATCTAACCCTGTGCTGCACCTGTCCTGGGAGTGTTTGATGGGGACAGTGTACAAAGAGCTTTACTCTGTATCTAACCCCGTGCTGTACCTGTCCTGGGAGTGTTTGATGGGGACAGTGTAGAGGGAGCTTTACTCTGTATCTAACCCCGTGCTGTACCTGTCCTGGGAGTGTTTCATGGGGACAGTGTAGAGGGAGCTTTACTCTGTATCTAACCCCGTGCTGTACCTGTCCTGGGAGTGTTTGATGGGGACAGTGTAGAGGGAGCTTTATTCTGTATCTAACCCCGTGCTGTACCTATCCTGGGAGTGTTTGATAGGGACAGTGTCGAGGGAGCTTTACTCTGTATCTAACCCCGTGCTGTACCTGTCCTGGGAGTGTTTCATGGGGACAGTGTAGAGGGAGCTTTACTCTGTATCTAACCCTGTGCTGTACCTGTCCTGGGAGTGTTTCATGGGGACAGTGTAGAGGGAGCTTTACTCTGTATCTAACCCTGTGCTGTACCTGTCCCGGGAGTGTTTGATGGGGACAGTGTAGAGGGAACTTTACTCTGTATCTAACCCCGTGCTGTACCTGTCCGGGGAGTGTTTGATGGGGACAGTGAAGAGGGAGTTTTACTCTGTATCCAACCCCGTGCTGTACCTGTTCTGGGAGTGTTTGATTGAGACAGTGTAGAGGGAGCTTTACTCTGTATCTAACCCCGTGCTGTACCTGTCCTGGGAGTGTTTGATGGGGACAGTGTACAAAGAGCTTTACTCTGTATCTAACCCCGTGCTGTACCTGTCCTGGGAGTGTTTGATGGGGACAGTGTACAAAGAGCTTTACTCTGTATCTAACCCCGTGCTGTACCTGTCCTGGGAGTGTTTGATGGGGACAGTGTAGAGGGAGCTTTACTCTGTATCTAACCCCGTGCTGTACCTGTCCTGGGAGTGTTTCATGGGGACAGTGTAGAGGGAGCTTTACTCTGTATCTAACCCTGTGCTGTACCTGACCTGGGAGTGTTTGATGGGGACAGTGTAGAGGGAGCTTTACTCTGGAACTAACCCTGTGCTGTACCTGTCCGGGGAGTGTTTGATGGGGACAGTGAAGAGGGAGCTTTACTCTGTATCTAACCCCGTGCTGTACCTGTTCTGGGAGTGTTTGATTGGGGCAGTGTAGAGGGAGCTTTACTCTGTATCTAACCCCGTGCTGTACCTGTCCTGGGAGTGTTTGATGGGGACAGTGTACAAAGAGCTTTACTCTGTATCTAACCCCGTGCTGTACCTGTCCTGGGAGTGTTTGATGGGGACAGTGTAGAGGGAGCTTTACTCTGTATCTAACCCTGTGCTGTACCTGTCCTGGGAGTGTTTGATGGGGACAGTGTACAAAGAGCTTTACTCTGTATCTAACCCCGTGCTGTACCTGTCCTGGGAGTGTTTGATGGGGACAGTGTACAAAGAGCTTTACTCTGTATCTAACCCCGTGCTGTACCTGTCCTGGGAGTGTTTCATGGGGACAGTGTAGAGGGAGCTTTACTCTGTATCTAACACTGTGCTGTCCCGGTCCTCGGAGTGTTTGATGGGGACAGTGTAGAGGGAGCTTTACTCTGTATCTAACCCCGTGCTGTACCTGTCCTGGGAGTGTTTGATGAGGACAGTGTAGAGGGAGCTTTACTCTGTATCTAACCCCGTGCTGTACCTGACCTGGGAGTGTTTGATGGGGACAGTGTAGAGGGAGCTTTACTCTGTATCTAACCCTGTGCTGTACCTGTCCGGGGAGTGTTTGATGGGGACAGTGAAGAGGGAGCTTTACTCTGTATCTAACCCCGTGCTGTACCTGTTCTGGGAGTGCTTGATTGGGACAGTGTAGAGGGAGCTTTACTCTGTATCTAACCCCGTGCTGTACCTGTCCTGGGAGTGTTTGATGGGGACAGTGTACAAAGAGCTTTACTCTGTATCTAACCCCGTGCTGTACCTGTCCTGGGAGTGTTTGATGGGGACAGTGTAGAGGGAGCTTTACTCTGTATCTAACCCTGTGCTGTACCTGTCCTGGGAGTGTTTGATGGGGACAGTGTACAAAGAGCTTTACTCTGTATCTAACCCCGTGCTGTACCTGTCCTGGGAGTGTTTGATGGGGACAGTGTAGAGGGAGCTTTACTCTGTATCTAACCCCGTGCTGTACCTGTCCTGGGAGTGTTTCATGGGGACAGTGTAGAGGGAGCTTTACTCTGTATCTAACCCTGTGCTGTACCTGACCTGGGAGTGTTTGATGGGGACAGTGTACAAAGAGCTTTACTCTGTATCTAACCCCGTGCTGTACCTGTCCTGGGAGTGTTTGATGGGGACAGTGTAGAGGGAGCTTTACTCTGTATCTAACCCCGTGCTGTACCTGTCCTGGGAGTGTTTCATGGGGACAGTGTAGAGGGAGCTTTACTCTGTATCGAACCCTGTGCTGTCCCTGTCCTGGGAGTGTTTCATGGGGACAGTGTAGAGGGAGCTTTACTCTGTATCTAACCCCGTGCTGTACCTGTCCTGGGAGTGTTTGATGGGGACAGTGTAGAGGGAGCTTTACTCTGTATCTAACCCTGTGCTGTACCTGACCTGGGAGTGTTTGATGGGGACAGTGTAGAGGGAGCTTTACTCTGTATCTAACCCTGTGCTGTACCTGTCCGGGGAGTGTTTGATGGGGACAGTGAAGAGGGAGCTTTACTCTGTATCTAACCCCGTGCTGTACCTGTTCTGGGAGTGTTTGATTGGGACAGTGTAGAGGGAGCTTTACTCTGTATCTAACCCCGTGCTGTACCTGTCCTGGGAGTGTTTGATGGGGACAGTGTACAAAGAGCTTTACTCTGTATCTAACCCCGTGCTGTACCTGTCCTGGGAGTGTTTGATGGGGACAGTGTAGAGGGAGCTTTACTCTGTATCTAACCCTGTGCTGCACCTGTCCTGGGAGTGTTTGATGGGGACAGTGTACAAAGAGCTTTACTCTGTATCTAACCCCGTGCTGTACCTGTCCTGGGAGTGTTTGATGGGGACAGTGTAGAGGGAGCTTTACTCTGTATCTAACCCCGTGCTGTACCTGTCCTGGGAGTGTTTCATGGGGACAGTGTAGAGGGAGCTTTACTCTGTATCTAACCCCGTGCTGTACCTGTCCTGGGAGTGTTTGATGGGGACAGTGTAGAGGGAGCTTTATTCTGTATCTAACCCCGTGCTGTACCTATCCTGGGAGTGTTTGATAGGGACAGTGTAGAGGGAGCTTTACTCTGTATCTAACCCCGTGCTGTACCTGTCCTGGGAGTGTTTGATGGGGACAGTGTAGAGGGAGCTTTACTCTGTATCTAACCCCGTGCTGTACCTGTCCTGGGAGTGTTTGATGGGGACAGTGTAGAGGGAGCTTTACTCTGTATCTAACCCCGTGCTGTACCTGTCCTGGGAGTGTTTCATGGGGACAGTGTCGAGGGAGCTTTACTCTGTATCTAACCCCGTGCTGTACCTGTCCTGGGAGTGTTTGATGGGGACAGTGTAGAGGGAGCTTTATTCTGTATCTAACCCCGTGCTGTACCTATCCTGGGAGTGTTTGATAGGGACAGTGTAGAGGGAGCTTTACTCTGTATCTAACCCCGTGCTGGACCTGACCTGGGAGTGTTTGATGGGGACAGTGTAGAGGGAGCTTTACTCTGTATCTAACCCCGTGCTGTACCTGTCCTGGGAGTGTTTGATGGGGACAATGTAGAGGGAGCTTTACTCTGTATCTAACCCTGTGCTGTACCTGCCCTGGGAGTGTTTGATGGGGACAGTGTACAAAGAGCTTTACTCTGTATCTAACCCCGTCCTGTACCTGTCCTGGGAGTGTTTGATGGGGACAGTGTCGAGGGAGCTTTACTCTGTATCTAACCCCGTGCTGTACCTGTCCTGGGAGTGTTTCATGGGGACAGTGTAGAGGGAGCTTTACTCTGTATCTAACCCTGTGCTGTACCTGTCCTGGGAGTGTTTCATGGGGACAGTGTAGAGGGAGCTTTACTCTGTATCTAACCCTGTGCTGTACCTGTCCCGGGAGTGTTTGATGGGGACAGTGTAGAGGGAACTTTACTCTGTATCTAACCCCGTGCTGTACCTGTCCTGGGAGTGTTTGATGGGGACAGTGTAGAGGGAGCTTTACTCTGTATCTAACCCCGTGCTGTACCTGTCCTGGGAGTGTTTGATGGGGACAGTGTAGAGGGAGCTTTACTCTGTATCTAACCCCGTGCTGTAGCTGACCTGGGAGTGTTTGATGGGGACAGTGTAGAGGGAGCTTTACTCTGTATCTAACCCTGTGCTGTACCTGTCCGGGGAGTGTTTGATGGGGACAGTGAAGAGGGAGCTTTACTCTGTATCTAACCCCGTGCTGTACCTGTTCTGGGAGTGTTTGATTGGGACAGTGTAGAGGGAGCTTTACTCTGTATCTAACCCCGTGCTGTACCTGTCCTGGGAGTGTTTCATGGGGACAGTGTACAAAGAGCTTTACTCTGTATCTAACCCCGTGCTGTACCTGTCCTGGGAGTGTTTGATGGGGACAGTGTAGAGGGAGCTTTACTCTGTATCTAACCCTGTGCTGTACCTGTCCGGGGAGTGTTTGATGGGGACAGTGAAGAGGGAGCTTTACTCTGTATCTAACCCCGTGCTGTACCTGTTCTGGGAGTGTTTGATTGGGACAGTGTAGAGGGAGCTTTACTCTGTATCTAACCCCGTGCTGTACCTGTCCTGGGAGTGTTTGATGGGGACAGTGTACAAAGAGCTTTACTCTGTATCTAACCCCGTGCTGTACCTGTCCTGGGAGTGTTTGATGGGGACAGTGTAGAGGGAGCTTTACTCTGTATCTAACCCTGTGCTGTACCTGTCCTGGGAGTGTTTGATGGGGACAGTGTACAAAGAGCTTTACTCTGTATCTAACCCCGTGCTGTACCTGTCCTGGGAGTGTTTGATGGGGACAGTGTAGAGGGAGCTTTACTCTGTATCTAACCCCGTGCTGTACCTGTCCTGGGAGTGTTTCATGGGGACAGTGTAGAGGGAGCTTTACTCTGTATCTAACCCTGTGCTGTACCTGACCTGGGAGTGTTTGATGGGGACAGTGTAGAGGGAGCTTTACTCTGTATCTAACCCTGTGCTGTACCTGTCCGGGGAGTGTTTGATGGGGACAGTGAAGAGGGAGCTTCAATCTGTATCTAACCCCGTGCTGTACCTGTTCTGGGAGTGTTTGATTGGGACAGTGTAGAGGGAGCTTTACTCTGTATCTAACCCCGTGCTGTACCTGTCCTGGGAGTGTTTGATGGGGACAGTGTACAAAGAGCTTTACTCTGTATCTAACCCCGTGCTGTACCTGTCCTGGGAGTGTTTGATGGGGACAGTGTAGAGGGAGCTTTACTCTATATCTAACCCTGTGCTGTACCTGTCCTGGGAGTGTTTGATGGGGACAGTGTACAAAGAGCTTTACTCTGTATCTAACCCCGTGCTGTACCTGTCCTGGGAGTGTTTGATGGGGACAGTGTAGAGGGAGCTTTACTCTGTATCTAACCCCGTGCTGTACCTGTCCTGGGAGTGTTTCATGGGGACAGTGTAGAGGGAGCTTTACTCTGTATCTAACCCCGTGCTGTACCTGTCCTGGGAGTGTTTGATGGGGACAGTGTAGAGGGAGCTTTATTCTGTATCTAACCCCGTGCTGTACCAATCCTTGGAGTGTTTGATAGGGACAGTGTAGAGGGAGCTTTACTCTGTATCTAACCCCGTGCTGTACCTGTCCTGGGAGTGTTTGATGGGGACAGTGTAGAGGGAGCTTTACTCTGTATCTAACCCCGTGCTGTACCTGTCCTGGGAGTGTTTCATGGGGACAGTGTAGAGGGAGCTTTACTCTGTATCTAACCCTGTGCTGTACCTGTCCTGGGAGTGTTTGATGGGGACAGTGTACAAAGAGCTTTACTCTGTATCTAACCCCGTGCTGTACCTGTCCTGGGAGTGTTTGATGGGGACAGTGTAGAGGGAGCTTTACTCTGTATCTAACCCCGTGCTGTACCTGTCCTGGGAGTGTTTCATGGGGACAGTGTAGAGGGAGCTTTACTCTGTATCTAACCCCGTGCTGTACCTGTCCTGGGAGTGTTTGATGGGGACAGTGTAGAGGGAGCTTTATTCTGTATCTAACCCCGTGCTGTACCTATCCTGGGAGTGTTTGATAGGGACAGTGTAGAGGGAGCTTTACTCTGTATCTAACCCCGTGCTGTACCTGACCTGGGAGTGTTTGATGGGGACAGTGTAGAGGGAGCTTTACTCTGTATCTAACCCCGTGCTGTACCTGTCCTGGGAGTGTTTCATGGGGACAGTGTAGAGGGAGCTTTACTCTGTATCTAACCCTGTGCTGTACCTGTCCTGGGAGTGTTTCATGGGGACAGTGTAGAGGGAGCTTTACTCTGTATCTAACCCTGTGCTGTACCTGTCCCGGGAGTGTTTGATGGGGACAGTGTAGAGGGAACTTTACTCTGTATCTAACCCCGTGCTGTACCTGTCCTGGGAGTGTTTGATGGGGACAGTGTAGAGGGAGCTTTATTCTGTATCTAACCCCGTGCTGTACCTATCCTGGGAGTGTTTGATAGGGACAGTGTAGAGGGAGCTTTACTCTGTATCTAACCCCGTGCTGTACCTGTCCTGGGAGTGTTTGATGGGGACAGTGTAGAGGGAGCTTTACTCTGTAACTAACCCTGTGCTGTACCTGTCCGGGGAGTGTTTGATGGGGACAGTGAAGAGGGAGCTTTACTCTGTATCTAACCCCGTGCTGTACCTGTTCTGGGAGTGTTTGATTGGGGCAGTGTAGAGGGAGCTTTACTCTGTATCTAACCCCGTGCTGTACCTGTCCTGGGAGTGTTTGATGGGGACAGTGTACAAAGAGCTTTACTCTGTATCTAACCCCGTGCTGTACCTGTCCTGTGAGTGTTTGATGGGGACAGTGTAGAGGGAGCTTTACTCTGTATCTAACCCTGTGCTGTACCTGTCCTGGGAGTGTTTGATGGGGACAGTGTACAAAGAGCTTTACTCTGTATCTAACCCCGTGCTGTACCTGTCCTTGGAGTGTTTGATGGGGACAGTGTAGAGGGAGCTTTACTCTGTATCTAACCCCGTGCTGTACCTGTCCTGGGAGTGTTTCATGGGGACAGTGTAGAGGGAGCTTTACTCTGTATCTAACCCTGTGCTGTCCCTATCCTAGGAGTGTTTCATGGGGACAGTGTAGAGGGAGCTTTACTCTGTATCTAACCCTGTGCTGTACCTGTCCCGGGAGTGTTTGATGGGGACAGTGTAGAGGGAGCTTTACTCTGTATCTAACCCCGTGCTGTACCTGACCTGGGAGTGTTTGATGGGGACAGTGTAGAGGGAGCTTTACTCTGTATCTAACCCTGTGCTGTACCTGTCCGGGGAGTGTTTGATGGGGACAGTGAAGAGGGAGCTTTACTCTGTATCTAACCCCGTGCTGTACCTGTTCTGGGAGTGCTTGATTGGGACAGTGTAGAGGGAGTTTTACTCTGTATCTAACCCCGTGCTGTACCTGTCCTGGGAGTGTTTGATGGGGACAGTGTACAAAGAGCTTTACTCTGTATCTAACCCCGTGCTGTACCTGTCCTGGGAGTGTTTGATGGGGACAGTGGAGAGGGAGCTTTACTCTGTATCTAACCCTGTGCTGTACCTGTCCTGGGAGTGTTTGATGGGGACAGTGTACAAAGAGCTTTACTCTGTATCTAACCCCGTGCTGTACCTGTCCTGGGAGTGTTTGATGGGGACAGTGTAGAGGGAGCTTTACTCTGTATCTAACCCCGTGCTGTACCTGTCCTGGGAGTGTTTCATGGGGACAGTGTAGAGGGAGCTTTACTCTGTATCTAACCCTGTGCTGTACCTGACCTGGGAGTGTTTGATGGGGACAGTGTAGAGGGAGCTTTACTCTGTATCTAACCCTGTGCTGTACCTGTCCGGGGAGTGTTTGATGGGGACAGTGAAGAGGGAGCTTCACTCTGTATCTAACCCCGTGCTGTACCTGTTCTGGGAGTGTTTGATTGGGACAGTGTAGAGGGAGCTTTACTCTGTATCTAACCCCGTGCTGTACCTGTCCTGGGAGTGTTTGATGGGGACAGTGTACAAAGAGCTTTACTCTGTATCTAACCCCGTGCTGTACCTGTCCTGGGAGTGTTTGATGGGGACAGTGTAGAGGGAGCTTTATTCTGTATCTAACCCCGTGCTGTACCTATTCTGGGAGTGTTTGATAGGGACAGTGTAGAGGGAGCTTTACTCTGTATCTAACCCCGTGCTGTACCTGTCCTGGGAGTGTTTGATGGGGACAGTGTAGAGGGAGCTTTACTCTGTATCTAACCCCGTGCTGTACCTGTCCTGGGAGTGTTTCATGGGGACAGTGTAGAGGGAGCTTTACTCTGTATCTAACCCCGTGCTGTACCTGTCCTGGGAGTGTTTCATGGGGACAGTGTAGAGGGAGCTTTACTCTGTATCTAACCCCGTGCTGTACCTGTCCTGGGAGTGTTTGATGGGGACAGTGTAGAGGGAGCTTTATTCTGTATCTAACCCCGTGCTGTACCTATCCTGGGAGTGTTTGATAGGGACAGTGTAGAGGGAGCTTTACTCTGTATCTAACCCCGTGCTGTACCTGACCTGGGAGTGTTTGATGGGGACAGTGGAGAGGGAGCTTTACTCTGTATCTAAACTCCGTGCTGTACCTGTCCTGGGAGTGTTTCATGGGGACAGTGTAGAGGGAGCTTTACTCTGTATCTAACCCTGTGCTGTACCTGTCCTGGGAGTGTTTCATGGGGACAGTGTAGAGGGAGCTTTACTCTGTATCTAACCCTGTGCTGTACCTGTCCCGGGAGTGTTTGATGGGGACAGTGTAGAGGGAACTTTACTCTGTATCTAACCCCGTGCTGTACCTGTCCTGGGAGTGTTTGATGGGGACAGTGTAGAGGGAGCTTTATTCTGTATCTAACCCCGTGCTGTACCTATCCTGGGAGTGTTTGATAGGGACAGTGTAGAGGGAGCTTTACTCTGTATCTAACCCCGTGCTGTACCTGTCCTGGGAGTGTTTGATGGGGACAGTGTAGAGGGAGCTTTACTCTGTATCTAACCCCGTGCTGTACCTGTCCTGGGAGTGTTTCATGGGGACAGTGTAGAGGGAGCTTTACTCTGTATCTAACCCTGTGCTGTACCTGTCCCGGGAGTGTTTGATGGGGACAGTGTAGAGGGAACTTTACTCTGTATCTAACCCCGTGCTGTACCTGTCCTGGGAGTGTTTGATGGGGACAGTGTAGAGGGAGCTTTACTCTGTATCTAACCCCGTGCTGTACCTGTCCTGGGAGTGTTTCATGGGGACAGTGTAGAGGGAGCTTTACTCTGTATCTAACCCCGTGCTGTACCTGTCCTGGGAGTGTTTCATGGGGACAGTGTAGAGGGAGCTTTACTCTGTATCTAACCCCGTGCTGTACCTGTCCTGGGAGTGTTTCATGGGGACAGTGTAGAGGGAGCTTTACTCTGTATCTAACCCCGTGCTGTACCTGTCCTGGGAGTGTTTGATGGGGACAGTGTAGAGGGAGCTTTATTCTGTATCTAACCCCGTGCTGTACCTATCCTGGGAGTGTTTGATAGGGACAGTGTAGAGGGAGCTTTACTCTGTATCTAACCCCGTGCTGTACCTGACCTGGGAGTGTTTGATGGGGACAGTGGAGAGGGAGCTTTACTCTGTATCTAAACTCCGTGCTGTACCTGTCCTGGGAGTGTTTCATGGGGACAGTGTAGAGGGAGCTTTACTCTGTATCTAACCCTGTGCTGTACCTGTCCTGGGAGTGTTTCATGGGGACAGTGTAGAGGGAGCTTTACTCTGTATCTAACCCTGTGCTGTACCTGTCCCGGGAGTGTTTGATGGGGACAGTGTAGAGGGAACTTTACTCTGTATCTAACCCCGTGCTGTACCTGTCCTGGGAGTGTTTGATGGGGACAGTGTAGAGGGAGCTTTATTCTGTATCTAACCCCGTGCTGTACCTATCCTGGGAGTGTTTGATAGGGACAGTGTAGAGGGAGCTTTACTCTGTATCTAACCCCGTGCTGTACCTGTCCTGGGAGTGTTTGATGGGGACAGTGTAGAGGGAGCTTTACTCTGTATCTAACCCCGTGCTGTACCTGTCCTGGGAGTGTTTCATGGGGACAGTGTAGAGGGAGCTTTACTCTGTATCTAACCCTGTGCTGTACCTGTCCCGGGAGTGTTTGATGGGGACAGTGTAGAGGGAACTTTACTCTGTATCTAACCCCGTGCTGTACCTGTCCTGGGAGTGTTTGATGGGGACAGTGTAGAGGGAGCTTTACTCTGTATCTAACCCCGTGCTGTACCTGTCCTGGGAGTGTTTCATGGGGACAGTGTAGAGGGAGCTTTACTCTGTATCTAACCCTGTGCTGTCCCTGTCCTGGGAGTGTTTCATGGGGACAGTGTAGAGGGAGCTTTACTCTGTATCTAACCCTGTGCTGTACCTGTCCCGGGAGTGTTTGATGGGGACAGTGTAGAGGGAACTTTACTCTGTACCTAACCCCGTGCTGTACCTGTCCTGGGAGTGTTTGATGGGGACAGTGTAGAGGGAGCTTTACTCTGTATCTAACCCCGTGCTGTACCTGTCCTGGGAGTGTTTGATGGGGACAGTGTAGAGGGAGCTTTACTCTGTATCTAACCCCGTGCTGTACCTGACCTGGGAGTGTTTGATGGGGACAGTGTAGAGGGAGCTTTACTCTGTATCTAACCCTGTGCTGTACCTGTCCGGGGAGTGTTTGATGGGGACAGTGAAGAGGGAGCTTTACTCTGTATCTAACCCCGTGCTGTACCTGTTCTGGGAGTGCTTGATTGGGACAGTGTAGAGGGAGCTTTACTCTGTATCTAACCCCGTGCTGTACCTGTCCTGGGAGTGTTTGATGGGGACAGTGTACAAAGAGCTTTACTCTGTATCTAACCCCGTGCTGTACCTGTCCTGGGAGTGTTTGATGGGGACAGTGTAGAGGGAGCTTTACTCTGTATCTAACCCTGTGCTGTACCTGTCCTGGGAGTGTTTGATGGGGACAGTGTACAAAGAGCTTTACTCTGTATCTAACCCCGTGCTGTACCTGTCCTGGGAGTGTTTGATGGGGACAGTGTAGAGGGAGCTTTACTCTGTATCTAACCCCGTGCTGTACCTGTCCTGGGAGTGTTTCATGGGGACAGTGTACAAAGAGCTTTACTCTGTATCTAACCCCGTGCTGTACCTATCCTGGGAGTGTTTGATGGGGACAGTGTAGAGGGAGCTTTACTCTGTATCTAACCCCGTGCTGTACCTGTCCTGGGAGTGTTTCATGGGGACAGTGTAGAGGGAGCTTTACTCTGTATCTAACCCCGTGCTGTACCTGTCCTGGGAGTGTTTGATGGGGACAGTGTAGAGGGAGCTTTATTCTGTATCTAACCCCGTGCTGTACCAATCCTGGGAGTGTTTGATAGGGACAGTGTAGAGGGAGCTTTACTCTGTATCTAACCCCGTGCTGTACCTGTCCTGGGAGTGTTTGATGGGGACAGTGTAGAGGGAGCTTTACTCTGTATCTAACCCTGTGCTGTACCTGTCCTGGGAGTGTTTGATGCGGACAGTGTACAAAGAGCTTTACTCTGTATCTAACCCCGTGCTGTACCTGTCCTGGGAGTGTTTGATGGGGACAGTGTAGAGGGAGCTTTACTCTGTATCTAACCCCGTGCTGTACCAGTCCTGGGAGTGTGTGATGGGGACAGTGTAGAGGGAGCTTTACTCTGTATCTAACCCCGTGCTGTACCTGTCCTGGGAGTGTTTCATGGGGACAGTGTAGAGGGAGCTTTACTCTGTATCTAACCCTGTGCTGTACCTGTCCTGGGAGTGTTTGATGCGGACAGTGTACAAAGAGCTTTACTCTGTATCTAACCCCGTGCTGTACCTGTCCTGGGAGTGTTTGATGGGGACAGTGTAGAGGGAGCTTTACTCTGTATCTAACCCCGCGCTGTACCTGTCCTGGGAGTGTTTCATGGGGACAGTGTAGAGGGAGCTTTACTCTGTATCTAACGCCGTGCTGTACCTGTCCTGGGAGTGTTTGATGGGGACAGTGTAGAGGGAGCTTTATTCTGTATCTAACCCCGTGCTGTACCTATCCTGGGAGTGTTTGATAGGGACAGTGTAGAGGGAGCTTTACTCTGTATCTAACCCCGTGCTGTACCTGACCTGGGAGTGTTTGATGGGGACAGTGTAGAGGGAGCTTTACTCTGTATCTAACCCCGTGCTGTACCTGTCCTGGGAGTGTTTCATGGGGACAGTGTAGAGGGAGCTTTACTCTGTATCTAACCCTGTGCTGTACCTGTCCTGGGAGTGTTTCATGGGGACAGTGTAGAGGGAGCTTTACTCTGTATCTAACCCTGTGCTGTACCTGTCCCGGGAGTGTTTGATGGGGACAGTGTAGAGGGAACTTTACTCTGTATCTAACCCCGTGCTGTACCTGTCCTGGGAGTGTTTGATGGGGACAGTGTAGAGGGAGCTTTATTCTGTATCTAACCCCGTGCTGTACCTATCCTGGGAGTGTTTGATAGGGACAGTGTAGAGGGAGCTTTACTCTGTATCTAACCCCGTGCTGTACCTGTCCTGGGAGTGTTTGATGGGGACAGTGTAGAGGGAGCTTTACTCTGTAACTAACCCTGTGCTGTACCTGTCCGGGGAGTGTTTGATGGGGACAGTGAAGAGGGAGCTTTACTCTGTATCTAACCCCGTGCTGTACCTATCCTGGGAATGTTTGATGGGGACAGTGTAGAGGGAGCTTTACTCTGTATCTAACCCTGTGCTGTACCTCTCCTGGGAGTGTTTGATGGGGACAGTGTACAAAGAGCTTTACTCTGTATCTAACCCCGTGCTGTACCTGTCCTGGGAGTGTTTGATGGGGACAGTGTAGAGGGAGCTTTACTCTGTATCTAACCCCGTGCTGTACCTGTCCTGGGAGTGTTTCATGGGGACAGTGTAGAGGGAGCTTTACTCTGTATCTAACCCTGTGCTGTACCTGACCTGGGAGTGTTTGATGGGGACAGTGTAGAGGGAGCTTTACTCTGTATCTAACCCTGTGCTGTACCTGTCCGGGGAGTGTTTGATGGGGACAGTGAAGAGGGAGCTTCACTCTGTATCTAACCCCGTGCTGTACCTGTTCTGGGAGTGTTTGATTGGGACAGTGTAGAGGGAGCTTTACTCTGTATCTAACCCCGTGCTGTACCTGTCCTGGGAGTGTTTGATGGGGACAGTGTACAAAGAGCTTTACTCTGTATCTAACCCCGTGCTGTACCTGTCCTGGGAGTGTTTGATGGGGACAGTGTAGAGGGAGCTTTACTCTATATCTAACCCTGTGCTGTACCTGTCCTGGGAGTGTTTGATGGGGACAGTGTACAAAGAGCTTTACTCTGTATCTAACCCCGTGCTGTACCTATCCTGGGAGTGTTTGATGGGGACAGTGTAGAGGGAGCTTTACTCTGTATCTAACCCCGTGCTGTACCTGTCCTGGGAGTGTTTCATGGGGACAGTGTAGAGGGAGCTTTACTCTGTATCTAACCCCGTGCTGTACCTGTCCTGGGAGTGTTTGATGGGGACAGTGTAGAGGGAGCTTTATTCTGTATCTAACCCCGTGCTGTACCAATCCTGGGAGTGTTTGATAGGGACAGTGTAGAGGGAGCTTTACTCTGTATCTAACCCCGTGCTGTACCTGTCCTGGGAGTGTTTGATGGGGACAGTGTAGAGGGAGCTTTACTCTGTATCTAACCCTGTGCTGTACCTGTCCTGGGAGTGTTTGATGCGGACAGTGTACAAAGAGCTTTACTCTGTATCTAACCCCGTGCTGTACCTGTCCTGGGAGTGTTTGATGGGGACAGTGTAGAGGGAGCTTTACTCTGTATCTAACCCCGTGCTGTACCAGTCCTGGGAGTGTGTGATGGGGACAGTGTAGAGGGAGCTTTACTCTGTATCTAACCCCGTGCTGTACCTGTCCTGGGAGTGTTTCATGGGGACAGTGTAGAGGGAGCTTTACTCTGTATCTAACCCTGTGCTGTACCTGTCCTGGGAGTGTTTGATGCGGACAGTGTACAAAGAGCTTTACTCTGTATCTAACCCCGTGCTGTACCTGTCCTGGGAGTGTTTGATGGGGACAGTGTAGAGGGAGCTTTACTCTGTATCTAACCCCGCGCTGTACCTGTCCTGGGAGTGTTTCATGGGGACAGTGTAGAGGGAGCTTTACTCTGTATCTAACGCCGTGCTGTACCTGTCCTGGGAGTGTTTGATGGGGACAGTGTAGAGGGAGCTTTATTCTGTATCTAACCCCGTGCTGTACCTATCCTGGGAGTGTTTGATAGGGACAGTGTAGAGGGAGCTTTACTCTGTATCTAACCCCGTGCTGTACCTGACCTGGGAGTGTTTGATGGGGACAGTGTAGAGGGAGCTTTACTCTGTATCTAACCCCGTGCTGTACCTGTCCTGGGAGTGTTTCATGGGGACAGTGTAGAGGGAGCTTTACTCTGTATCTAACCCTGTGCTGTACCTGTCCTGGGAGTGTTTCATGGGGACAGTGTAGAGGGAGCTTTACTCTGTATCTAACCCTGTGCTGTACCTGTCCCGGGAGTGTTTGATGGGGACAGTGTAGAGGGAACTTTACTCTGTATCTAACCCCGTGCTGTACCTGTCCTGGGAGTGTTTGATGGGGACAGTGTAGAGGGAGCTTTATTCTGTATCTAACCCCGTGCTGTACCTATCCTGGGAGTGTTTGATAGGGACAGTGTAGAGGGAGCTTTACTCTGTATCTAACCCCGTGCTGTACCTGTCCTGGGAGTGTTTGATGGGGACAGTGTAGAGGGAGCTTTACTCTGTAACTAACCCTGTGCTGTACCTGTCCGGGGAGTGTTTGATGGGGACAGTGAAGAGGG
This sequence comes from Scyliorhinus torazame, assembly GCF_047496885.1. NCBI lineage: Eukaryota > Metazoa > Chordata > Chondrichthyes > Carcharhiniformes > Scyliorhinidae > Scyliorhinus > Scyliorhinus torazame. The sequence continues at coordinate 75,611,527 of NC_092710.1, read as the reverse complement.
AGCTTTACTCTGTATCTAACCCCGTGCTGTACCTGTTCTGGGAGTGTTTGATTGGGGCAGTGTAGAGGGAGCTTTACTCTGTATCTAACCCCGTGCTGTACCTGTCCTGGGAGTGTTTGATGGGGACAGTGTACAAAGAGCTTTACTCTGTATCTAACCCCGTGCTGTACCTGTCCTGGGAGTGTTTGATGGGGACAGTGTAGAGGGAGCTTTACTCTGTATCTAACCCTGTGCTGTACCTGTCCTGGGAGTGTTTGATGGGGACAGTGTACAAAGAGCTTTACTCTGTATCTAACCCCGTGCTGTACCTGTCCTTGGAGTGTTTGATGGGGACAGTGTAGAGGGAGCTTTACTCTGTATCTAACCCCGTGCTGTACCTGTCCTGGGAGTGTTTCATGGGGACAGTGTAGAGGGAGCTTTACTCTGTATCTAACCCTGTGCTGTCCCTATCCTGGGAGTGTTTCATGGGGACAGTGTAGAGGGAGCTTTACTCTGTATCTAACCCTGTGCTGTACCTGTCCCGGGTGTGTTTGATGGGGACAGTGTAGAGGGAGCTTTACTCTGTATCTAACCCCGTGCTGTACCTGACCTGGGAGTGTTTGATGGGGACAGTGTAGAGGGAGCTTTACTCTGTATCTAACCCTGTGCTGTACCTGTCCGGGGAGTGTTTGATGGGGACAGTGAAGAGGGAGCTTTACTCTGTATCTAACCCCGTGCTGTACCTATTCTGGGAGTGCTTGATTGGGACAGTGTAGAGGGAGTTTTACTCTGTATCTAACCCCGTGCTGTACCTGTCCTGGGAGTGTTTGATGGGGACAGTGTACAAAGAGCTTTACTCTGTATCTAACCCCGTGCTGTACCTGTCCTGGGAGTGTTTGATGGGGACAGTGTAGAGGGAGCTTTACTCTGTATCTAACCCTGTGCTGTACCTGTCGTGGGAGTGTTTGATGGGGACAGTGTACAAAGAGCTTTACTCTGTATCTAACCCCGTGCTGTACCTGTCCTGGGAGTGTTTGATGGGGACAGTGTAGAGGGAGCTTTACTCTGTATCTAACCCCGTGCTGTACCTGTCCTGGGAGTGTTTCATGGGGACAGTGTAGAGGGAGCTTTACTCTGTATCTAACCCTGTGCTGTACCTGACCTGGGAGTGTTTGATGGGGACAGTGTAGAGGGAGCTTTACTCTGTATCTAACCCTGTGCTGTACCTGTCCGGGGAGTGTTTGATGGGGACAGTGAAGAGGGAGCTTCACTCTGTATCTAACCCCGTGCTGTACCTGTTCTGGGAGTGTTTGATTGGGACAGTGTAGAGGGAGCTTTACTCTGTATCTAACCCCGTGCTGTACCTGTCCTGGGAGTGTTTGATGGGGACAGTGTACAAAGAGCTTTACTCTGTATCTAACCCCGTGCTGTACCTGTCCTTGGAGTGTTTGATGGGGACAGTGTAGAGGGAGCTTTACTCTGTATCTAACCCCGTGCTGTACCTGTCCTGGGAGTGTTTCATGGGGACAGTGTAGAGGGAGCTTTACTCTGTATCTAACCCTGTGCTGTCCCTATCCTGGGAGTGTTTCATGGGGACAGTGTAGAGGGAGCTTTACTCTGTATCTAACCCTGTGCTGTACCTGTCCCGGGAGTGTTTGATGGGGACAGTGTAGAGGGAGCTTTACTCTGTATCTAACCCCGTGCTGTACCTGACCTGGGAGTGTTTGATGGGGACAGTGTAGAGGGAGCTTTACTCTGTATCTAACCCTGTGCTGTACCTGTCCGGGGAGTGTTTGATGGGGACAGTGAAGAGGGAGCTTTACTCTGTATCTAACCCCGTGCTGTACCTGTTCTGGGAGTGCTTGATTGGGACAGTGTAGAGGGAGTTTTACTCTGTATCTAACCCCGTGCTGTACCTGTCCTGGGAGTGTTTGATGGGGACAGTGTACAAAGAGCTTTACTCTGTATCTAACCCCGTGCTGTACCTGTCCTGGGAGTGTTTGATGGGGACAGTGTAGAGGGAGCTTTACTCTGTATCTAACCCTGTGCTGTACCTGTCCTGGGAGTGTTTGATGGGGACAGTGTACAAAGAGCTTTACTCTGTATCTAACCCCGTGCTGTACCTGTCCTGGGAGTGTTTGATGGGGACAGTGTAGAGGGAGCTTTACTCTGTATCTAACCCCGTGCTGTACCTGTCCTGGGAGTGTTTCATGGGGACAGTGTAGAGGGAGCTTTACTCTGTATCTAACCCTGTGCTGTACCTGACCTGGGAGTGTTTGATGGGGACAGTGTAGAGGGAGCTTTACTCTGTATCTAACCCTGTGCTGTACCTGTCCGGGGAGTGTTTGATGGGGACAGTGAAGAGGGAGCTTCACTCTGTATCTAACCCCGTGCTGTACCTGTTCTGGGAGTGTTTGATTGGGACAGTGTAGAGGGAGCTTTACTCTGTATCTAACCCCGTGCTGTACCTGTCCTGGGAGTGTTTGATGGGGACAGTGTACAAAGAGCTTTACTCTGTATCTAACCCCGTGCTGTACCTGTCCTGGGAGTGTTTGATGGGGACAGTGTAGAGGGAGCTTTATTCTGTATCTAACCCCGTGCTGTACCTATTCTGGGAGTGTTTGATAGGGACAGTGTAGAGGGAGCTTTACTCTGTATCTAACCCCGTGCTGTACCTGTCCTGGGAGTGTTTGATGGGGACAGTGTAGAGGGAGCTTTACTCTGTATCTAACCCCGTGCTGTACCTGTCCTGGGAGTGTTTCATGGGGACAGTGTAGAGGGAGCTTTACTCTGTATCTAACCCTGTGCTGTACCTGTCCTGGGAGTGTTTCATGGGGACAGTGTAGAGGGAGCTTTACTCTGTATCTAACCCTGTGCTGTACCTGTCCCGGGAGTGTTTGATGGGGACAGTGTAGAGGGAACTTTACTCTGTATCTAACCCCGTGCTGTACCTGTCCTGGGAGTGTTTGATGGGGACAGTGTAGAGGGAGCTTTATTCTGTATCTAACCCCGTGCTGTACCTATCCTGGGAGTGTTTGATAGGGACAGTGTAGAGGGAGCTTTACTCTGTATCTAACCCCGTGCTGTACCTGTCCTGGGAGTGTTTGATGGGGACAGTGTAGAGGGAGCTTTACTCTGTAACTAACCCTGTGCTGTACCTGTCCGGGGAGTGTTTGATGGGGACAGTGAAGAGGGAGCTTTACTCTGTATCTAACCCCGTGCTGTACCTGTTCTGGGAGTGTTTGATTGGGGCAGTGTAGAGGGAGCTTTACTCTGTATCTAACCCCGTGCTGTACCTGTCCTGGGAGTGTTTGATGGGGACAGTGTACAAAGAGCTTTACTCTGTATCTAACCCCGTGCTGTACCTGTCCTGGGAGTGTTTGATGGGGACAGTGTAGAGGGAGCTTTACTCTGTATCTAACCCTGTGCTGTACCTGTCCTGGGAGTGTTTGATGGGGACAGTGTACAAAGAGCTTTACTCTGTATCTAACCCCGTGCTGTACCTGTCCTTGGAGTGTTTGATGGGGACAGTGTAGAGGGAGCTTTACTCTGTATCTAACCCCGTGCTGTACCTGTCCTGGGAGTGTTTCATGGGGACAGTGTAGAGGGAGCTTTACTCTGTATCTAACCCTGTGCTGTCCCTATCCTGGGAGTGTTTCATGGGGACAGTGTAGAGGGAGCTTTACTCTGTATCTAACCCTGTGCTGTACCTGTCCCGGGAGTGTTTGATGGGGACAGTGTAGAGGGAGCTTTACTCTGTATCTAACCCCGTGCTGTACCTGACCTGGGAGTGTTTGATGGGGACAGTGTAGAGGGAGCTTTACTCTGTATCTAACCCTGTGCTGTACCTGTCCGGGGAGTGTTTGATGGGGACAGTGAAGAGGGAGCTTTACTCTGTATCTAACCCCGTGCTGTACCTGTTCTGGGAGTGCTTGATTGGGACAGTGTAGAGGGAGTTTTACTCTGTATCTAACCCCGTGCTGTACCTGTCCTGGGAGTGTTTGATGGGGACAGTGTACAAAGAGCTTTACTCTGTATCTAACCCCGTGCTGTACCTGTCCTGGGAGTGTTTGATGGGGACAGTGTAGAGGGAGCTTTACTCTGTATCTAACCCTGTGCTGTACCTGTCGTGGGAGTGTTTGATGGGGACAGTGTACAAAGAGCTTTACTCTGTATCTAACCCCGTGCTGTACCTGTCCTGGGAGTGTTTGATGGGGACAGTGTAGAGGGAGCTTTACTCTGTATCTAACCCCGTGCTGTACCTGTCCTGGGAGTGTTTCATGGGGACAGTGTAGAGGGAGCTTTACTCTGTATCTAACCCTGTGCTGTACCTGACCTGGGAGTGTTTGATGGGGACAGTGTAGAGGGAGCTTTACTCTGTATCTAACCCTGTGCTGTACCTGTCCGGGGAGTGTTTGATGGGGACAGTGAAGAGGGAGCTTCACTCTGTATCTAACCCCGTGCTGTACCTGTTCTGGGAGTGTTTGATTGGGACAGTGTAGAGGGAGCTTTACTCTGTATCTAACCCCGTGCTGTACCTGTCCTGGGAGTGTTTGATGGGGACAGTGTACAAAGAGCTTTACTCTGTATCTAACCCCGTGCTGTACCTGTCCTTGGAGTGTTTGATGGGGACAGTGTAGAGGGAGCTTTACTCTGTATCTAACCCCGTGCTGTACCTGTCCTGGGAGTGTTTCATGGGGACAGTGTAGAGGGAGCTTTACTCTGTATCTAACCCTGTGCTGTCCCTATCCTGGGAGTGTTTCATGGGGACAGTGTAGAGGGAGCTTTACTCTGTATCTAACCCTGTGCTGTACCTGTCCCGGGAGTGTTTGATGGGGACAGTGTAGAGGGAGCTTTACTCTGTATCTAACCCCGTGCTGTACCTGACCTGGGAGTGTTTGATGGGGACAGTGTAGAGGGAGCTTTACTCTGTATCTAACCCTGTGCTGTACCTGTCCGGGGAGTGTTTGATGGGGACAGTGAAGAGGGAGCTTTACTCTGTATCTAACCCCGTGCTGTACCTGTTCTGGGAGTGCTTGATTGGGACAGTGTAGAGGGAGTTTTACTCTGTATCTAACCCCGTGCTGTACCTGTCCTGGGAGTGTTTGATGGGGACAGTGTACAAAGAGCTTTACTCTGTATCTAACCCCGTGCTGTACCTGTCCTGGGGGTGTTTGATGGGGACAGTGTAGAGGGAGCTTTACTCTGTATCTAACCCTGTGCTGTACCTGTCCTGGGAGTGTTTGATGGGGACAGTGTACAAAGAGCTTTACTCTGTATCTAACCCCGTGCTGTACCTGTCCTGGGAGTGTTTGATGGGGACAGTGTAGAGGGAGCTTTACTCTGTATCTAACCCCGTGCTGTACCTGTCCTGGGAGTGTTTCATGGGGACAGTGTAGAGGGAGCTTTACTCTGTATCTAACCCTGTGCTGTACCTGACCTGGGAGTGTTTGATGGGGACAGTGTAGAGGGAGCTTTACTCTGTATCTAACCCTGTGCTGTACCTGTCCGGGGAGTGTTTGATGGGGACAGTGAAGAGGGAGCTTCACTCTGTATCTAACCCCGTGCTGTACCTGTTCTGGGAGTGTTTGATTGGGACAGTGTAGAGGGAGCTTTACTCTGTATCTAACCCCGTGCTGTACCTGTCCTGGGAGTGTTTGATGGGGACAGTGTACAAAGAGCTTTACTCTGTATCTAACCCCGTGCTGTACCTGTCCTGGGAGTGTTTGATGGGGACAGTGTAGAGGGAGCTTTATTCTGTATCTAACCCCGTGCTGTACCTATTCTGGGAGTGTTTGATAGGGACAGTGTAGAGGGAGCTTTACTCTGTATCTAACCCCGTGCTGTACCTGTCCTGGGAGTGTTTGATGGGGACAGTGTAGAGGGAGCTTTACTCTGTATCTAACCCCGTGCTGTACCTGTCCTGGGAGTGTTTCATGGGGACAGTGTAGAGGGAGCTTTACTCTGTATCTAACCCTGTGCTGTACCTGTCCTGGGAGTGTTTGATGGGGACAGTGTACAAAGAGCTTTACTCTGTATCTAACCCCGTGCTGTACCTGTCCTGGGAGTGTTTGATGGGGACAGTGTAGAGGGAGCTTTACTCTGTATCTAACCCCGTGCTGTACCTGTCCTGGGAGTGTTTCATGGGGACAGTGTAGAGGGAGCTTTACTCTGTATCTAACCCCGTGCTGTACCTGTCCTGGGAGTGTTTGATGGGGACAGTGTAGAGGGAGCTTTACTCTGTATCTAACCCTGTGCTGTACCTGTCCTGGGAGTGTTTCATGGGGACAGTGTAGAGGGAGCTTTACTCTGTATCTAACCCTGTGCTGTACCTGTCCCGGGAGTGTTTGATGGGGACAGTGTAGAGGGAACTTTACTCTGTATCTAACCCCGTGCTGTACCTGTCCTGGGAGTGTTTGATGGGGACAGTGTAGAGGGAGCTTTATTCTGTATCTAACCCCGTGCTGTACCTATCCTGGGAGTGTTTGATAGGGACAGTGTAGAGGGAGCTTTACTCTGTATCTAACCCCGTGCTGTACCTGTCCTGGGAGTGTTTGATGGGGACAGTGTAGAGGGAGCTTTACTCTGTATCTAACCCCGTGCTGTACCTGTCCTGGGAGTGTTTCATGGGGACAGTGTAGAGGGAGCTTTACTCTATATCTAACCCTGTGCTGTACCTGTCCCGGGAGTGTTTGATGGGGACAGTGTAGAGGGAACTTTACTCTGTATCTAACCCCGTGCTGTAGCTGTCCTGGGAGTGTTTGATGGGGACAGTGTAGAGGGAGCTTTATTCTGTATCTAACCCCGTGCTGTACCTATCCTGGGAGTGTTTGATAGGGACAGTGTAGAGGGAGCTTTACTCTGTATCTAACCCCGTGCTGTACCTGTCCTGGGAGTGTTTGATGGGGACAGTGTAGAGGGAGCTTTACTCTGTATCTAACCCCGTGCTGTACCTGTCCTGGGAGTGTTTCATGGGGACAGTGTAGAGGGAACTTTACTCTGTATCTAACCCTGTGCTGTACCTGTCCTGGGAGTGTTTGATGGGGACAGTGTACAAAGAGCTTTACTCTGTATCTAACCCCGTGCTGTACCTGTCCTGGGAGTGTTTGATGGGGACAGTGTAGAGGGAGCTTTACTCTGTATCTAACCCCGTGCTGTACCTGTCCTGGGAGTGTTTCATGGGGACAGTGTAGAGGGAGCTTTACTCTGTATCTAACCCCGTGCTGTACCTGTCCTGGGAGTGTTTGATGGGGACAGTGTAGAGGGAGCTTTATTCTGTATCTAACCCCGTGCTGTACCTATCCTGGGAGTGTTTGATAGGGACAGTGTAGAGGGAGCTTTACTCTGTATCTAACCCCATGCTGTACCTGACCTGGGAGTGTTTGATGGGGACAGTGTAGAGGGAGCTTTACTCTGTATCTAACCCCGTGCTGTACCTGTCCTGGGAGTGTTTCATGGGGACAGTGTAGAGGGAGCTTTACTCTGTATCTAACCCTGTGCTGTACCTGTCCTGGGAGTGTTTCATGGGGACAGTGTAGAGGGAGCTTTACTCTGTATCTAACCCCGTGCTGTACCTGTCCTGGGAGTGTTTGATGGGGACAGTGTAGAGGGAGCTTTACTCTGTATCTAACCCCGTGCTGTACCTGTCCTGGGAGTGTTTGATGGGGACAGTGTAGAGGGAGCTTTACTCTGTATCTAACCCCGTGCTGTACCTGTCCTGGGAGTGTTTGATGGGGACAGTGTAGAAGGAGCTTTACTCTGTATCTAACACCGTGCTGTACCTGTCCTGGGAGTGTTTGATGGGCACTGTGTAGAGGGAGCTTTACTCTGTATCTAACGCCAACCTGCCCCCATCAAACATTCTCCGGATCAATGTCGAGGGAGATTTATTCTGCAACCAATTCCCTTGTACGTTTCCAGGCCCTCCGGGAGGGATGTGGTTCCACCTTCCGAACAGTGACCCGGAGATGAAGAGGTTTGGCCACCGCATTGTGGTGGTGGGAGAGAGTCTGTGCCTTCTCGGGGGCCGAGGGCGAGACGGTCGGAACTGCTCCCCTGAGATCTACACTCTGGACACCAAAACATGACGTCAACGTTTGGGAGGCGGCAAGCGACAGGGAATCTGCAGCAATAAAAACCCGAGTACCTGAACATCTCGTGCACATGTGTGTGTATGGTTTTTGTAAACCTGCTCTCCGTGGCTGTCTCATCAGAGCTCCGAACAGAGTGACCCTGCTCGGGCATAGTCCGCCATTCAGATTCGTACCAGATTGTGGCCTCAACTCCACCTCCCTGTCTACACTCCCCCCAACCCCCTCCCTTGGTGGTCAAATCTCCACTTTGAATGTCCCATACTACCCTGCTCTTTGGGGAAGAGAATTCCAAAGTTTAAGAAACCCTTCACATCTGCCGTGAATAGATCCCTTATTTTGAAACGCTGCCCCCTGGGTGTACATAACCTCTTGGGAACGGTAGGCAGAGGGGTCGGGTAAAGAGGCCATTTGGCCCCACTTCAAGGCTGCTCTGCTGGTCAATGCCTACATGCCTGTTCTTCCATCTTTGCGCCCCCCCCCCCCCAACCCCCCGCATTAATGTCTAAAAATTCTAGCGTCCCCAGTTTTGAATACCCCTAGTTCCCTGCGAATTGCAAAGATTCACAAACCTCTGCACAGGAAGGAATTATCTCCCACATCTCACTCAGAAGCGAATGATCCCCTTATCCGGAGATGGCGATCCTGCCTTCGTTCCGTTCTCCATTTTCTGGGTCAGTGCAGCTCCAGCAAAGCAGGCCCACATCCATCCCCGACGCACAGTGGCAGCCGTGTGCACCATCTACAAGATGCACTGCAGCAACTCGCCGAGGTTCCTCAGTCAGCACCTTCCAAACCCACGACCACTACCATCTAGAACAAGAGCAGCAGATACCTGGGAACCCCACCACCGACAATACCGTAAGATATAGGAGCCGAATTAAGCCACGCCGCCCGGAGTCTGCTCCGCCATGGAATCATGGCTGATATTTTTCTCATCCCTATTCTACCTGTCTTAAGGACACTTAGTTCTCCTCCAAGTCACTCACCACCCTGACTTGGAAATTTATCGCCGTTCCTTCACTGTCGCTGCGGCAACATCCTGGACCTCCCTCCCTAACAGCACAGTGGGTGCATCTACACCACAGGGACTGCAGCGGTTCAAGAAGGCAACTCGCCCCCACCTTTTCAAGGGGCAGTTAGGGATGGGCAATAAATGCTGACCTTGCCAGGAAAAGCCCCCCCCCCCCTGGGTTTGTTGCATCAGAAGACAGTGATCATTCATCCCATGGCTGTGGGTGGCGGGGTTGGTGTAAAGAGGTCAGGAAAGAAAGCGGCAAGGGCAGCACGGTGGCGCAGTGGTTAGCACTGCAGTGTCACGGCGCCGAGGTCCCAGGTTCGATCCCGGCCCAGGGTCACTGTCCGTGTGGAGTTTGCACATTCTCCCCGTGTCTGCGTGGGTTTCGCCCCCACAACCCAAAGATTTGCAGGGTAGGTGGATTGGCCACACTAAATTGCCCCTTAATTGGATAAAATGAATTGGGTACTCAAAGGGAAAGAAAGCAGCGAGGGAGGCCAACATCATGGGTGAAGTTAAGGGATCAGGACAATCATTAACATTCAAAGGGCCGAATCGTTCTAAAGCACTGGTTTGCCCTCAGCTGGAATACTGGGTCCCGCACTCAGGGGATCGAGAGGTCGGAGGGTGGGGAGGAAGATTTAGCGGAACGCTTCCGGGGATGCGGGCAGCCGATGCGGAGAGTCTGGGATTGTTCTCCTTCAAATTGAGAAAGTGAATCGAGACTTTCAAACCCAAAAGTGTTCAGATCGAGTAAAGGAGGAGGAAGTGTTTCCAGCGTCAGGAGGGTGGGTAACCAGAGGGACGCAGATTGAAGAGAATCAGTGACAGAACCAGAGGGGGAGCTGAGGATGAGGAGAAATGTTTTTACACAGAGAGCTGTTGTCATCTGGAAGGTGCTGCCTGAAAGGGCGGCGGAAGCAGATTCAATAGCAACTTGCAGAAAGGGGGAATGGGAGAATGACTAATTGAATCGCTGTCAAAAAGAGCTAGTACAGACACAGCAGGCTGAATGGCCTCTTCCTCTCTGCATCGTTTTCTACAATGAAGGCTGAGTGAGGTAAATGCATTCGGGTGAAAGCAATTGAAGGCCTGCGCTGAGGGAGAGCTGAAGTGAGCGATCAGGTTGGGTTGAGTGGTCCATCACACTGGCTGGGGAAGGAAATCAGAAAGGCGGCCAAGAATCCTCACTCACAGTCACAAGTTTAATCACCAGGTTAACAACTGAAACACAACTTAACAGTTAAGAAAGCACACCGGGGCCTTCAGAGCCCGGGAGAAATACAACCCCCCCCCCCCGATCAAACAGCCACAAAAATGGAAAACTCTAGTCATGCTCCTCCAAGAGCTGGCGAATGAAGGGGGTCGGTACTGGGTGCTTCCCAGAGGCACCATTACCCCCACCTCCTCCTCGTCACAGCCACCTAGGACACCAGGACTCCCGTGCCCCCGGCCCGGGTCCGAGACTCGCTCTCCCGAGCCGCCTTCTCGTCCTCGTTCATCAGCCGAATGTTGTACTTCTCCCGGTACTCGGTCAGCTCACGGCCTTTACTCTGCATCTGACCATTCAGGTTCTCGATCAGCTTCACCAGCTTGGGAGGGGCCCAGGGAAACACAAAGAGAGACAAGGCGAGAAGGGAGACATTGAGAAGAATGAACTTTCGTTTGTACAACACGTTAAAGACCTCCGTATTTGTTTAAAAACGGAAAATACCGGACGATTGCAGCAGGTCTGACAGCATCTGTGGAGAGAAAAGGGAGCGAAGGTGGAGTCTGGACAACTTTAGAGCCATTCAGCCTGGAAACATGGACTCCCTTCTCTCTCCACAGAGGCGGTTAGGCCTGCTGCCATTGTCCAGTATTTTTGGTTTCAGGTAACAGCTTCCACTGTAATTTAACTTGATCAGTATTTGTTTGCACTGGAGTGCTGCTCTGGGCTGTGCAGTAGAGCGCTCGAGTTGGAGTTTGGTGACTGAGGGAATTTAATTTTTATCTGAAGTCCGGTCTGTCTTTAATTTAGTAACTAAAATTTGCTGCTTGGGTTGGAAGGTAGTGAGCTTTAGGCCAGTTTTAAAGCAGGGTTTGTGTGGGCTCTGCTTGCAGCCGCAACAAATCAATTAGCTATGTGCCTTAAACAGGTTTTCAGAGGCTAGATTCAGAGTATAAAAGCAAGCCACCTTGCATGACTTTGTCTGCATTGGAGCGCTTAAGTCGGAGTTTGGGGACCGAGCGAGCTGGGGGCTTTTCCACCTTTCCTCAGAAAGGTGAGTGGCAGTCTTGGCAAGACCTGGAAGCTGATTGGGATAAATGAGAGCAACACAGAGTAAAAGAGCACAAGGTGAGTTAAAATAGGAGGGAGGGGGGGGAAGAGCAGCTTCAAAGTGACGTCACAGGAAAGTGCTGAGCCGGTTGACTGGTAAGGAACTTGCATGTGGGGATTAATATTAAATAGCAGTAAATTTAGAAATATCATTTTCATTCAGGGACTGAGAATAATAGTTTAACTATGAAAAACCTAATTAAGCAACGAGAGATGGCAGTGCAGGTGAGTTGTAGCTGTGGGAGGTGGGAGTTTCTGGATCCCACTATGTCATGGCAACCACATCTGCACGGTGGCGCAGTGGTTAGCACTGCTGCCTCGCGGCGCCGAGGTCCCAGGTTCGATTCCCGGCTCTGGGTCATTGTCCGTGTGGCGTTTGCACATTCTCCCCGTGTCTGCGTGGGTTTCGCCCCCACAACCCAAAGATGTGCAGGGTAGGTGGATTGGCCACGCTAAATTGCCCCTTACAGTAACTTCATTGCAGTGTTAATGTAAGACTACTTGTGACATTAAAGATTATTATTGCAGAGTGTTTGCAGCTCGAGGAACTTCGGCTCAGAATCGGTGAGCTTGAGTTCGAGCTTCAGACTCCGTGCCACATCGAGGAGGGGGAGTTACCTGGACGCTGTGTTTTAGTCAGTCACACCCCATACTTCAATAATAATCTTTATTGGCGCAAGGCGGCATTCCGGCGCCTGTTCGGGTACACCGACGGAGAAAACCGGAGCACCCGGAGGAAACCCGCGCAGACACGGGGAGAACGTGCAGACTCCACACCGACCGTGACCCAAGCCGGGAATCGAACCTGGGACCCTAGAGCCGTGAAGCAACAGTGCTAACCACTGTGCTACCGTGCTGCCCAAACTTGGCCAGTGGTCAGGGACAGGAGAGTGTGACTGCGAGTGAGGCTGGCAGAGGGATCCTGAACTCAGAAATGGAGCCTCAGCTCCTGACCTTGCCTAACAGGTATGAGGTATTTGCTCCTTATGTGGATGAGGTGAAGGACTGTAGGGAGGATGAGCTAGCTGACCACTGCACTGTGGTACAGGAGGCCACTCATGCCGGGGGAGCAAAAGGACAAGTGGCAGTGGTCAGGATTCTATTATCAGCAGTACAGATAGCATCCTTGGTAAACCGGATCGAGCGTCATGCATGGTGTGTTGCCTGTCTGGTGCCGGCTTGAAAGAATTTCGGAGAGGGATGGGGGCGGATCCAGTTGTTGTGGTCCAGGCTGGGACCAACTTGGGCAAGAGGTCCAGTTTCGGGATTATCAGGAATTGAGAACAGAATTAAAGAACTCAAGTGCTATAACCTCTGAATGATTACCCGAATGAAAATTGGCAGAAATAAGAAAATCAGGGGGAGTAAACCCGTGGCTAAAGGAGTGCTGCAGGAAAGGGGGGTTCCATTTTGTGGGGCACTGGCATCAATATTGGCACGGGCTCAACCTGAACCAGTCTGGGACAGTGTCCTTGCGGAGAGGCTGAACTCGTGTTCTCAAGGACTTCAATAAGTGTGTGCAGGGGGAGGGGTCGCTGATAATTTCCTACATCAATATGACCTGGATGCAATAAGGGGGCAAGCAACTGGATTTAGTGATGAGAAGATTCAATTAGTAACCTATTTAAGCGTAAACATTTAGCAAATAGTGATCATAACACAATCGACTTCAATGTAATATTTGAAAGTGAAAAGCACGTTATTAGAATGTTAGATTTAGAGAATGCCGACTTTAATGAAATGGGGCAGCATGGTAGCACAGTGGTTAGCACTGTGGCTTCACAGCTCCAGGGTCCCAGGTTCGATTCCCCGCTGGGTCACTGTCTGTGCGAAGTCTGCACGTTCTCCCCGTGTCTGCGTGGGTTTCCTCCGGGTGCTCCGGTTTCCTCCCACAGTCCAAAGACGTGCAGGTTAGGTGGATTGGCCACGCTAAATTGACCTTGGTGACCAAAAAAAAAAAATTTAGATGGGGTTACGGGGACAGGGTGGAGATAGGTAGAGTTCTCTTTCCAAGGGCTGGTGCAGACCGGATGGGCCGAATGGCCTCCTTCTGCACTGTAAATTCTATGATTCTGAGACCGAGACTGTCCACGGTAAACTGTGAAAACCTGCTAATGGGTAAAACAACTGAAGTGGAAGGTGTTTAAGGAAACATTTAACGCAATACAGAACCAGTTTGAACCCCAGAAAGGGAAATGCTCCATTTCACAGAAAAAATAGCCATGACCAACTAAAGAGAGGGAGAGCAGAAAACTAAAAAAAGGGCGCACAAAAATAGCACATACCCGACTGAATGAGAAGGCACGGCGATTAGCACTGCTGCCTAAGTACCAGTGACCCCAGTTCAATTCCGGCTTTGGGTGACTGTCTGAGTGGAGTTTGCAATCAGTGTCTGCGTGGGTTTCCTCCCAGGCCAAAGAAGCGCAGGTTAGGTAGATTGGCAAGGCTAAATTGCCCCTTATTTCCAAAGATATGCAGGTTTGATGGGGCTGCAGTGAAAGAGCAGGGAATGGACCTGGGAGGGGTCAGTGCAGACTGGATGGGTCAAATGGCCTCCTTCTGCTTTGTAGAGATTCAATGAATGGGATGGGTACAAAGCCCAGTAAAGGGTCACAAAGCAGCTTATAAGAGCTACTTAAAGGGATTATGAAACTCACAAAAAAGACATCAAAATCAATAATCATTTTATAGTTACAGTAAAGGTCAGGAGCAATGTTGGCCTGTTAAAGACCGAAAGTGCGGATATTGTCAGTGACCATGGGGAAATGGCGGCATGTTGAATAATTACTTTGCTGCAATATTTACAGTGGAAGAGGAGGATAGCTTGCTGGAGGTCTCAAGGGCATCAATAGTGGATTGGGGACGAAGACCAAGTAAAGTTGCCGCAAGCAAAACATCTGGGCAAAATTGCAGCAGATGGATTTCAATGCAAGTGTGAGGTTATCAATTTTTGCACCAAAAAAAAGGATAGATCAGGGTCCTTTCTAGATGGTACAAAGCTGAATTCAGTGGATTTTCAAAGAGACTTGGAGGGTTCAGGTGCATAGATCTTCATAATGCCAACAAGTGCAGAAAGTAATAATAATAATAATAATCTTTATTAGCGCCACATTAACGTAAAAATTATTTTTTAAATTACCCAATTCATTTTTTCTTCCAATTACGGGGGAATTTAGCGTGACCAATCCACCTACCCTGCACATCTTTGCGTTGTGGGAGTGAGACCCACGCAGACACGGGGAGAATGTGCGATCTCCACACAGACAGTGACCCAGGGCCAGGATCGAACCCTGGTCCTCAGCGTGTGAGGCAGCAGTGCTAACCACTGCACCGTGCGTAGGCTTACATTAATCCTCTAGTCGCCACACTCTGGCGCCTCTTCGGGTACACCGAGGGAGAATTCAGAATGTCCAATTCACCTAACAGCACGTCTTTCGGGACTTGTGGGAGGAAACCGGAGCACCCGGAGGAAACCTACGCAGACACAGGGAGGAAGTGCAGACTCCGCACAGACAGTGACCCAAGCCGGGAATCGAACCCGGGTCCCTTGCTACTGTGGGGCCCATAAATCAAGGCGGCTAATGGAATGCTAGCTTTTATACCTCGATAACCGGACTGCAAGGATGCAGATGTTATGCTGCAGCTTTACAAAACTCTGGTTAGACTCCACGTGGGAGCAGATCTGGGCACCACTACAGGAAGGATATTTCAGCCTTGGGAGGAGGGAGTGCAGCGTAGGTTTACAAGATGCCTGGACTTCAGGAGTTAGTTATGAGGAGAGATTATAACAGTTAGGTCGGTTTTCTGTCGAACTTTAGATATTAATAGAAAAGGACAGAGTAGATAAGAAAGTTTCCACTGGTTGGAGATTCTAAAACAAGGGGCCATATTCTAAAGAGATTAGAGCCAGATGGTTTAGGAGAGATATTAGGAAGCGCTACTACACACAAGGGCAGCAGAGGTTTGGGAATCTCCCACAAACAGCAGCTGAAGATGAGAAAGATAGGATTTTTGCTAAGCAACGATATTTGGGGACATGGGCCAACGGCAGGTATATGGAGTTAGGCCCCATATCAGCCAAGATGGCATTGAATGGCGGGACAGGTTTGAGGGGCTGAATGGCCTATTCCTGTATATGCGCCTGTCATACTGCTAGGAGGTTCAGTCGCCCTTGTAATGCAGGAAACATGACAGCAAGCTCCCACCATCCGGAATAGGATAAGGTACATAAAGATGGAAGCCATTTGGCCTCAGGCCTGCTGTCCGATTTCCCCGTCAACTCCTTCATGCCAAATTATCCATCACCGTGTGTCTTCAATATTCTCATCAACTGGAGTTCCACAACTCACTGAGGCAGAGAATTCCAAAGATACACAGTTCTCCGGAGATGGGAAGAAAATGTTGGCACCAGCCTGGACCCTCCCGACAGACCAGGGCTCCCTTAGCGCTGACCCTCCCGACAGCCCGGCGCTCGCTCGGTACGGAGTTTAACGTGATGGAGGTGAAGCCACGTTTCCTGTGCCAGACAGACCTCTGCTCGCCAAGTCACGTACCTGCTGCTTGTTCCCCTCGAGAGCAGGCAGGACCTCTCTCACAGTCCTTTCCACCAGTACACCTCCAACCATCCGGTAACACTTGCGTCCGGGATCAACCTCCGTCAGGGTGTCAATCACAAGCCTGGGGCAAGGAGAGGCAGAGGAGCATAGTTTAAAAATCAAACACCATTGGTATCGTAGAATTCCACGGCAGACGGCTATTCAGCCCATTGTGTCCATTCAAGCTCGGAGAGAGAGCAACATAATTAATCCCACTCCCTCCTCCATCCCCCAATTCCCTCGAGTATTTCGCGGGAGGGAATCCCAGGGTGGGGGGAGAATTTCAGAGGATGTCGCTCGTGACCCACAACACTGGGACACGAATCCCCAGTGACCCATGTCACTGGGACAGGACAGGAATCCCCAGAGACCCGCGACACTGGGACACGAATCCCCAGTGACCCACGTCACTGGGACAGGACAGGAATCCCCAGAGACCCGTGACACTGGGACACGAATCCCCAGAGACCCACGACACTGGGACAGGACAGGAATCCCCAGAGACCCGCGACACTGGGACACGAATCCCCAGTGACCCACGTCACTGGGACAGGACAGGAATCCCCAGAGACCCGCGACACTGGGACACGAATCCCCAGTGACCCACGTCACTGGGACAGGACAGGAATCCCCAGAGACCCGCGACACTGGGACACGAATCCCCAGTGACCCACGTCACTGGGACAGGACAGGAATCCCCAGAGACCCGCGACACTGGGACAGGAATCCCCAGTGACCCACGTCACTGGGACAGGACAGGAATCCCCAGAGACCCGCGACACTGGGACACGAATCCCCAGAGACCCACGACACTGGGACAGGACAGGAATCCCCAGAGACCCGCGACACTGGGACACGAATCCCCAGTGACCCACGTCACTGGGACAGGACAGGAATCCCCAGAGACCCGCGAGACTGGGACACGAATCCCCAGAGACCCACGACACTGGGACAGGACAGGAATCCCCAGAGACCCGCGACACTGGGACACGAATCCCCAGTGACCCACGACACTGGGACAGGACAGGAATCCCCAGAGACCCGCGACACTGGGACACGAATCCCCAGTGACCCACGTCACTGGGACAGGACAGGAATCCCCAGAGACCCGCGAGACTGGGACACGAATCCCCAGTGACCCACGTCACTGGGACAGGACAGGAATCCCCAGAGCCCCGCGACACTGGGACACGAATCCCCAGTGACCCATGTCACTGGGACAGGACAGGAATCCCCAGAGACCCGCGACACTGGGACATGAATCCCCAGTGACCCACGTCACTGGGACAGGACAGGAATCCCCAGAGACCCGTGACACTGGGACACGAATCCCCAGAGACCCACGACACTGGGACAGGACAGGAATCCCCAGAGACCCACGACACTGGGACACGAATCCCCAGTGACCCACGTCACTGGGACAGGACAGGAATCCCCAGAGACCCGCGACACTGGGACACGAATCCCCAGTGACCCACGTCACTGGGACAGGACAGGAATCCCCAGAGCCCCGCGACACTGGGACACGAATCCCCAGTGACCCATGTCACTGGGACAGGACAGGAATCCCCAGAGACCCGCGAGACTGGGACACGAATCCCCAGTGACCCACGTCACTGGGACAGGACAGGAATCCCCAGAGACCCGCGACACTGGGACACGAATCCCCAGAGACCCACGACACTGGGACAGGACAGGAATCCCCAGAGACCCACGACACTGGGACACGAATCCCCAGAGACCCACGTCACTGGGACAGGACAGGAATCCCCAGAGACCCGCGACACTGGGACACGAATCCCCAGAGACCCACGACACTGGGACAGGACAGGAATCCCCAGAGACCCGCGACACTGGGACACGAATCCCCAGAGACCCACGTCACTGGGACAGGACAGGAATCCCCAGAGACCCGCGACACTGGGACGGGACAGGAATCCCCAGAGACCCGCGACACTGGGACACGAATCCCCAGTGACCCGCGAGACTGGGACACGAATCCCCAGAGACCCACGTCACTGGGACGGGACAGGAATCCCCAGAGACCCGCGACACTGGGACGGGACAGGAATCCCCAGAGACCCGCGACACTGGGACACGAATCCCCAGAGACCCGCGACACTGGGACAGGACAGGAATCCCCAGAGACCCGCGACACTGGGACACGAATCCCCAGAGACCCACGTCACTGGGACAGGACAGGAATCCCCAGAGACCCGCCACACTGGGACAGGAATCCCCAGAGACCCACGTCACTGGGACAGGACAGGAATCCCCAGAGACCCGCGACACTGGGACAGGACAGGAATCCCCAGAGACCCGCGACACTGGGACAGGACAGGAATCCCCAGAGACCCGCGACACTGGGACAGGACAGGAATCCCCAGAGACCCGCGACACTGGGACACGAATCCCCAGAGACCCACGTCACTGGGACAGGACAGGAATCCCCAGAGACCCGCGACACTGGGACACGAATCCCCAGAGACCCACGACACTGGGACAGGACAGGAATCCCCAGAGACCCGCGACACTGGGACACGAATCCCCAGAGACCCACGTCACTGGGACAGGACAGGAATCCCCAGAGACCCGCGACACTGGGACACGAATCCCCAGTGACCCACGTCACTGGGACAGGACAGGAATCCCCAGAGACCCGCGACACTGGGACAGGACAGGAATCCCCAGAGACCCGCAAGACTGGGACACGAATCCCCAGAGACCCGCGACACTGGGACGGGACAGGAATCCCCAGAGACCCGCGACACTGGGACACGAATCCCCAGTGACCCACGTCACTGGGACAGGACAGGAATCCCCAGAGACCCGCGACACTGGGACAGGACAGGAATCCCCAGAGACCCGCCACACTGGGACAGGAATCCCCAGAGACCCACGTCACTGGGACAGGACAGGAATCCCCAGAGACCCGCGACACTGGGACAGGACAGGAATCCCCAGAGACCCGCGACACTGGGACAGGACAGGAATCCCCAGAGACCCGCGACACTGGGACGGGACAGGAATCCCCAGAGACCCGCGACACTGGGACACGAATCCCCAGAGACCCACGTCACTGGGACAGGACAGGAATCCCCAGAGACCCGCGACACTGGGACACGAATCCCCAGAGACCCACGACACTGGGACAGGACAGGAATCCCCAGAGACCCGCGACACTGGGACACGAATCCCCAGAGACCCACGTCACTGGGACAGGACAGGAATCCCCAGAGACCCGCGACACTGGGACACGAATCCCCAGTGACCCACGTCACTGGGACAGGACAGGAATCCCCAGAGACCCGCGACACTGGGACAGGACAGGAATCCCCAGAGACCCGCAAGACTGGGACACGAATCCCCAGAGACCCGCGACACTGGGACGGGACAGGAATCCCCAGAGACCCGCGACACTGGGACACGAATCCCCAGTGACCCACGTCACTGGGACAGGACAGGAATCCCCAGAGACCCGCGACACTGGGACGGGACAGGAATCCCCAGAGACCCGCGACACTGGGACACGAATCCCCAGTGACCCGCGAGACTGGGACACGAATCCCCAGTGACCCACGTCACTGGGACAGGACAGGAATCCCCAGAGACCCGCGACACTGGGACGGGACAGGAATCCCCAGAGACCCGCGACACTGGGACAGGACAGGAATCCCCAGAGACCCGCGACACTGGGACGGGACAGGAATCCCCAGTGACCCACGACACTGGGACGGGACAGGAATCCCCAGAGACCCGCGACACTGGGACGGGACAGGAATCCCCAGTGACCCACGTCACTGGGACGGGACAGGAATCCCCAGTGACCCACGTCACTGGGACAGGACAGGAATCCCCAGAGACCCGCGACACTGGGACAGGACAGGAATCCCCAGAGACCCGCGACACTGGGACGGGACAGGAATCCCCAGAGACCCGCGACACTGGGACGGGACAGGAATCCCCAGAGACCCGCGACACTGGGACGGGACAGGAATCCCCAGTGACCCGCGACACTGGGACGGGACAGGAATCCCCAGAGACCCGCGACACTGGGACGGGACAGGAATCCCCAGAGACCCGCGACACTGGGACAGGACAGGAATCCCCAGAGACCCGCGACACTGGGACGGGACAGGAATCCCCAGTGACCCACGTCACTGGGACAGGACAGGAATCCCCAGAGACCCGCGACACTGGGACAGGACAGGAATCCCCAGTGACCCACGTCACTGGGACAGGACAGGAATCCCCAGTGACCCGCGAGACTGGGACACGAATCCCCAGTGACCCACGTCACTGGGACAGGACAGGAATCCCCAGAGACCCGCGACACTGGGACGGGACAGGAATCCCCAGTGACCCACGACACTGGGACGGGACAGGAATCCCCGGTGACCCGCGACACTGGGGCGGGAATCCCCGGTGACGTTACCCGTGCTCCGCCACCTCCTGCTCCAGCTCGGCCCCCTTCCCGGCCAGCCCGCGCTGCTCCTGCCGCAGTTTGTTGAAGCCGGCCAGCACTTGCTCGGGAGTGAGCGCGGAGGCCTGCCCGGCGCGGCCGGCCAGCGGCGCAGCTCCGCCCCCGGGACCCTCCATCCCGCCGACTGGCGCCCGCGCCGCCCGCCCGCCGCCTTTATACCCAGCCGCGGCTGTCCGCGGCGCGCGCCTGCGCGGGCCCCTCCCCCAGCGCGGGCCCCTCCCCCAGCGCGGGCCCCTCCCCCCCGCCCGGGCCCCTCCCCCCGCCCGGGCCCGATCGGCCGCCGCCTCAGCCGCTTCCCCCCCCCAACCGTCCTCGTTCCTCCACTTGTTCCCCTCTTTGATCCAACCGAACCAGGCGTGCAGGAGGCAGCTAAAGGGGGCGTCGGACCCCTGCCCACTTTTCTGTTTCAGTTGGTAATTTCCCCGTGCAGATGTTGGCGAATTGCTCAAAGGGCTGATATTCTGCTTTGGTTTATGATTTTGGAAGCGATCGGGTGACTTTGTTGGCCCGGGCAGCAGGCACCCTGGTTGGACGGCCAAACCTGCCAGGCCCCCGGGTGTCAGGTGGCCAGCGGCGCGGGGTTTCCTGGGG
The DNA here is from genome assembly GCF_047496885.1 of Scyliorhinus torazame. NCBI lineage: Eukaryota > Metazoa > Chordata > Chondrichthyes > Carcharhiniformes > Scyliorhinidae > Scyliorhinus > Scyliorhinus torazame. The sequence goes on along the minus strand of NC_092710.1, from coordinate 75,590,451 downwards.
TTCCGGCAGGGGCGGCGCGGGGTTTCCTGGGGTTCCGGCAGGGGCGGCGCGGGGTTTCCGGCAGGGGCGGCGCTCACCTTGATGCTCCTCCTCACCCGCCTCGCGCAGTTTCAAGGACAATCTCGGTAATATGTCACCGCCACGCCGCATACTTATTTTCTTTAAATTTCAGTCATCCTCGCGCGCGCCTGGGCGGTTCAGAAAGAAACCACACAATTTCAGTTGGTCTCGTGATCCGTTGCCCGCCCGTGACGTCATGACGTTTCCAATCAATGGCGCGAGGGGCGGGGCTACAGGACAATCACCTCATTTACATATTCACATCTCAGCCTCCCCCCCCCCCCAGCCCAACAACAAAGAACAAAGAAATGTACAGCACAGGAACAGGCCCTTCGGCCCTCCAAGCCCGTGCCGACCATGCTGCCCGACTAAACTACAATCTTCTACACTTCCTGGGTCCGTATCCTTCTATTCCCATCCTATTCATATATTTGTCAAGATGCCCCTTAAATGTCCCTATCGTCCCTGCCTCCACTACCTCCTCCGGTAGTGAGTTCCAGGCACCCACTACCCTCTGCGTAAAAAACTTGCCTCGTACATCTGCTCTAAACCTTGCCCCTCTCACCTTAAACCTATGCCCCCTAGTAATTGACCCCTCTACCCTGGGGAAAAGCCTCTGACTATCCACTCTGTCTATGCCCCTCATAATTTTGTAGACCTCTATCAGGTCACCCCTCAACCTCCTTCGTTCCAGTGAGAACAAACCGAGTTTATTCAACCGCTCCTCATAGCTAATGCCCTCCATACCAGGCAACATCCTGGTAAATCTCTTCTGCACCCTCTCTAAAGCCTCCACATCCTTCTGGTAGTGTGGCGACCAGAATTGAACACTATACTCCAAGTGTGGCCTAACTAAGGTTCTATACAGCTGCAACATGACTTGCCAATTCTTATACTCAATGCCCCGGCCAATGAAGGCAAGCATGCCGTATGCCTTCTTGACTACCTTCTCCACCTGTGTTGCCCCTTTCAATGACCTGTGGACCTGTACTCCTAGATCTCTTTGACCTTCAATACTCTTGACGGTTCTACCATTCACTGTATATTCCCAACCTGCATTAGACCTTCCAAAATGCATTACCTCACATTTGTCCAGATTAAACTCCATCTGCCATCTCTCCGCCCAAGTCTCCAAACAATCTAAATCCTGCTGTATCCTCCGACAATCCTCATCGCTATCTGCAATTCCACCAACCTTTGTGTCGTCTGCAAACTTACTAATCAGACCAGTTACATTTTCCTCCAAATCATTTATATATACTACAAAGAGCAAAGGTCCCAGCACTGATCCCTGTGGAACACCACTGGTCACAGCCCTCCAATTAGAAAAGCATCCCTCCATTGCTACTCTCTGCCTTCTATGGCCTAGCCAGTTCTGTATCCACCTTGCCAGCTCACCCCTGATCCCATGTGACTTCACCTTTTGTACTAGTCTACCATGAGGGACCTTGTCAAAGGCCTTACTGAAGTCCACATAGACAACATCCACTGCCCTACCTGCATCAATCATCTTAGTGACCTCCTCGAAAAACTCTATCAAGTTAGTGAGACACGACCTTCCCTTCACAAAACCGTGCTGCCTCTCATTAATACGTCCATTTGCTTCCAAATGGGAGTAGATCCTGTCTCGAAGAATTCTCTCCAGTAATTTCCCTACCACTGAAGTAAGGCTCACCGGCCTGTAGTTCCCGGGATTATCCTTGCTACCCTTCTTAAACAGAGGAACAACATTGGCTATTCTCCAGTCCTCCGGGACATCCCCTGAAGACAGCGAGGATCCAAAGATTTCTGTCAAGGCCTCAGCAATTTCCTCTCCAGCCTCCTTCAGTATTCTGGGGTAGATCCCATCAGGCCCTGGGGACTTATCTACCTTAATATTTTTTAAGACACCCAACACCTCGTCTTTTTGGATCTCAATGTGACCCAGGCTATCTACACGCCCTTCTCCAGACTCAACATCGACCAATTTCTTCTCTTTGGTGAATACTGATGCAAAGTATTCATTTAGTACCTCGCCCATTTCCTCTGGCTCCACACATAGATTCCCTTGCCTATCCTTCAGTGGGCCAACCCTTTCCCTGGCTACCCTCTTGCTTTTTATGTACGTGTAAAAAGCCTTGGGATTTTCCTTAACCCTATTTGCCAATGACTTTTCGTGACCCCTTCTAGCCCTCCTGACTCCTGGCTTAAGTTCCTTCCTACTTTCCTTATATTCCACGCAGGCTTCGTCTGTTCCCAGCCTTTTACCCTGACAAATGCCTCCTTTTTCTTTTTGACGAGGCCTACAGTATCTCTCGTCATCCAAGGTTCCCGAAAATTGCCGTATTTATCCTTCTTCCTCACAGGAACATGCCGGTCCTGAATTACTTTCAACTGCCACTTGAAAGCCTCCCATATGTCAGATGTTGATTTGCCCTCAAACATCCGCCCCCAATCTATGTTCTTCAGCTCCTGCCTAATATTGTTATAATTAGCCTTCCCCCAATTTAGCACATTCATCCTAGGACCACTCTTATCCTTGTCCACCAGTACTTTAAAACTTACTGAATTGTGGTCACTGCTACCGAAATGCTCCCCTACTGAAACATCTACCACCTGGCTGGGCTCATTCCCCAATACCAGGTCCAGTACCGCCCCTTCCCTAGTTGGACTGTCTACATATTGTTTTAAGAAGCCCTCCTGGATGCTCCTTACAAACTCCGCCCCATCTAAGCCCCTGGCACTAAGTGAGTCTCAGTCAATATTGGGTAAGTTGAAGTCTCCCATCACCACAACCCTGTTGTTTTTACTCTTTTCCAAAATCTGTCTACCTATCTGCTCCTCTATCTCCCGCTGGCTGTTGGGAGGCCTGTAGTAAACCCCCAACATTGTGACTGCACCCTTCTTATTCCTGATCTCTACCCATATAGCCTCACTGCCCTCTGAGGTGTCCTCCCGCAGTACAGCTGTGATATTCTCCCGAACCAGTAGCGCAACTCCGCCTCCCCTTTTACATCCCCCTCTATCCCGCCTGAAACATCTAAATCCTGGAACGTTTAGCTGCCAATCCTGCCCTTCCCTCAACCAGGTCTCTGTAATGGCAACAACATCATAGTTCCAAGTACTAATCCAAGCTCAAAGTTCATCTGCCTTACCCGTAATACTTCTTGCATTAAAACATATGCACTTCAGGCCACCAGACCCGCTGTGTTCAGCAACTTCTCCCTGTCTGCTCTGCCTCAGAGCCACACTGTCCCTATTCCCTAGTTCTCCCTCAATGCTCTCACCTTCTGACCTATTGCTCCCGTGCCCACCCCCCTGCCATACTAGTTTAAACCCTCCCGTGTGACACTAGCAAACCTCGCGGCCAGGATATTTATGCCTCTCCGGTTTAGATGCAACCCGTCCTTCTTATACAGGTCACACCTGCCCCGGAAGAGCTCCCAGTGGTCCAGATAACGGAAACCCTCCCTCCTACACCAGCTGTTTAGCCACGTGTTTAGCTGCTCTATCTTCCTATTTCTAGCCTCACTGGCACGTAGCACAGGGAGTAATCCCGAGATTACAACCCTCGAGGTCCTGTCTTTTAACTTTCTGCCTAGCTCTATGAACTCCTGCTGCAGGACCTCATGCCCCTTCCTGCCTATGTCGTTAGTACCAATATGTACAACGACCTCTGCCTGTTTGCCCTCCCCCTTCAGGATGCCCTCTACCCGTTCGGAGACATCCTGGACCCTGGCACCAGGGAGGCAACATACCATCCTGGAATCTCTTTCACATCCACAGAAGCGCCTATCTGTGCCCCTGACTATAGAGTCCCCTATTACTATTACTCTTCTGCGCTTTGACCCTCCCTTCTGAACATCAGAGCCAGCCGTGGTGCCACTGCTCTGGCTGCTGCTGTTTTCCCCTGATAGGCTATCCCCCCCGACAGTATCCAAAGGGGTATACCTGGTCGAGTGGGGGACAACCACAGGGGATTCCTGCACTGACTGCCTGCCCTTTCTGGTGGTCACCCATTTCTCTGCCTGCACCTTGGGTGTGACCACATTTATATAACTGCGATCTATGACGCTTTCCGCCACCTGCATGCTCCTAAGTGCATCCAATTGCTGCTCCAACCGAACCATGCGGTCTGTGAGGAGCTCCAGTTGGGTGCACTTTCTGCAGATGAAGCCATCCGGGACGCTGGAAGCCTCCCGGACCTGCCACATCTCACAGTCAGAGCACTGCACCCCTCTAACTGACATTGCGTCAATTAATTTAAATTTAAATTTAAATTTAAAAAAAAATATATTTTAAAAATTTCAAAGTTACTGCTAACTAACTGTTTCCTAGCACTAGATTTCTACTATAAATGCGAAAGCTAAATATAGTACTCTCCGATCTCTGGCTTAGATACCCCTCTAAATTATAATTAAGTAATTATGTTTAATTAGTTACCAATGCTTAATTTTTTTAATTTAGTGTAGAATCCCAACCAGCCACTCAGGCCACAGCTTTTCTGTGATGTCACTTCAGTTTCCCCCGACACACACAATTTGAAAAAGGTATAAAAGCAAAAATGAGTAAAAATCACTTACTTACCTTCTGAGTGTCTTAGATGTTCTCAGGTTCTCTCCCTGACAGAGACTGCTCCTCCTCCTCCTCCGTCCCCCCGCCCATCTCCCCGCCTCCCCCCGTCTCCCCGTCCCCACGCCCCGTCTCCCCGCCCCGCCCCGTCTCCCCACCCTGCCCCCCGCCCAGTCTCCCCGCCCCGTCCCCCCGCCCCGTCCCCCTGCCCCGCCCTGTCTCCCCACCCCGTCCCCCCGCCCCACCTCCCCGCCCCGTCCCGTCTACCCGCCCCGTCCCCCCCGCCCTGCCCCGTCTCCCCACCCCGTCGCCCCGTCCCGTCTACCCGTCCCCCTGCCCCGTCCCCCTGCCCCCCCCGCCCCATCTCCCCGCCCCCCCCGTCTCCCTGTCCCCACGCCCCGTCCCCCCACCCCGTCTCACCGTCCCCCGCCCCGTCTCCCCCCCCCGCCCCGTCTCCCCGCCCCGTCCCCCCGCCCCGTCTCCCCGCCCTGTCTCCCCACCCCGTCCCCCCGCCCCGTCCCCCGCCCCGCCCCGTCTCCGCGCCCCGAATGGCCGCCTCACCCCATCACATAGCCCTGACCCACCCCACCGTCTGCCCCGTCTTACTGCCCCCCCTGCCTCGACGTCCCACTCCCCGACTCGCCAACACCATCTCACCACCCACCCGTCTCGCCACCTCGCCATACCTCCTATCGTTGCTCCCCCTCGCTCGCGCATACGTGTCCACTTGAGCGTGCAGCGCACACAGACCACACTAGGTGAGGGAGCTTTGAGAGTGGGATGGATGGAGGGACTGCCGGATGGAAAATAACAAAGGGGCGAGGAGTTGAGGGAGGGGGTGAGAAGGTTTTTTAAATTCATATAATCTGGGTAGAGGGATGGGGAAATTTTGAGGGACAGAGGAAGGTAGTAGAAGAGGGAGAGATTAAAGGTTTGAGCGAGGCATGGGTGATTGCGGGTTCTAGGAGGGATTGAGGATGATACTGAAGAGTCGATGTGGTCTGGGAAGGTGGTTGAGGACAGGTTTATTCGATAACCTCCTGTTCCCCTATCACTCCCTGTGGGAGGCTAGAAAGGATCTCCATGACTTTTTGGAGGATTTCAGGGGAGAAGTGCCTAACTCTCACTCTCTGTGTCCCCCGGGCAGGTTGCGAGGCCTGGTCATGGCCAGCAGAGGTTTGATTGGAGTTTGCCAGTTGAATTGTACAGGAAATAAGGAGCAGAATTTTGCCGAGTGTCAGAGTTTGGTGCTGGAGGGAGCTGAGCGGGCGCAAAATTCCTATTCCTCCCTGAAGCCTTCGATTATGTGGCCTCCTCGCAGGAGAAGACCCTCAGCCTGGCAGAAACTCTGGATGGAAATCTCATTCAGCGCTACCTCCAGATGGCCCGTACCTACGTTACACCTCACCTCACCCTCACCTCACCTCACCTCTCCTCACCTCCTCACCTCACCCTCACCTCCTCACCTCACCCTCTCACCTCACCTCACCTCTCCTCACCTCCTCACCTCAACCTCACCTCCTCACCTCACCCTCACCTCACCTCCTCACCTCACCTCCCACCCTCTCCCTCCCTCACCTCACCCTCACCTCACTTCCTCACTCCTCACCTCACCCTCACCTCACCTCCTCACCTCACCTCCTCAACTCTCACCCTCACCTACTCACCTCACCCTCACCTCACCTCCTCACCTCACCCTCACCTCCTCACCTCACCCTCACCTCACCTCCTCACCTCTCCTCACCTCCTCACCTCACCCTCACCCTCACCTCCTCACCTCACCTCACCTCCTCACCTCACCCTCACCTCACCTCCTCACCTCTCCTCACCTCCTCACCTCACCCCTCACCTCCTCACCTCACCTCCTCACCCTCTCCCTCCCTCATCTCACCCTCACCTCACTTCCTCACCTCTCCCTCACCCTCTCCCTCACCTCACTTCCTCACCTCTCCCTCACCCTGTCCCTCACCTCACCTCCTCACCTCTCCCTCACCTCACCTCCTCACCTCCTCACCTCACCCTCACCTCCTCACCTCTCCCTCACCCTCACCTCACCTCACCTCACCTCCTCCTCTCCTCACCCTCTCCCTCCCTCACCCTCTCCCTCCCTCCCTCACCTCACCTCACCTCCTCACCTCCTCACCTCACCCTCACCTCCTCACCTCACCCTCACCTCACCTCCTCACCTCACCTCCCACCCTCTCCCTCCTCACCTCACCCTCACCTCACTTCCTCACCTCCTCACCTCACCCTCACCTCACCTCCTCACCTCACCTCCTCACCTCACCCTCACCTACTCACCTCACCCTCACCTCACCTCCTCACCTCACCCTCACCTCCTCACCTCACCCTCACCTCACCTCCTCCACCTCTCCTCACCTCCTCACCTCACCCTCACCTCCTCACCTCACCCTCACCTCCTCACCCTCACCTCCTCACCCTCTCCCTCCCTCATCTCACCCTCACCTCACTTCCTCAACTCTCCCTCACCCTCTCCCTCACCTCACTTCCTCACCTCTCCTCACCCTGTCCCTCACCTCACCTCCTCACCTCTCCCTCACCTCACCTCCTCACCTCCTCACCTCACCCTCACCTCCTCACCTCTCCCTCACCCTCACGCTCACCCTCACCTCACCTCCTCCTCCTCTCCTCACCCTCTCCCTCCCTCACCCTCTCCCTCCCTCCCCTCACCTCACCTCACCTCCTCACCTCCTCACCTCACCCTCACCTCCTCACCACTCCCTCACCTCACCTCCTCACCTCACCTCACCCTCTCCCTCCCTCACCTCCTCACCTCTCCCACACCTCACCTCCTCACCTCCTCACCTCACCCTCACCTCCACACCCTCATCTCACCTCCTCACCTCACCTCCTCACCCTCTCCCCTCCCTCACCTCACCCTCACCTCACTTCCTCACCTCTCCCTCACCCACCTCCCTCACCTCCACCTCTCACCTCCACCCTCACCCTCACCTCACCTCACCCCTCCTCTCCTCACCCTCTCCCTCCTCACCTCACCCTCTCCCTCCCCTCCCTCACCTCACCTCCTCACCCTCTCCCTCCCTCCTCCCTCACCTCACCTTACCCCTCACCTCACCCCCTCCTCCACCACCCTCCCTCCCTCACCTCACCCTCTCCCTCCCTCACCCTCACCCTCCCTCCCTCACCTCACCTCCTCACCTCACCCTCACCTCACCTCCTCACCTCCCCCTCACCCTCTCCCTCCCTCCCTCACCTCCTCACCTCACCCTCACCTCACCTCCTCACCCCCCCTCACCTCACCTCCTCACCCTCTCCCTCCCTCACCTCACCCTCTCCCTCCCTCCCTCACCTCACCCCTCACCCTCTCCCCCCACCCTCACCTCACCTCCTCACCCACCCTCACCTCACCACCTCACCTCCTCCTCTCCTCACCCTCTCCCTCCCTCACCTCACCCTCTCCCTCCCTCCCTCACTCACCACCCTCTCCCTTCCTCCCTCACCTCACCTCCTCACCTCACCCTCACCTCACCTCCTCACCTCTCCCTCACCCTCTCCCTCCCCTCACCTCCTCACCCCCACCCTCCTCACCCCCCCTCCTCACCCTCACCCTCCCCACCCTCTCCCTCCCTCCTCACCCTCCCCTCCTCACCCTCCCCACCCACTCCCTCCCCTCCTCACCCTCACCCTCCCCACCCTCACCCTCCCCTCCTCACCCTCACCCCACCCTCCTCACCCTCACCCTCCCCACCCTCTCCCTCCCCTCCCTCACCCTCACCCTCCCCTCCTCACCCTCCCCACCCACTCCCTCCCCTCCTCACCCCACCCTCCCCACCCTCACCCACCCCTCCACACCCTCACCTCCTCACCCTCACCCTCCCCTCCTCACCCACACCCTCCCCTCCTCACCCTCACCCCCCTCCCCACCTCACCCCCTCCCTCACCCACCCCCTCCCTCACCTCACCCTCCTCCCTCACCTCACCTCCACCACACCCTCCCACCACCCTCACCTCCTCCCACCCTCCCTCACCCTCTCCCTCACCCTCCCACCCCCCCTCTCCCTCCCCTCCCTCCCTCACCCTCTCCCTCCCCTACCCTCTCCCTCCCCTCCCTCACCTCACCTCACCCTCCCCTTCCTCCCCTCTCTCCCTCCCCTCCCTCACCCACCCTCCCCTCCCTCTCCCCTCCCTCTCCCCTCCCTCCCTCCACCCCTCCCCCTCCCTCCCTCTCCCTCCCCTCCCCTCCCTCCCTCCCCTCCCCTCCCCTCCCTCCCTCTCCCACCCCTCCATCACCCTCTCCCCTCCCCTCCCTCACCTCACCTCCTCACCTCACCCTCACCTCACCTCCTTACCTCCCCTCTCCCACCGCCTCACCCTCTCCCTCCCTCAACCTCACCCTCTCCCTCCACCCCACCTCCTCACCCTCTCCCTCCCTCCCTCACCTCACCTCCTCACCTCCACCCTCACCTCCTCACCTCCTCCTCTCCTCACCTCCTCACCCTCTCCCTCCCTCACCTCACCCTCTCCCTCCCTCCCTCACCTCACCTCCTCACCCTCTCCCACCCTCCCTCACCTCCTCACCCTCTCCCTCCCTCCTCACCTCCACCCCCACCCCTCCCTCCCTCCCTCACACACCTCCTCACTTCGCCCTCACCTCACCTCCCACCTCCCCCTCACCTCACCTCCACACCCTCTCCCCACCCACCCTCTCCCTCACCTCACCTCCTCACCCTCTCTCTCCCTCCCTCACTCACCTCACCTCACCCCTCACCTCTCCCTCCCTCCCCCCACCTCCCTCACCCTCTCCCTCCCCACCCCTCACCTCCTCACCCTCACCCCTCCACCCCTCCTCAACCTCACCCTCCCCTCCTCACCCTCACCACCCTCTCCCTCCCCTCCTCACCCTCACCCTCCCCTCCTCACCCTCACCCTCCCCTCCTCACCCTCAACCCTGCCCTCCTCACCCTCCCCCTCCTCACCCTCACCCCTCCACTCCTCACCCTCACCCTCCCCTCCTCACCCTCACCCACCCCTCCCCTCCCTCACCCTCACCCTCCCCTCCCACCCACACCCTCCCCTCCTCACCCTCACCCTCACCCTCCCCACCTCACCCACACCCTCACCCACCCCTCCTCACCCTCACCCTCCCCCTCACCCACACCACACTCCCTCCCTCACCCACCTCCTCCCTCACCTCACCTCCCTCACCCACCCCACCCTCACCTCCTCACCCTCTCCCCTCCCTCACCTCACCCACACCCTCCCGTCCCCACCCTCACCCTCTCCCTCCCCTCCCTCACCCTCTCCTCCCCTCCCCTCCCTCACCCACTCCCACCCCTCCCTCACCCACTCCTCCCCTCCCTCACCCTCTCCCTCCCCTCCCTCCCCTCCCTCCCTCCCCACCCTCACCCTCACCTCCCTCCCCACCCTCCCCTCCCTCCCCCCCCTCCCCTCCCCCTCCCTCTCCCTCCCTCCCTCACCCCTCCCTCCCCACCCTCTCCCTCACTCCCTCACCCTCCCCCCTCCCTCACCTCACCTCCTCACCCTCCCCTTCCTCCCACTCACCCTCCCTCCCTCACCCTCCCCCCCCTCACCCCCTCCCTCCCTCTCCCCTCCCTCCCTCCCTCTCCCCTCCCCCCTCTCCCTTCCCTCCCTCCCTCCCTCTCCCTCCCCTCCCTCACCCTCTCCCTCCCCTCCCTCACCTCACCTCCTCACCTCCCCTCCCTCCCTCCTCCCTCCCCTCCCTCCCTCACCCCTCCCTCCCTCCCCTCCCTCCCACACTCTCTCCCCTCCCCTCCCTCCCCTCCCTCCCTCACCCTCCCCTCCCCTCCCTCCCCCTCCCCTCCCCTCCCTCCCCCTCCCCTCCCCTCCCTCCCTCACCTCCCCTCCCTCCCTCACCCTCCCCTCCTCCCTCCCCCTCCACTCCCTCCCTCCCCCCTCCCCTCCCTCCCTCCCCCCCCTCCCTCCCTCCCCACCCTCCCCTCCCTCCCCTCCCCTCCCTCCCTCCCCTCCCTCCCTCCCCCCTCCCCTCCCTCCCTCCCCCTCACCTCCCTCCCTCCCCCCACCTCCCCCCCCTCCCCTCACCCCTCCCCTCCCTCCCCTCCCTCCCCTCCCTCACCTCCCCCCCTCCCCCTCCCTCCCCACCCTCCCTCCTCACCCTCCCCTCCCACCCCTCCCCTCCTCACCCCTCCCCTCCCTCACCCTCTCCTCCCCTCCTCACCCCTCCTCCTCCCTCCCCTCCCTCACCCTCTCCCTCCCCCCCCTCCTCTCCCTCACCTCACCCTCCACCGTCTCCTCCACTCCCTCTCCCTCACCTCCTCCTCTCTCCCTCCCCTCCTCTCCCTCACCCTCCCCTCCTCTCCCTCACCCTCCCCTCCTCCCCTCACCCTCCCATCCCTCACCCTCCCCCTCCTCTCCCTCACCCTCCCCTCCTCTCCCTCACCCTCCCCTCCTCTCCCTCACCCTCCCCTCCTCTCCCTCACCCTCCCCTCCTCTCCCTCACCCTCCCCTCCTCTCCCTCACCCTCCCCACCTCTCCCTCACCCTCCCCACCTCTCCCTCACCCTCCCCACCCTCTCCCTCACCCTCCCCACCTCTCCCTCACCCTCCCCACCTCTCCCTCACCCTCCCCACCTCTCCCTCACCCTCCCCTCCTCCCTCCCTCTCCCCTCCCTCCCTCTCCCTCCTCCCCCTCCCTCCCTCCCCTCCCCTCCCTCCTCCCTCCCTCCCCTCCCTCCCCTCCCTCCCTCCCCCCCCTCCCCACCCCTCCCTCACCCTGTCCCTCCCCTCCCCTCCCTCACCCTGTCCCTCCCCTCCCTCACCTCACCTCCTCAGCCTCCCCTCCCTCCCTCCTCTCCTCCCCTCCCTCCCTCACTCTCCCCCCTCCCTCACTCCTCTCCCCTCCCCTCCCTCCCCTCCCTCCCTCACCCTCCCCCTCCCTCCCCTCACCGTCCCCTCCCTCCCTCACCGTCCCCTCCCTCCCTCACCCTCCCTTCCCTCCCTCCCCCTCCACTCCCTCCCTCCCCCCTCCCCCTCCCCTCCCTCCCTCCCCCTCCCCTCCTCCCTCCCTCCCCCTCCCCTCCCTCCCTCCCCTCCCCTCCCTCCCTCACCCTCCCCTCCCTCCCTCCCTCCCTCCCCCTCCCTCCCTCCCTCCCCCCTCCCCTCCCTCCCTCCCCCTCCCCTCCCTCCCTCCCCCCTCACCTCCCTCCCTCCCTCCCCCTCACCTCCCTCCCTCCCTCCCCCTCACCTCCCTCCCTCCCCCTCACCTCCTCCCTCCCCCTCACCTCCCCCCCTCTCCCCCTCACTCCTCCCCTCTCCCTCCCCTCCCCTCCTCACCCTCCCATCCCCTCCTCACCCTCCCCTCCCCTCCTCACCCTCCCTCCTCTCCTCACCCTCCCCTCCTCACCCTCCCCTCCTCACCCTCATCCTCCCCTCCCCTCCCCTCCTCACACTCTCCCTCCCCTCCCCTCCTCTCCCTCACCTCACCTCACCGTCTCCTTCCACTCCCTCCTCCCTCACCTCCCTCCTCTCTCCCTCACCTCCTCTCTCTCTCCCTCCCCTCCTCTCCCTCACCCTCCCCTCCTCTCCCTCACCCTCCCTCCTCCCCTCCCTCCCCTCCCTCCCTCACCCTCCCCTCCCTCCCTCACCCTCCCCCTCCTCTCCCTCACCCTCCCCTCCTCTCCCTCCACCCTCCCCACCTCTCCCTCCACCCTCCCCACCTCTCCCTCACCCTCCCCACCTCTCCCTCACCCTCCCACCTCTCCCTCACCCTCCCCTCCTCTCCCCCACCCTCCCCTCCTCTCCCCTCACCCTCCCCCCCCTCCCCCCCCCCCACCCCTCCCCCCCTCCTCCCCCCCTCCCCCCCCTCCCTCCCTCCCCCCCCCCTCCCCCCTCCCTCCCTCCCTCCCCCCCTCCCCCCCTCCCCCCTCCCTCCCCCCTCCCCCCCCCTCCCCCCCTCCCTCCCCTCCCCCCCCTCCCTCCCCCCTCTTCCCCCTCCCTCCCCCTCCCTCCCCCTCCCTCCCCCCTCTTCCCCCTCCCTCCCCCTCCCTCCCCCTCCCTCCCTCCCCCTCCCACCCCCACCCTCCCCCTCCCTCCCCCTCCCTCCCTCCCCCCTCCCTCCCCCCCCTCCCTCCCCCCCTCCTCCCCTCCCTCCCCCCTCCCCTCCCTCCCTCCCCCTCCCTCCCCCTCCCTCCCCCCCCCTCCCCCCTCCCTCCCCCCCCCCTCCCCCTCCCTCCCCCCCCTCCCCCCCCTCCCTCCCTCCCCCCTCCCTCCCCCCCCCTCCCTCCCTCCCCCTCCCTCCCCCCCCTCCCACCCTCCCCCTCCCTCCCCTCCCTCCCTCCCCCCTCCCCTCCCCCCCTCCCTCCCTCCCCCCCCTCCCTCCCTCCCCCCCCCTCCCCCCCCCTCCCTCCCTCCCCCCTCCCCTCCCCCTCCCTCCCCCACCCTCCCCCTCCCTCCCCCCCCCCCTCCCCCTTCCCCTCCCTCCCCCCTCTCCCTCCCCCCCCTCCCTCCCCCTCCCTCCCCCCCCCTCCCTCCCCCTCCCTCCCCCCCCTCCCTCCCCCTCCCTCCCCCCCCACCCCTCCCCCTCCCTCCCCCCCCTCCCTCCCCTCCCTCCCCCCTCCCCCCCTCCCTCCTCCCCCCCTCCCTCCCTCCCCTCCCCCTCCCTCCCCCTCCCCCCCCTCCCCCCTCCCTCCCCTCCCCCCTCCCCCCCCCTCCCTCCCCCCCCCTCCCTCCCCCCCCCTCCCTCCCCCCCCTCCCTCCCCCCCTCCCTCCCCCCCCCTCCCCCCCCTCCCTCCCCCCCCCCCACCATCCCACCCCCCCCCTCCCACCCTCCCCCTCCCTCCCCCCCCCCTCCCCCTCCCCTCCCACCCCCTCCCTCCCCTCCCCCCCCTCCCTCCCTCCCCTCCCTCCCTCCCCCCTCCCCCCCTCCCCCTCCCCCCCCCTCCCCCCTCCCCCCCCCTCCCTCCCCCCCTCCCTCCCCCCCTCCCTCCCTCCCCCTCCTCCCCCTCCCCTCCCCCTCCCTCCCCCTCCCCCTCCCTCCCCCCTCCCTCCCCCTCCCCCTCCCTCCCCCTCCCTCCCCCCTCCCCCTCCCTCCCCTCCCTCCCCCTCCTCCCCCTCCCCCCTCCCTCCCTCCCCCCCCCCTCCCTCCCTCCCCCCCCCCCTCCCTCCCCTCCCCCCCCCCTCCCTCCCTCCCCACCCCCTCCCTCCCTCCCCCTCCCCCCTCCCTCCCTCCCCCCCCCTCCCTCCTCCCCCCCCCTCCCTCCCTCCCCCCCCCCTCCCTCCCCCCCCTCCCCTCCCCCCCTCCCTCCCTCCCCCCCCCTCCCCCCCTCCCTCCCTCCCCCCCCCCTCCCTCCCCCCTCTCCCTCCCCCCCTCCCTCCCCCCTCCCTCCCCCCCCTCCCTCCCCCCCCCTCCCTCCCCCCCTCCTCCTCCCCCTCCTCCCCCCCTCCCCTCCCCCCCTCCTCCTCCCCCTCCCTCCCCCCCTCCCTCCTCCCCCCCTCCCCTCCCCTCCTCCCCCCCCTCCCCTCCCCCTCCCTCCCCCCCTCCTCCTCCCCCTCCCTCCCCCCCTCCCCTCCTCCCTCCCTCCCTCCCCCCTCCCTCCTCCCCCCTCCCTCCCCCCTCCTCCTCCCCCTCCCTCCCCCCTCCCTCCTCCTCCCCCTCCCTCCCCCCCTCCTCCCCCTCCCTCCCCCCCTCCTCCCCCCTCCCTCCCCCCCTCCCTCCCCCCCTCCTCCCTCCCCCCCTCCCTCCTCCCCCTCCCCCTCCCTCCCTCCCCCCTCCCTCCCCCTCCCCCTCCCCCTCCCTCCCCCTCCCCCCTCCCCCTCCCCCTCCCTCCCCCTCCCTCCCCTCCCCCTCCCCCTCCCCTCCCCCTCCCTCCCTCCCCCTCCCCCCTCCCTCCCTCCCCCTCCCTCTCCCCTCCCTCTCCCCTCCCTCCCTCCCCCTCCTCCCTCCCCCTCCCTCCCTCCCCCTCCCTCCCTCCCCCTCCCTCCCCCTCCCTCCTCCCCCTCCCTCCCCCCTCCTCCCTCCCCCTCCCTCCCTCCCCCCTCCCCCTCCCTCCCTCCCCCCCTCCCCCTCCCTCCCCCCCTCCCCCTCCCCCTCCCCCCTCCCCCCCTCCCCTCCCCTCCCTCCCCCCCCCTCCCCCCCCTCCCCTCCCTCCCCCCTCCCCCCCTCCTCTCCCCCCCTCCCTCCCTCCCCCCCCTCCTCTCCTCCCCCCCCCTCCCTCCCCCCCTCCTCCCCCCTCCTCCCCCTCCTCCCCCCTCCTCCCCCCTTCCTCCCCCTCCCCCCCTCCCCCCTCCCCCCCTCCCCCTCCCCCCTCCCCCCTCCCCCCCTCCTCCCTCCTCCCTCCCCTCCTCCCCCTCCCTCCTCCCCCTCCTCCCCCTCCTCCCCCCTCCCTCCCCCCTCCCCCTCCCCCCTCCCCCCTCCTCCCCCCCTCCCTCCCCCCTCCTCCCTCCTCCCCCCTCCTCCCCTCCCCTCCCCCTCCTCCCTCCCCTCCCCCCTCCCCCCCTCCCCCTCCCTCCCCCCTCCCCCTCCCTCCCTCCCTCCCCC